>NC_030959.1:3006805-3310208 GCF_001672515.1 Colletotrichum higginsianum IMI 349063
GAGGTATTTGGCAGTGGGCCGTGTGGCGTTGGACCTGGTATCTTGCAACAACTCGGAGGCGACGCCTGGAGTGCGGTAATTAGACGCTTGTCCATTGGGCATCTAGTCGTTTCTCGACCGGGCGTGACATTCGCCTGGTGGGCCTGTTACTTACAACAGTGAGTAAACGTTTCGTCGTTGTGCTAGCAGATGATCTCGGGGAAGACATCCGTACGGTGGAAATACGTGATGACATTGAACATGCGATTTTGCTCCACGTTTCATGGATAGGTATCGGCGCATCCTTGAGTTGAGTCTCGAGATGTGCAATCGACCCCACTCCCCCGATGTTTGCGCTCCAGACGTGCCCAGACCAGGTCGCAAGAAGCATGTTCCCTGTGCCTGGCTGTTGGACTGAAAGAACCCTGGGTTGGGTTGGGGGTTGGGCGCCGGGAAAGCATTCCAACACACACCGACCGACACCAAGATGGCGGCGAGTCGAATGATTGGCCGACTAGCGCAAGCCTCTCTTACGGAAGGTAGCCTTTTGCTTTCTACAAGAGGCCCTGTTCGTCTGTCATTGACGGGGGCAGACTCCAAATGACGCGGGATCGGATCAAGGTCCGATGCTGACGAGGCATTTGAGGACGAGGATAGACCGGGGAACATGGCGGTTCGTGAGGGGAAGCCTAGATCATGATACTCCCTGTGTCTGATAACGGGACCAACGAGCATGGACGGCGCATTTGATTAGTGCGGACCGGTCGCGAGGGATCGAGCCAGAGATTGCCAGGAGGGGGCGCGAACCGACGCGGCGGCGCCGGAGGCTTGCAAGCCTGCCGAGTAGCTTACAGGACCGTCTGGACTGGGGATTCAATCTTGCTTGCGCGGCCACGGTCTCCATGTTGGGAAAGGGGTTTGCTTAAACCTGGAAACAGTTGGACACTGACCCAGGTTTCCATCCGGATATCGAACCGCATTCCGCACTGTTAGAACCCCTCACTCCAAAGCCAGGACACGGGACCCAGCCGATCTGCGAGTCTGAGGTGCTGGAATCATCCGTCATGGCCAAGTCATGAGTTAAGCCGGTAGGATGTACAGTGAGGGATTATTACCCGGTGGCTGCGGCGCAGAAAGCCAAACCCCCGAAAAGGTGAAGATGGAATCATTTCCCACTCGAGCCAAACACACTCGAATTAAGACTCGGGTTTTTCAATCGCGCGAACAGACAATGGATAGCGATCCGCTTCCCGTGGTGATACCGGGAGCTAATACCGGGGAGCCACCGCGAAAGGAGCCAATGACCGAACTTGACGAAGTCGCTCCGTCGTGGCGGCCCCACGGAATATCCGTCTTGTTGGCCGTGAGTGATGAGAATGCAGAGGCGGCTTGCTGGGATTGTGAAGTCGTGGGCTGGGCTGCAGAGCGGGCCAGCGGCACAGCGAATGCGACGTGCAGGCGCGGATACGGATGCAGTCTGCAGAGAGCCCAGGCACGGAAGGAATATCACACGTCCAACGGTCTCCAACAAGATTTCGTGCCTGTGACTGCGCCTTTGGCCTGCATTCGAGGCCTGTCGCAGGGGTGGGTGTTTCTGTCTTGGTGGTTGGAAATCGTCAGATGTGGTCTTTGTGTGTTGTTTTCGTTTCCCCCTCTTCGTGGCCCGTTTCTGCTTGCAAATTGGTCGTCTTCGTGCAAAGTGCTACACGCTACGGGGCGTGACAAACCGACGTCCAAGTGCCTTATCGATGGTGGATATCGAGGCTTGACTCCTGAGTCAAGCCTCAACGCCCCAAGGAAAAGAGGTAGTTTATCTCTGACGGCGGCTGAGTCTGCTTTTTTCTTCTTTTCTTGACAAGGCGAGACGGCAAAAGCTCTGATCTCAGCATGGTGTGGCCGGCGAGAGCCGGCAGTTCGAGGGGTTGAGGAACCAAAGTTTATTCATCGGGGGGCATCCTTGGGGCCTTGATCCAGTCAAGAGCGGGCGTTCATGGTGCCTCTGGACACAGCAGGGACCTGTTTGTGCGTGCGTGTGCACAGTCCTTCGAAGGATTGACAGTGTCGGCATATCTGGCCGGCTGTGTATCCATATCCAAACACATCGAGATTGACAGCGGAGGGTCTTGCTGTCAGGCGATTCAGTCGTGGCCCCCCTGACGTTGTGCTTCGTGGGGACGAATGACCGCGAGGTAAATGAGACAGCGGGGAACAACAACATTGTCAATGTATTTGAGAAAAAAGAAAGGAGACAATGCGATGACAAGACATTGCGAGACGAGAGGCGGAGCATCGTGATGCAACTGTATGGACTTCTGGCAGTTGGAAAGACATCTACCACGTATCCGTACACCACGTACCTCATCAGCTTGTGCATGCACACGATGGCCATGCCATGGCGCGAGTGAAGCGGGCGAGGAGGAGAGGCTGAAGTCTGAGGGAAATTGGTCAACCTCGCTCGACGTTTTTACTTGAGACGTGTTCAACGTTGGACGGCGCGGAAACAAGCAGAGAAACGACGAGTGGTGGTCCAGAGACAGACGCATGGAACGAGAGGCGACGACGGCACGATAATGGCGAGTGATGGCGGGTGACGGGAAGTGTGATCAGCGCATGCAGGAAATTGCGGGCTTCAAGCTGGCTCAGTTCCCATTCGACGATGAAGCCTGAAGCTCCGAATTGAATACAAATACACAGCACAGCAGAAGGCCCGGCGGACCCAGGTCCTAAGACCCAAGACGGGTTGGTGGGTGAAATTGCTTTCCTTCTTCTGCTGTGGGCCCTGGCAGCCTGGGTATCTCCTGGATGTGCAACTTTGCAACCCCCCCCCCCCCCCCCCCTGGAAAGAGCTCCCTACCTAGTCTAGCGTTCTCCCCTGCCCAAATGGCTTTTCCTCTTCCCCCACTTTTAAACGAACCAAAGGGCGTTAGCGGGGATTCTGGTAGCTCTTACGAGTCCCAACTGAGATGAGGGCATCCCCAGTCGTGCCTTGCCCGGATGTCTTTGCATCCTTCCTGTTGGAGCAAGAACAGGCAGGGGCCATGGCTGGAGGAGGGACTTCCCAGCCTAGTGTACATTCATGTACACACTATACAGTAGCTCGGGCAATCAGTATCGTTTGTCCCTCCAGTGTTGTTTCACCGTGAGATTTGTTTCTTGCCAAGCTAGGGTACAGGTGCAGGTGCAGGTGCAGGTGCGTCTCGCTCTCTCTTTCTCTATCTTAAGAGGCAACAGAGTTTCGCGGACGCTGAAAGACGCCGTCCGACTTGGCAAGCTCACAGCGGTTTCTTCTCGCCTGTATCGTGAAAAGTGGAGAACCTTGACGAAGATGTGCCTTCCAGGACACGGGTAGATACGTACTTCCTTCTCACTTGTCCTCACTTGTCTGTCAATTCCCGTCACTTACGATCGAGAGTACCTGCTCTCAGCGGAAAAGGAAGGTCATCCATCATCTTCTTTCAACAACCGAATTATCAAGTTTTTTTCTTCCTCGCTTAAGTGAAAAGATAAGAAAAGAAAAGACCAACCGCCCACGTGCGTGTCGACGCCTCGAGTACCTACCTCACGGTCAACGGTCGATGGCTGGCGGACTTCGACGTGCTGCAATTGAAATAATCATGACTGGGTGCATGCCGGTGGTGGTGGCGTTGACGTTTGGTTTGTCGAGGACCCTTTTTCTTACGCTGGCTTGCTTTTCTTCTCCAGTGATCGTCTTTACATGACTCCGGCCAAGTGCGGTCGGTAGCTGTTTGGCTCGAGAAATCTCCGTCCACTTCTGTAGCGGGCAGACGGAACCGGCGGTGGGCAGCTAGCTCTCCCCTCCTCCCCTGCCAATCATCCTTTTCTTTGGGTTTCGGAGCAAGTAACTTCTGCATTGCAGGAGTAAAAGAGTAAGACTAAAAACGGGTAAGAGAGGTTATCGTATGCGCATGCAGGCCTTTGTCGTTTCCAGCAGACTCTGGTGACGAATTGCATGAGTAAGCCATGAAACGGCAGTGAGCGGATGGGATGAAGAGTATCATTTCAATTTTTACCAAAGGTGCTCGCTCCAATCAGGAGCGGGCGGCCTTTCTAAAACTAAACGGAGGAAACCCCTCCTAAGAGTCAAGTCCGTCTTGCCATTCGTATCGTGCGTGGCTGGACCGTTGAGTCGTCGTGTGCGCTTGTACGAACAGGTGGTACCTGGACCCGACTAATTTATTTCCATGTCGTCTCGTCTCTCGTCCCCTCCCCCATCTGGGTTTCTGGCTCGCTTCCCAATCACAGCCTTGGTCGCTACGATGTCCACCCCAATCTAGCTCGTCCCAGAGGTCAGGGGGCGCACATTGAGTGTGGTTCATGTCCATGATCCCATCCATCACAGTGCATCCCGTAGCTTCCAGCCAGTCGAACCGTTGCGAAGCTGAAAGCCGGCTGCCCCAACAAGCATGAAGACTAGGCATGCCCGCACATCACATCACATCACATCACAGCAACACGGCACGGCACAGAGGCACAGGCAGACGCAGCAAGCATTTATTGTCTGCTTCTGCATTCGCATCTGCACCTCCCGCCCGGTTGACATGCCTTTTGCTGGCCTGCGTCGTTCCATTCACAACGACTATCTGAACATACCTAGGTAGGTAGCCAGCACATCTGATTATTTGCCGTAGCACGGGTATCTCAGGTACTAGGTAGGTAGGTAAGTTTCTATGGTTATGGGGTCTTTCCTCTCCTCAGTTGTCTCTCGTGGCTTCCCCGTCATCGCTGCATCTATCTCCACTTTGGTTTGTCCTCCTCCTGACGGTTGTCGGTTGACCCCCCCCCGGCATCTACCCTACCAACCTACATGGGTAGGTACTTTGGTGTAGTGATTTTTGTCCATCCCCATGCTCCTCGACCCTGGCTCGTCCCAATATTTCCATCCCATCTCAGCCTGTCCACACTGTCCCATGCTCGCAACAACGGAATTGGGTCTTGACTCTCAGTTCTTGCGCCTCGCCCTCTTTGTCTCTCTCAGCCTCTTCCCTCCTTCTCCTCCTCCTCGTCCACCTCCGATTCTGCAGAGGCGCTGCCATTGTTACGCCATTCGGCCTCGGATGTAGCTTCTGTCCTCCGCCTTGTTAGGATACACGTCCTACCGCTGTACGATCGATCCTCCGTGCATCTGTCCATTTTGACTTGCCACTTAACTGTTGGCAGTTGTACATTCCTTACTTATTTTCCTACTTGACCTCTACCACCCTTCACTTTGTTCCATTTGTTCTGTCTTGTCATTGTCTCGAACCAACCGGCGCGCCGTTGCTTTTTCTCCCCCTACACTTGTTTCTAAAACTTCCGACAAACTATCGACCGTCCAGTCCGCCACGCTCGGTAAGCACCCTCCGAGGGTCTCAGACGAACCTCCGTCTTCCGGTCTGATCGCTGCGGGAGAAGCTGCTTCAGAAGAAAAGAAGGAGTGACCTCCAAGAGAAGAGGCTGACCACAGCCCCCCCTCCACCAGAACCGCGCGAGACAAGCCTTCACACGCAGCTGTTCCTCCTTCCGCACTCTCTCGCGCCGCGTGTCTCGCCCGACCAACGTTTCTTCCCCGACGTGTCGCCGGCTTTCAGTCATATAATCGGCAGACCACCTCGCCTTGTACATTCGTCAACCTTTTCGCTTGCCCGTTTCCTTCAATTCGATCCTTCTACAACCGATCTAACTACCTACCTGGTGTCGCATGCGACATCCCACCTCGGATTTTCAAACTCGACCTGCCGAATGCCATGTCAACATAGAATCGCTCTCGACATACCGCGACCCTGGCATTGTCTTGTCAATTGTTATTGCGACTGCCGACCCCTTCGATCGCTTTCCCCCCTGCTTTTCCTTTCCCGACGTTCTTCAAGGCTTCGAAAGCCAGACAGTTTCAAACCTGGATTTAGTTGCTATATTTCCCTGTCAAGGTGGGCAGCCCTCCAAAACTGTACCCGAACATCCCTCCCCGGTCATCATACGCCCCTTATACCGTCTGGGTTCCGTGGACTTCATGCTAAGCCGAGTCCCAATCGTCCAGCAACGGCCACTTGAGCGAATCTGCCCTTGTTTCTTTTCCAATTATTTGGGCCGTCCGCCGTCACCTATCATTTGTCACCTCTTTGACAAGAACTGCTGCGCCCGCGACGCAGTAGGACAGCATTACCACATCGTAAGTTTCACCAAGCCAATTTCATGCATCTTCCTTGACACAGCCTTTCGGCTTTTCCCTCCAATGTGCCTCTCCCGCCGCACTGAAAACTAACCAAAAGCCAGTGGGGGTTAAACAGCGTCAATGCGCCACTGATCGCGCGGTCGGACTGCTCCTCTGGTGCCTGTCATTTCCACCGACAGCAAGGATCCCTGGGGACCAGCTGTGTGCTTTGATCCCCTACTTTCCATTTTCTCCAAAACGGCTGGCGATCCAAGCACACTTCCTCGCTGTAAGCCGGTCGACCCAAACCTGAATGCTTACAACTTCCTCTTGAGAGGTTCAATTGGGGACCACTCCGCCCTCAACACCTCATTGCGACTTTTCCTCTCTGTCTCCGTCTTTCAGTCAACATGGCTGTCTGGGAAACCGAGGACGAGTCCAGGGGCGACGCCGCCGTGACGGCGTTGCCTACACCCCAGGATACACCCTACAGAACACCATCACGAAGCTCGAGAAAGTCTCGCCGCTCAGCCACCCCTCCAAATGGGAAGAAGAGCCCTTCACCTCCTCCCGTTCCCCAGAACGACAAGGGCTCCAAACGCTCATCCCGAAATATGACCAACGAAGATGGCATCAGTGTCCTCGACCCGCGTCGTTTCACACCAACCTTGCACGCCAACCTCGTTGCCGAGATCCTGAACTTGAGGCGAGATCAAGAAGATAAGGCGAAGCTCATCGAAAATCTCGAGGTGTCTTTACATGCCTCGCGCCAGGAGCAGGAGTCGCTCCAGGAGTCGGCAGCCACCGCCATCAAAGAGAGCCGCTCGCTGCAACGTCAATTGGCCCTACTCGAAGGCGGCACCTCCTCGGCGATTGGCGAGCTTGCCCGCGAGAGGGACGAGGCCGTTGACTCCATCGCGGAAGCGAAGAAGAGGCTTGAAGTCGCTCAAAGAAAGATCCGAAGCCAGGAAGAAGACTCGCAAAGGGTTCACGACCTATGGGCCCAAGACAAAGACTCCTGGGAGGAAGAGAAGCGCAAGTATGAACGCAGAGTCCACGTTGCCGAGAGCCGCTTGAAGGCCGTCCTGGATGAGGTCGCCGCCTACCAGGCTGCTCAGGCCAACGGCAACGGTCATGACAGCGAAACGGAGGATCAAAAGGACAACGATGCGGCGAGCGTCCGAACCATGAGCATGACCAACAGCGTCCGGTTCTCCATGCAGCAGAGTCCCGTCAAAGTCTTGAATGGCAACTCTCTGGCCGACGAACTCAACCTCGAAGGCGATGACGACTGGCAAACCGATGATGGCGGACGTGAGAGCGCCCTTTCCTACCACCGTCACACCCGAACGTTCAGTCGCGACAGCGTTTTGTCGAGAATTCATCGAAGAAACCAAAGTCTGGAAAGCCCTCAACGTCCGGGAAGCGTGACTCGAGGCAGACTTTGGATGAACCAGACAGTTTTGGAGGCACTGGAAGACGGGATTCAAGAAGACGACGAGGATTTGATGCCACCCCCTCCGCCGCCGCCGCCAAAGGTCACCTACGCAGACACTGGCATTCAGTACTCGCCTCCTCCGTCACCGAAGCTGGATCCAATCAAGCCAGCAACACCTGAACCCCCTGTTCGGGTGGAGAAACTCCCGGAAGTCGAGGCCACTCCCAGAGGTGAGTGGGAGGTGGAGGCCAACCAACGGCGCAAGCGCGTCCACATCAACCGACCGTTGTCTATCGAGCCGCGCCCATTCCACCAAATGGTCTCGGCGGGCTCACAGACAGCCGAGGAGCCTCTGAGTCCTCCCAAGACGCCCAAATCGCCGTACAGGTCCATGACACCGCCCCCTGAGAGCCCACCCACCGAAATGGTGTCGACCTTGACACAGACGGACAAGCCCGAGGAGAAGCCTCAGTCTCCCCCGGTCTTGCGACCGACGCAGGAACTGAGAATTCCAAGCATTAGCATTATTCCGCCCTCGAGCCGCCCAACGACGCCGCGGGAGCCCCGACTTCCGCAATACTTCAAAGACTTTGGTTGCCAAGTGTCAATCATCTCCTCGGTAGAGACACGGTCTACTGCTGTCCAGACCGAAGAGATCCTTTCAGATAAGCGACTGGCCAATCTCCCCGTCCACCTGCGCCCTTCAGCAATCACATCGAGACCCTCGTCTCCCGTCATTGCAACCGCCATCACGACCGATGATCCACGGCACTTTACTCCTGTCCCTGGACAACTGCCGCCGAGAAACCCGAGGAGACTCACTAGCAAGCGCAGCCTTACGGATATGCCCTCATCCCCGCCCGTTTCACCCGTTTTTGGGGAGCAAACCCGTGACGCCTATCCCGGTAACAACGATGACGGGCCTTTGTCAAGCCATACCGCGCCCATGCGACGTCCGCATCGCTTCAGCAGTCTGTTCGCTGGGTTTCAAGACGCTCAGAGCTCTGATGAGCAGGACGAGTTTGATGCTGATGTGAGCGACTCCGAGTACCGAACCGCCCTGTCCGCTCCTGGAATGAGAATGACGGACTCTCGGGCGTCTAATCGCACATCTGTCAGCACATTTGCGGCATCACCGGAGCAGACCAAGAAGTCTGTACCCATGAGGGGCTCAGTGCGTCCAATCGGAACCGAAAGTTACAGCTACAACCTGGACAACAGAGACATGGCCGTCAAGAAGCCCCCAGCGAAGCCTACGGTCAGGGGCTACGAGAAGACTTCTGTTGGGCCGTCCGGCAAGCAGAATGTCATGCGAAAGGCCGCCATGATCCAGAGCGGCATTGCCAGCCATCAGGGCCGCCCCAGAAGCCCCAGTCTTCCGGAACCTCGTGATCCTCCTTTCCCTATCCCAACCCGGGCCAGCTCTCGGCGACCACCGTTCAGTGCCAGTGCCCCGAGTGATGGCCAGCGGAGCCCGACAAAGATGGACGCACCGTGGCATCGCCGAGGCATTGGTCGCAGCCACTACCGTGCCGGCAGCATTCACCGTACTAACAGCATTCGCAAGGTACGATCGGCGGCCGCCCTTCCCCGGAATCAGAGATCCCGCAGACAAGGAAGCAGGTCCCCGCCTCCCTTCTCGGAAACGACCGAAGCGCCAGAGAGCCCAAGCCTGCCGCCTCTTCCGTACAACGATATTACCAGCCCTCGGTACGACACAAGCTCCCACTACAGGTCGCACAAGTCAAGGCTGTCGACCACGACGGCCCAGACCGCCACAACGGACGTCAACTCTGTCGGCGGTGCTTCCAATGGCGCGTCGCAAGCCACTGGAGTTGTCGACGCCATAGCCCAGACCATGGTTGGTGAATGGATGTTCAAATACGTCAGGAGACGCAAGTCATTCGGAGTGCCCGATAGCGGCAAGGACGATTCCAGCAATGACCGCCACAAGCGATGGGTTTGGCTGGCCCCTTACGAGCGGGCCATCCTCTGGAGCAGCAAGCAGCCGTCATCCGGTAGTGCTTTGATGGGCAAGACCGGCCGGAAACGTACGTGACAACCTTCATATATCATGAGAAGCAAGCTAAAAATGAGCAGTAACAATCCAGTCCGTGCTCGATGTCAAGGACGACAACCCTGCTCCCAAGAACCAGGGGGCTGTCTTCAACCGTTCGATTCTTATCTTGACGCCGCAGCGAGCGTTGAAGTTCACCGCCACGTCTTCTGAGCGACACTATGTGTGGCTCACGGCGCTTTCTTTCCTGGCACATTCGACCCAGGCAATTCCAGAAATTATTGCGACTCCGCAACCTGTGAAGGAAACAACGGTACCGGATTTCGAACCGCCACAACCTACCAGGCGACCTGGCATTCGTGACTCGATTCGACTGACAAAGAGCAAGGCCCCCCCCTCGGTTGTTAGGAGCGCAGGCCCGCCAAGTATCCCAAGTGTTCCTAGCATTCCCTCGTCAAGGACAGGCGATGCGTCCGGTTACAGACATGCGGAGGCATTCGCGTCCATGCCGAACAACAACCATCAGCGCGAGCAATCCGGAGACGCGGCCGAACCCCCCTTCATCCCCCGGTTCACTGAGCGCTCAAACCAAACCACGGTCCATGGAAGAAAACGAAGCAATACCGGAGGTCATGTCCCACCGCCGCTCTCCTTCCGCGGCTTTTCTGGGCCGGGCAGCGTGGGGCAACACAGCTACACCAACAGCAACGCTGGCAACAGCGTCGGCACGGCAGGATCATCAGATATATACCAGTCTCAACCGTCGCAGGGTTCGAGCAGACAGAGTTGGGGCATCAGCACCGCCGGCTCCCAGCGCACTTCAGAAGCCTCGTCACGGCCAGGCGGCAACTTCTTCGACGCCATCGGCACAGTGCGAATGGAAGCCTTCATCAGTCCCTTGGCGTACTCAGGATTTGACAGAGACCCCGATGAGCACGAGGAATACCGGTATCGAGCCCGAAGACGGAGCAAAGAACTTCGACGTCGCCAGAGCCGCAGCCGCCACCGAGACAGCTACAGCTCTCGCGGCACGCGTGGCACAGACGGCTACCATGGTGGTAGCCGAGTGGCTGGAGAAGAAGACTACTTCAGAGATGACCCGTTCAAGGGCTTCTAACCCCTGGGGCGTTCAGTCATCTACATCGTTCCCTGTTGCGAAAGGATTGGACCGGAGCGCGCGGGATTGCATTCTTTCGATACCCAATTGTGTACTATTTCTTGTGTGTAAGTAAGGTATGTGGTTGTTAAAACAGGACCATGTCCCAGGACAGCCTTTGTGCTAGGAGTTTGGAGAGGTACGGGAAGGCAGATGGCTGCCGGTAGTAAGTATGTCTTCGAAAAGACAGGTTGTGTCTGATCAGGTCACCATGCCGCAGATCGTGGGGGCATCATGGAAAAGATGATGGGTTGTTGATTTGTAAGATGTAGTCGATTCGAAGGGATTGATGTTAGCTTCGCTCTGTAGATAGGTTCTCGGGGACGGATGTTTATCATTCAAAAACCGTTCAAGATACATTCTCCTAGTGCGATGGTATGTCTGTGACGGGACCTTGGAGAAGACCGAGTTTCTAGGTAGTTCACAAACAGGATCTGTAAGAGCAATATAAAATGCCCCTAGAAGTAGACTCCCATAAAACAGATTCGTGCCTATGGAATGAAGCTACTCAATGCCCGTTGACTCTCCAAACAGCGAGACTTCAGCTTCAAAGCACAGCCACAAATTGGCTGCTAATGAGATTAAAGACGTCCGGAGTCAGCGCAATTGCGCAAACGCACAACATACAAAAGTTGTGGACGAACTCTTCTGGACGCAAGCCCCTTCAATTCTTGACTGCGACTTTCTTCAGCGCCCTCGTCCTCTTCCGCGGCTTGCCCGCGCTGATGCCCGTGTCCTCCTCGTCCGCGGGAGCGCGACGTTTTCGGGGTCTGGTCACGGGACCGGGTCTGGCTTCCCCCCCGGTTTCCTCTTCTTCTTCCTCTCTGCGATCGTCATCGTCCGCGTCGTAGTTGTTCTTGCCCTTGCCCCTGTTGGACTTGTGGCCCAACTTGGTGGGGCTGTTGGACTTGGGCGCCGTCTTCTTACCCGACACCGAGGGTGCGGTGCCGGGCTTGGAGTCTTCTTCGTCGTCTTCGCAATCGTCGTCATTGACATGTGCGTTTTTGCCTTTACTCTTGATGGACTTGGTGGGGTTGCTAGACTTGGGCGCCGTTTTGCCCGCTGCGACGGCCTTCTTGGCCGGGTTCCTGTCCGCGTGCTCCGGTTTCGCCGGTTCTTTGGGGGATTCGGGACCAGACACTGATTGACACTCGTGCTCGTGTTTGTGTTCATGCGCGGGGCCCACGGGCTTCTCGTTGCCGTCGCCGCCCTTCGAAACAGCCGGCGCACCTTGATCAGCAGGCGCTTCTTGGCCCGAGTCCTCGGGAGTGTCCGCGTCTACAGATCCTCCCCATCATGCCTGTTGTTCGTTCAACGTCTCCTCGCAGATCCTGAGCCGGACGCCGGGATAGCTAACGTCACGGGCCGGCGCCATGGCCCAGGGAACGGTGCTCAGCTCTCCCACGACCTCCGCGGCTATGAGCTGCGGGAACTCTGAATAGAACCCTCCTGCGCGACGCCAGAGACGGGTACGTCTTTGGCGACTTTGAGGTTCCTCATGGCGGTCCGGAGCTTCCTGGCAGGCTCCTTGTGCTGCGACCAGGGCGGAGCAAGCGCCACGAGACGGGCGACGAGTTCTTTCGTCGATTCAATGATGCCTACCTGATGGGCGTCCTTGGATCAGCAGACTTGTCCTTATCTGAGGATGAAACAAGAGAAATAGAGAATTAATGGGGTAACGAAGCATGTACTTTATGGAGTATGCCGATGATGGTCGTCTCCCGCATCATAGCTGCCTCCTGCGTCTGAACGACGTCGAGGCTAAGGCCGCCGAAATCGACCAGCTGTTTGAGGAACGTAAGGAGCTCGTTCCATGCGGTACACGCGCGCTCTAGTGCGCGGTGGGAGCGCCAGCGTTGAATGCCGTCGAGGTCCCCCTTTTCATGTTTGTCTGCCATGACTTTGGCGTAGTTCCAAATGGTCTGAGCCGCGCGCCGAGGAGCTCGATGGGGATCTGACGCGGGGATGAGATATTAGCATTTTGAATCCCAATCATGCGTACAGAGAGGAGGGGGACAAGTGAGAAACGGGAATGGAAGGTCGGCTCCTTGGCCGGAGGGAACGTCCACTTACAGCCGTGCACTCATTCCCCTCTCTGCTGCAGAGGATACATGGCTCTTCTACTTCAGCTTCGCAGCACCTCAGGAAGATGTGGCGATGGAGGGACCCCACACACGCGGTGCATGGATGAGTATCCTCGAGAGTCTGGAAGCCGACCACGTCGTCCAAATGTTCCTTGAGTTCCTGCCGGACGTACAGAAGGACAGACATGTCGGCGGTCGTCTGAGCTGTACCTGCTGGATGCTTCGGAGGGTTGAGTGACAGGGGTAGGAACTTCCAAGCTGGTGATTTGGAGGGCTTTCAATTGAAGGTAAGAAGGAAATCAAGTTAGAAATAGATGCATGGAGCGAGTAGAGGCTAAATATCAAAGAACTCACATCTTCACATCAAGGGGGCGACGGATGGGGCGACATGAGTCACGGAGCCTAGAAGTTCCCACTAAGAACTGAGAAAGACCAGAAGGCAGAAGGTTTTGGTGGTGTCACCCAAGTATTCAGGTAAATACCCAGAAGTTTCAATCGTCCAAGGCACTCGCCGATTGATGTTCTAGCACCATCGGGATCTGTGAGCGAACAAAGAGAATTCCTTTAGCAGAGAAGAAACGTTTACCTGTACGTTTGGTAGAAGCCTCCAAGAAGGCAGAGAAATATCCAGAAACCACTTATTTCTGTAACAGGCTCATCTCGGCGTAGGTTCCCGTGCTGATGCGGCCCGGCCTATAGGTTCGGCGTTCGGGGGAAGTTCAATTACGGGGCCGCTCTCCGGGGGCGCACCGACCCCGCACCCACAGCACGCCGCACCCCCCACTAAGAAATTTCACCCCTCCACGCAAGCTTGAGGTACCTATCTGCAGTGACGTGCCAACCTCCAGCCGAGAAACAACACATCAGCTCACATTCAGCCTTTTGCAAGTGTTTTCGCTCAACCACCAGAGCTTCCCCTTAACTCGTCCTGCCTTGCTTTTTTTTCGACAGCACCCTTCCTCCTCCCACAAGTCCAGAATTGGCCGGTCGCGCCCTGAGCGAAACACTCCACCACCCCTCCTGTACCACGTCGACAGCTCGGCACCTCTTCCTTCCCGCCGACCGCGCCGCAGAGGCTGACCGCCCAGCCGATTAAAAAGAATACCCGAAAAGGTCACAAACGACAGTAGCCACAATGGAGGCCGAAACCCTCGACCAGATGCAGGCGCGACACCGCAAGGAGCAGCGCGACCTCGTCGGACGAATCACCAGCAAAAAGAAGAACGCAACAAAAAAGTCACGCAAGGGTGTCAACGAGGAGTGCGCTGATATGGAGAGGCGGCTCAAAGAGAAGCAAGAAGAGGAGCTCGCGGCCCTGACCGGCGGCGGCGCAGACGTTAACGAGGAAGTGGTGGAGGAGGTGGCAGACGCCCTGGCAAATGACGATACGGCCGCGGTCGCGGACAAGCTCAAGGAGACCTCCATCTCGGAAGCCACCCCATCGACGGAAGACGATACCCAAACACAGGACCAGGGGCAAGGCAAGAAGCGCAACAGGCAAAAGGAGCGCATGGCGCGGCGCGCGGCGGAGATCGAGGCCGCGGCCGCAAAGGCCGAGGAGGAGGCGCGGGGCATGACGGACCACCGCGGCGCCGAGAAGACGTACATGCTCAAGGAGTTCAAGACGCACTCCCTCGCCGAGAAGGAGATCGCACCGGACGGGCACTGCCTCTTCTCCGCGGTGGCGGACCAGCTCGCGCAGTGCGGCATCCCGCTGACAGCCACCGCCGCGGCCGCCGCGCAGCCGCCTTACAAGGTCGTCCGAACGGCGGCGGCGGAGTGGATGACGGCCCACCCGGACGACTTCGCGCCGTTCCTCGAGGAGGACCTGGAGGCGTACGCGCGCAAGATCCGCGACACGGCGGAGTGGGGCGGGCAGCTGGAGCTCGCGGCGCTGGCCAACGTGTACGGGGTCGAGATCCGCGTCGTGCAGGACGGGCGGACAGAGAGGATCGGGCCGAGCGCTGGGAACATAGACGGCGCCGCCAGCGAGGAACCCGGGGCGGCGGGGAAGGAGATCTGGCTGGCGTATTATCGGCACGGGTACGGGCTAGGCGAGCATTACAACTCCTTGCGGAAGACGGCGTGAGAAAAAAAAAAGAAGCATCAGGTGGTTGGAATAATATTATTTTTTTGGTTGTTGTTGGGAATCATGAGTCATATGGCGGGTTTAGTGCACAGCATATACACAGCATATGCGAAGACGGGGGCGTAACCCATGGCATAGGATGCGAAGGCATCGCGGAACAAAGACGCGTTTCAGATGCAGGTATTCAGTGACTCCAGACGTGGATCCAATCGCGCACCGTGCCGTCCTCGTTCATGCCCGCCCGGTGCGTCCTGGTGGGCTTAACAAGCTCCAGACGCCTGAGGCCGTCCTCGCGGAAGGGCGGGACGACGACGACGTCGGCGGCGTCGCCGGCCTGCGTCGAGGAGGAGAACTCGAGGGGCTCGCCGGGGCGGGAGAGCAGCGCGAGGTAGATCTCGGGGGTCAGCCCCCACGGCGGTCCGGGCTGGGAGAGGGGCTTGCCGGAGGGGAACTCGAGGCAGACGAGGCGGCCGCGGGGGCTGAGGAGGGTGGCCATGCGAGTGGCCCAGGAGGAGCGTGCGGTTGGTGGGAGGGCGCAGAGGAACTGGTTGGCGCACGTCAGTCGAATTCTTCCTCTCGTGCGAGGGTCCGTGGGTTACGCTGCAAGGGAGCTCTCACGGTGTAGTCAAAGATGAGGTCGAATGCCTTCCCGCGATTCCATTCTTCGAGCCAAGAGTCGGAGAAGAAGTCTCCCGATAGCCACGTCACGCAGCCGGGCTCTGCCCCGCTGGGGTGACGGATGGCGTAGACCTCAAGGTCTTCATCCGGCGCTTCCGTCTCAGCTTCGAGCTTAGCTGCAATGGCCTTCTCGTTTTCCTTCGCTTCAGCGATTGCGGCGGGGGAGAAGTCGAGGGCGAGGACGTCGTAGCCTAGATTAGCCAGGAGGAGGGCGTCGTGTCCCTTTCCACAACCCGGCACGAGTGCCGTTGGCTTTTCCCGGCTGGATTGTTTCTGCTCTGCCGGAGAGGGGGTGGGCGGAACCAGATCAGGACGTGTCGTCAGGATGTCAAGGAGGGCGAGAGAGGGGCCGCCGCGGTCCCAGGGCGTGTACTTTTCCTCCCAGAAGGCAGACCATTTCGGGCCATGGTCCGAGAGTGGTGCGTCGGCAAAGGTCGTTGAGAGCTTGTTTGACTCGTTTGCCATCGTGGCTGAGATGTTCGTTGTTTGTCGTTGGGAGATATTTGGATTGGGATTGCGGCCCACAAGACTGATACTGGCTGTAAGAGGGACTCAACAGTCACCGAATGAATGCTTCCTTTGATGGCGAGTGAAAAAAAAATTTGCGGATGCTAAGATAAACAGAAACAACTCTTTTTTTGTTTTTGTTTTTTTGTCTTGAATCGTTTATTCGAAAGATTGAATCAGGTGGAGAGTGAAGTCATGAGCTCAGCACCCGGAGCTAGTGACCTCACAACCCCCCCTCCCCCGAGGACCCCGCGCCGCGACGAAAAAAAGATGCCCCGCGTTCGAGAACAGCGACGTGATCCCTGTCATTGTCAGGGACACAACAGGCGCCTTCCACCTTTGAATAGCTAGCTGCGGTAGGATGATTAACCCCGGACTGCAGGGCAATGCTCAATGCGTCCTCCTTGTGTCGGCTGGGCGCCTGCCTGGCTGTACTGTATGACGTTCATTCTCCACGGGTGAGATGAGGTCCTCCTCGGTAGGCGACGATGCGCCAGTCATCGCGGACTCCTATCACCTGGCGTTGAAGAAGCGGAGTCCAATCGGCTAGGGTCTTCCCAGCAGGGACATGAGTCGGTTGAGCGAGTCATTGGCCAATCTGTCAATCGCTATATTCGACCACGGGGGAGTTGACCCCAGAAAGGAGTAAGTGGCCTAATTGAATATACCGCTCTCTTTACTTACACAAGCAACAGCAATGTCAGCTCCCTCCTTTCACTCTCGAGCATACCCGCCGTTCTCCGAGGTTCTTTGGCTTCATCTTTCACCCTACTGCCCTCGAAAACGTTGTTACTTTCTGAAGGTGTCCGAGACCATCAGCGGCCCAACAGCCACTTCCAGTAACAGCAAGTAGATGCGGTTAAAGAATCGCAAGGAACAATGTGTTGCTGGTTCTCTCTTGAGATTTCTACGAATCTAACAGGGATGGCTTGCGTTCGACACCATCAACCCCTCCATCAAGGTCCTGGCGCCTTGGCGTCGTAAGTAACGAGTGCTCTCGGGGATGAGTATCGCTGACATTGTTCAAAGTTCCTGAGTTCTACCAGCGCTTCCAGGTAACGTAACCTGGGAGTTTCGAACTGAGATATCATGTGACCGTCTTGTCTTCAGGGCCGCAACGACCTCATCGACTATGCTGCCGAGAAGGGCATCCCGGTTACCTCCACCAAGGCCAAGCCCTACTCCATGGACGACAACTTTACCCACTGCTCCTACGAGGTGAGTCTACATACCAGGTACATTCGATGTCGTTGCTTACAAGACATAGGCCGGCATGCTCGAGGACATGTGGGCCAATACCGTCTCGCCCCTCAAGGCTCCGGATGCCCCCTTGGACATCACCATTCACTTCGAAAAGGGCCTTCCCGTCAAGGTCATTACTCCTGAGCAGACTTCCTTCGACGAGCCCACATCAACCTCGAGGGTCTTGTTTTGGATGCTAGAGTTCGCGAGCTTCGTAACATCATGAGCTAGCAGGTATTCATATCTAACAAAGAAAGAGAAGTAACCAATGTTAATTGTAATTAGTGGATACACCTTATCTACAACGGGATGTACTTCAGCCCGGGGCGAGCCTTCTTGTAGCGTGAGTGAGTCCCTGGAGCATTGCCAAGCTATAGCTAATCCTCGAAACAGCGAGTCTCGACCATGCGCAGCAGCGGGTACGCTGAGGAACGATAACACAGCTCGCAGAATCTTACTGTTACAGGTCAACGACGAGATCCGTCTCCACTTGTACAAGGGCAGCGTTTACGTCTTGGGCCGCATCTCTGAGGAGAAGCTCAATTCCGAGGAAGATGCCTCCATGGACTCTCTCACCAACTTCGATTCCTCTGAGACGGTATGACCTAAAAGATCGTGTTCGGGGAACTACAATGCTAACGAAATTACATTCAGTCTGGCTTCATCACCATCTACGCTCTCCGCCTCAAGAAGGCAAGCACATATCGCGTGTGTTTTTCTGGAGAAGTGCAGACGCTGGCACAGAAGACAGTATGGTGCTCAGCAGACCGAGGCTGGTATCAAGTTTTAGATGGGAAGACTTTGGAACGTGTGAAGATGGTAGTTTGGAAAGTCGGATGAGACGCAGACTCAAGCCCGAATTGGTTCCGGATGATCGATACGCAATTCGAGGCTAGGGGAGTGAGGTGGCAGCTCTATTGTCTGTCCTCGCAGAAACACGGTCGGAAACGCGGCTTTTCCAGTATATAACAGCAAACCCGCATTACGGTTGGCGTAGAAGGGAAATCGAATTGACAAAGACCTCAGAAGTAAAGATTCGTACCCCGTGGGTGGCGAGAAATCTGCTGATGGCAGCAGTGCCAGATGTTAAAAAAAGGCTCGAGTGATGAAGCCAAGTGCTGCCTTTTCGTTAAGTTGTAACCGACCACGCTCCGAAGTAATGAGGAAATGCCTAAGATGCGACCCCACGCATTTCAGCACAGGAATTAAACCAGTTGTTGAAATGATTAATTCTTGGTCCTGGGTTACAGACTATCGGAATAGCCGACTTCGGCGCGTGCCCAGGGATTCAGCGTTGAGTGCAGTTGTCGTTCGGTGCACAGAATGAAGGAGGGGAATTTGTTTACTTTCATCAAACCGAACAATGTGGATTGCCAACCAACAAATAGTCATGGTGCCTCCAAGTTCAAAGGACATTGTGGCATCAGATGCTCCGCAGAGTTAGTGTGGTGGTGAGGAATCGGGTGTAGTATTAGCCGCGGCTAAATTCTGACGGCGATAGTCGTATATCTTAGTACGAGACGGCCTGCCCTTTCGGCTCCCAACCGCCGACCCTTCAATAACCAAAGCGGGGTTGCCCCGTCCGGAGGGCGTCAGCGTCCCCGATGCCGGCCGGGAGCGCCAACATCTTTCCGCCCCGCCCCGTACGACGGTTCATTTCGCTCTTACCTTTTTTTTCTCGTCTACAACACTTCACCAGAAAGCTCTTCAAATCCCAAATTCCGCTCCCCCTTTCTACCTGCCAAAACCTCAGAAACACATATCCGGCATGGCCGACCTATCAACCTGCCTGCCCTTGACTCGGGCATCGGTTGTGGAAGCCCACAAGCTCGTCAAGCCGCACGTCCACTACACCCCCGTCCTCACCAACAAGACCCTCACGGCGCTGGCGTCGACACCGCGGGCCGCGGAGGACCTCAGGGGCACCAAGTGGGAAGGGCGCACACCGGCGAAGCCCGTGCTCCGGTTGTGGTTCAAGTGCGAGAACCTGCAGCGCATTGGCGCATTCAAGGTCCGCGGCGCGTTCCATGCTGTCGAGAGGCTCAAGAAGGAGCCTGGGTGGCTCGAGAGCGGCGGCAAGGAGAAGGGTGTCGTCACGCATAGCTCAGGTACGTCAGACTTGGCCCTTGATCTCACCTGAGAGAACCGGGACATGAGGCAACACGGAGGAGGTCATTTGTTGACAGAGCCCTCAGGAAATCATGCCCAGGCTCTCGCCCTCGCGGCCAGGGAAAGCGGTATTCCGGCACACATTGTGATGCCGGACATCTCCCCGCCCAACAAGATCGCCGCGACGCGCGGGTACGGCGCAAACGTGGTGTTCAGCGGCAGCACCTCGGTCGAGCGCGAGGCCGTCGCCGACCGCGTCATCGCCGAGACGGGCGCCCGCCTCGTCCCGCCCTACGATCACCCGGACATCATGCTGGGCCAGGGCACCATGGGCCTCGAGCTGCAGGAGCAGGTCCGCGATCTCATAGCCGCGGGTCATTCCGCTGCGAACCCAACGTTCAACTCGACCGGCCTGCCGTCGTCCGACGGCAAGTCGGGAGCGAAGGGCCTTGATGCCATCATGACGCCTTGCGGCGGCGGCGGCATGCTCTCGGGCGTCGCGCTCAGCTGTGAGGGCACGGGGATCAGGGTGTTCGGCGCGGAGCCCGAGTTCGAGGGCGCCGACGACTGCAAGCGCGGCTTCGAGGCCGGGAAGAGGGTAGAGAGCGTCAAGACACTCACGATCGCCGACGGATTACGGACGCCCGTGGGAAAACACCCGTGGAGCGTCATCTACGAGCGCCGGCTTGTAGAGAGCATGTTCAGCGTGTCGGAGGAGGAGATCAAGGCGGCGACGAAGCTGGTGTTTGAGCGGTTCAAGCTGGTGGTCGAGCCGAGCGGTGCCGTGCCGCTGGCGGTGGCACTGTTCAACGAGGACTTCAGGGCCATGGTGGAGGAGGAGGCGGGAGAGGCTGGGTGGGATCTGGGGTTGGTTTTCAGCGGCGGCAACGTTGCCATGGAGGGGCTTCTGAAGATATTTGCTGCCTAACACTTGGAGCCATCTACACATTCATCGACGAAAGACAATGATATGGAACACTGGTTTACTAGCGACTTCAAAAACCAACTGGGCCGAAGAGAAATAGCCCGTCCGTAACTAACTAGGGCAACGCTCTTTCTGGCTTGCTTTACGAAAGCCAAGAGTCGTCTTCAAATCTCCAAGACTCTTGCGCCCGGATCTGACGGCTCTTATGAGCTTGACAAGGCTATCGCGCGCCTCTGCCAAGAACAAGACGAGAGTGTGCAGCTTGATGGAGAACGGGTGTCCGATGAAGATGATTTCGATTGCGGGGACAAAGACGACGACGCGAACAAAAGTGTTGATATGTGCCAATTTGAGTAAGAAGCGGCGCGAGGCACACTGGTTCTCACTCCGGCTGCATGCCAACAGATGTGGGATATACTGGAGGAAGGCTTGGACCGGCTCCGGTTCATACTAACTCTTGCTGAAGCTGACGACATGACCTACTAGGGCACATTTGTCGACAAGGATTATAGTATCTTCACTGGCAATCAGGGTGCTCCTTACTGATTGGAGATCAGGCCCAAAGGCATCCCATTTGAAGGCCTCAGCCGATCTCTGCCGATCAAAAAAAATCATTCCCTTCTACCGAGCTCAGAGATTCAAGTGGGAAACTGAGGAGGTTTGTCACTTCATGAATGTCTTGAGGAGCGTCTGGTTTCAGCTGGATAAAAGCTGGGGAAAGATGTTGCAAAGGGATGGGAAGGAGATAAAGGAGAGGTTTGGATGGCTACTCAGCTATATCAGGACTGAAACATATCCAACAACGTTCAGCATCTTGTGGACGCACTTCGGGAATGATTGGATCAAGATAGAGGTGTTCTCAGGAACCCGAGACATCCATTCGAACTGTGACGTTGGTTGCCACATCATTGGTCACCTCAGCCCGGACTTGGATCCGAATAGAGTCAGAGCAACCATCACTGCGACCAGTTTTTCAGCGGTTCTCGCGGATTTGTCTTCCCTCGGGGGCCGGGGGGGGTGGGGGGGCAGATCAGTCAGACCCCCAGCCGAAAAGAGCCATGGGATCTTAATTGCCCGCCTGTGGGCCACCTGTGGGAAGAATTGTACCTGAAAGGTTACGTTGCTTGGCTTCACATCGAACGCTGCGCCAAGCTTTAGCGATACGGCAACCAAGACCTGGTCGAAGACCTGGAAGCCATCTCTCCTGAACTTGATCAAGAAATCAGAGTTCGATCGAAACTTCGATCCGAGTCTTCTGCTCTTGAGCGCGGACGAACTCCTCGTTGATTGCAGGCTGCTCCACAAGCAAGAAATGGGCCTCCAAGAGGGTTCACTGGCTATGGGTGCTGCTTTTACGGCTTCTAACGATTGTAAGCGAACTTGTCAGTCTCGTAAAGGCGAGGATGAGGATATCACCAAATTCCGGGGACGTCGCCGAAGAAATTCGAGGTAACTCCCTCAGCTACTTACCTTATTTCGCTTCTATACGACAGTAAGAAGATTTGGAGGGGAATCGAAGATATAAGCAAACAACCTTGGTCGCAAAAAGAAATGGACTGTATCGTCAGAACATTTCCGAACGGCGAATCTGACTGGGGCGATGTCGAGATAGCACCTGGACCATTTCAAGCACAATCGCACACCGTACGCATTCAAGCAAGAATGCCAACAGAATCTCAGCTAGACCTCCTTCCAAGATGATGGGACCTTGCCGCAGAGAAAGTGGCTCATAAAGTCTTCAAAAGAAAACGTCTCTTGGTCTGAGATGGCTCCGCTGTTGAAGGAGAAATTTGATACGGAGCTTGCACAGACAGATATTGACTTTTTGATCCAACAGAACATAGAATAAAATAAAAGCCTCCTTGGAAGAACATTGTGGCCGAGTTGCAGCAGGCTTTGAGGTGCCTGTACAAGTACAACTTTCTCGTTTCACAATTCAACGTAATCCAAGATAACCTATTTGGACGGTTCAGACTCGCGCAGAGTGAGGTCATGGTCCGAAGCAGAGATTGACTGGCTCTCCAGAGACACCGGCGGCACGGGGTGGAGTTGAAAAGGGATTGCAGCGCAATTAAGACGAAATTCGGCCGTGAGCGGTCGATAAAAGATGGTCGGAGGTGTTGCGATTACTAATTTTTGTTGAGTGTTTGCGACGAGGGCATGGGGATATAGCCGGTGGGAGCCGTTCTATCCCGAGCAAACCAACCATCCGGTCTCCCATGGAGGGGGGTGGGGGGGGGGGGACAGGAAAAGCCTTCCATCCATACCATAATCCGTTTCTTGTAGAAACAATCGAGCGGTTGAGAATTGTGTTTCCCGTGCGCGTTGTCGTCCGTCCTCGAAGTGAGGTTGTTCGGCCGATTAGGGTGATACGGACGGCAGTTCGCCAAGCCACTGTTGTCTGGTCCCGGCGGACACAGCGGGTGTTTCGGCCCCGCTTGTCCGCGGAGATGCCAGATCGGTATCCACCCCTTACCCTAGGTCTCGCTGACCTCAACAACAGGCCCCATACCCCGTGGGGCCGGGTACCCGGCGATCTTCCCGTCTGACGTACGCACGCCAGCCGCAGTGACCACCAGGTCGAGTGTGTCTCATCCAGTCATTCTACGCCCACATTCACCTATTAATCTGATTCACCTTCCCCTCGACCATAAATATTTCCTCCCTTTTGACCCAAGGGAAAGAGTCTCGAACAGCATTGTCTCACAACGACCACAACAACAACCCCGTCCGCCAAAAAGGGTTCAAGAAGTCGGCAGAAGAATAAAAAATAAGAAAGCAACAATAAGCAAACATGTCGCGCTCAAGACTGGTCTCCTGGTTTCCCCACGTCAAGGCGCCCGTCATCATCAATGCGCCGATGCTCGGCTCAGCCGGCGCCGCCATGGCAACCGAAGTCCATAAAGCCGGTGGCTTCGGTAAATACCTCCCCCTCCCTTCCATCCTCCCTTGACTCGGCCAAAACCAGAAACCAGAAGCCAATGTCTCTCTCTTTCGTGTCGCGCCGGTTGGACTGACAAATCCTCCAGGTTTCATCGCCGCGGGCTACGACTTCACGGAGTCCTCCACCCAGGTGACGGACCTAGACAAGGCCCTCACCCAAGCCCGCACCCTCCTCTCCACGCCCCCCGCCGACGGCGCCAACACCCTCCCGCTCGGCGTCGGCTTCATCACGTCCCGGGACCCGGCGTCCCAGTTCACCGCCAACGTGCTCCCGGTTCTCACGCGCCACCGCGTCGCGGCGGCCTGGCTCTTCGCCCCGAACGCCGAGACCAAGCCGCACGCAGGCATCATCTCCGCGCTCCGTGACGCGTCGATCCGGGTCTTCGTGCAGGTCGGGACTGTGGCCGCCGCGCGCGAGGCGGCGGAGGACGGCGCGGACGTCATCGTCGCGCAGGGCGTCGACGCGGGCGGGCACCAGTTCGCGCGCGGGTGCGGCGTGGTGGCGCTCGTGCCGGAGGTGCGGGCGATGCTGACGGCCGAGTTCCCGGGACGGGAGGTCGCGGTCGTGGCGGCGGGCGGCATCGTCGAGGGCAGCGGCGTCGCGGCGGCGCTGGCGCTCGGGGCCGAGGGCGTGGTCATGGGCACGCGGTTCGTGGCGACGGACGAGGCCCTGAGCGCGCGGCTGCACAAGGATGTCATCGTGCAGACGCGGGACGGCGGCGTGAGCACGTGGAAGTCGGACTTCCACGATAAGCTCGTGGACAGCGAGCTCTGGAAGGACGGGTACGACGGCCGGGCGATCGTGGGCGACATCCACCGCGAGTACCACGCGCTCGGCGGCAAGACGGCAACGGTGAAGGAGAGCCAGGAGAGACTGCGGTCGGGGTGGAGCGAGGACGAGGGGAAGAAGATGATTGGGAAGTGGGCGGGTGCCGGAGTGGGACTTGTCAACGAGATTAAGCCGGCGGGAGAGGTGGTGGTCGAGGTGAGAGAGGCTGCAAGGAAGAGAATTCAGGAGCTGGCTGGGTCGATTTAGAGGAAGCCCGTGGAGGCTCGTATGGGCACATCCGTCTGGACATGGCTGAGGCGCTGCACCGGAAAGTCCGACTGGTGCCGAAACCGGCTCAAGCACAGACACATTGTATAAGAGCCATGAAAATGGTATCGATGGGATATGATAGCGTCCCTCTTTGAGAAATAGTCGTGATCTGATCTAGTGCCCCTTTTCCGACTTTGTCAACTTTGCTGCGCTTTCAAAGTATCCCTCCGTACCGCCATACTTGGCCAAGACACCGTCTACATTGACCTCCTCGACATCCCGCGTCCGCGTCCGCCCCAGCATGGCCGTGTTTCGCGTGCTCGGGATGCGCAGCATTTCCGTCTCAACGGTCCAGCCGCAATCTTCGGCAATCTGCGCCGCCCAGTCGACCAGGGAGGCATAAGTCGACTGCGACTTTGTCTTGTCTCGCGGGGGCGAGGGTCGGTACTTTTGGCCGCCGAGCGCGTGGCTACAGCAGGGGATCATGATGAAGGGGCTATCAGAGAGCGTCGCGAGGATGGGCGTCCACGGCGTCAGCTCATCCGCGTGGTTCGAGACGATGAAGGTGCCCTTGGGGAATGCGCCGTTGTGCACCTTTGCCATGTCCAGAACAGGCCCCTGGCCGTCGGCGTACGATGGCCTGGAGACGATGTCAGGGAGGAGGACCAACGCTTGGAGAGAATCCCGCCCGTTCTGGACGGAATTGTACTTGGCCCAGGACTTTCTCGCTCTGGCGTCGAACCCCCAGCCGGAGTAGCCCTCTTTAATCAAAAGATAGACCAGGAGGCCATTGCCGCAGCCAATGTCGACGAAGCCGGGGAACGGCTGGTCCTTGTACATGTCTGCCCAGAGCTCGATCAGAAAAGCAGCGATGCCTAGATCCTCAAAGACGTGTTTTGAAGGGTCAGTGGTCTCGGCCCAGTTCTCCACCAAGTCTTTCGCATACTTGAGCTTGAGCTCTGCGTAGCGGTTCTGGAAGCGCGCCTGGGGGATGACAACGTCATGGTGCACTCGCTTGGTGTAGCCTTGAACGCGCCCCTGGCCGTGCTTCCAGAGGGCCTGCAGCAGCATGCGGGCGGTGCGCACCAGCTTGTCGACGGCGAAGTCTGTCTCGCTGTAGAACAGGTAGTGGATGGAGACGGTCCCCACGGCACGCGCAGCGTCCCACTCGTGAAGATGCGCGACACCCCGGACCTTTGGGTGGTAGAAGGGGAGGTCGTCGGGGGAGGAAGCGTGGGGGAGGTAGACGACCAGGGACCTGGTCTTGGTGGCATCTGGGGTACATGAGGCGAAGACGCACGTCTGCTCCAAGGGATCGTCCCGGCGAGTGTTGCGCGGGATCAGCCTACGCACGAGAACACGGTCGTTGTGAAAATCCCTGAACACGACAGGGACAGGCCGCTGCTGCTGCCGCTGCTGCTGCAGCTGCACATCTTGTGCGGCGGCGGCATCTTCTCCGGGTGAGTCTGATGCAAGGGGAGGAGAGGAGGGTATCCAGGTTGGGTCGGAATCATGAAGGATGTCGGCACGGAAGAGCCATGACGAGTTGATGTTTGGGTTCTTGACCAGATTCATCATGACATCCTCAAAGACGTCGGGTCCGAAGGCGCAATCTTGCTGCCACAGAGGGTGCCAGACCTCGCCCGAGACATCATGGATGAGGGGATCCGCTGATTGCCCAAGTGCCGTTGGGTTGTATGCCATGATGCGGCGGGAAACAAAACAGAAAAAAAACAATGATTTAGTGTATTTTTATTTTGGTTTCCCGGGCTGCGTGCGGAGGGAAAAAGAAATATAATGAGACTCCGAGCTCCAGAATGTGCTGCTGGGAGGAGGAGCTGAGACGTGTGACTGTGATTGACTGTGTGACTCGGAGCAGATATTCGCATGAACGATTAGAAAGGGCGCTAGTCCTATCTCGACTAAGTGCCGCAGGGTCGGGCCTGGGGCCCACAGATGCGACGCTATGAGTTGTCGAGCTTTTTGTTTACTTTACTTTGCGAGGTGGGGGGTGACATGGCAACGGCAGACGCCCCCCAAAATACAACAATCGCCCAGCGACTCCATATACAGAAAAGAGAAAAGGGTGCTGTGGTCCGTCCTCGTCCTGCATAAGCTCCCGACCACAAGCCTGGTACCATCATTGATGACAAACACACATTCCACTGCTTTTTTTCTTTAGGATCTTCCAGTCACACACAGGCATACAAGCTTCCAGGCCAACTCGTTCCGTCGCCGCTCTTTCTCTCCTCCGCATGTGTTGTTGACCTGGATGGGAATCCTTCTCCCCCCTCCCTCTCAAACATATTGCCTACTTTCCGCAGTGATTGGTCGTCTCCGTCACGACAGACACACCCATCACGATGGCGGACAACGACAATCTGCGTACGGCGTCGCTGTACATCAACAATCAGTTGCTCTCGCGAGGTCTCCTTCGCGATGGCCAGACAATCAACTTCGCCGATCCGGAGGACAACCCGGGCGGCACCGAGGCCACCATGGGCAAGATCATGAGCATTGTCAATGATTTGATCTTGCGCAGAGACGTGCGTGTCCCTTCTGTTTCCATTGCTCCTTGAACCCCACGTATCTTGCTTGAAGAGGCGAAGAAGAAGCCCCAGTACTGAGATTGTCTTGTTTCCCCCTCCTGAAGCGCGACGCCGAGAACCGCGAGAACCTCTCCACCACCCTGCGCACCGTCCGCGCCGAAAACCTCCGATACACGAACGACATATCACGCCTTTCGGAGAAGAACACCGAGGCCCAGCGGAAGCTCGACATCAGCGAGGCCACCGAGAACACATTACGAACCCAGCTCAAGTCGGCCGACGCCGCCGTCCGCGGTCTCAAGGACGAGGTGGCTCGCGCCAAGACCCTAGTGGCCCAGACCCGCGCCTCATGCGCGACCGAAGTCCGACGCCGCGACCGTCAGATTGACGGTTTGAAGAAGCAACTCGGCGACGCCGGTCGTCCCCGCGGCGCCGCAAAGAGCTCGGCCGTCACCGTCATCAGCGTTGTCGCCGGCGAGGGCGAGGAGAAGGTGTCACCCAGACGCGTGGGTAAGGCCGGCGCGAGCACGGACGACTCCAACTACGGCCTTCGCAGCGAGACGAACGAGTTCCTGACGGATCTGGCGAGAAACCTGAGCGATGAAAACGAAACCCTCCTGGCCCTGGTCCGACGGACGACGAAACGCCTGCGCGAAATGAGCGGCTGCGATGTCCGGACAAGTCAAGGTGATGGGCATGCCGTCGCACTCCCCACCGCCGAGGACGTGACTTTCGAGCTGGACGCCATTCTTGAGCATCTGCGCTCCATTCTGACGAACCCCTCGTTCGCCCCTATCGAGGAGGTCGAGATCCGTGAGGAGGAGATTGCCCGCCTGCGCGCCGGCTGGGTCAAGATGGAGAACCGCTGGCAGGAGGCCGTCCACCTCATCGATGGCTGGCGGCGGCGTATGGTTGCCGACGGCAAGTCTGTCAACATGGAGGAGCTCAAGATGGGTCTTCGACTGAGCCCCGTGCGCGTTCGCGATGTTGAGGAGACGCAACAGGGCGGAGTGGACATGCAGGAGCTTTCATGCGTCCAGGAAGAGTGTACTGCTGACCTTGAAGAGTACGAAGGAGAAGACCAGGAAGAGGAGGAGGAGGAGGAAGAAGAGGACCAGTCTATGCCCGACTCTCCCTGCCCCGCTCCGCAGAGAGTCGAGTCTCTGCATCTCGTTCCCGCTCCGGACCGACACTATGCGGCTCCCGAAGAGGAAGAATGCAACGAAGAGGACCAACAGAGCGACTATGAGTCGAGTATCTTTGAGGACGCCAACGTTGAAGAAGTCGACGTGGAGGAGCCCAATGTCCAGATCCTCCAACAGTCTACTGCTTTCCTGAGCTCTCCTCCTCTGCCGCCTCCTCCTCAGCTGAGCCCGCTCCGCGAAATGCCATCTGCCGGCAACCGCGATGCCCGGTCGAGGCGCGAGAGACAGGGAGACCATCACATGACGGCGGTCGAGAAGCATCGCACCATCCGCGCCGTCGACACCGCCGCTCCCAAGCCGCCGCCCCATCTCGTCCAGCTCCCGAGATCCCCGCAGAAGCATTCTCACCCAGTTGACGACCGCTCCCGCACTACTTCTGCTGCCTCGATCGAATCCAGCTCAACCCACAACGGCGCGCCCCTCATCACACCATCCGGAACCCCGCCACCGCCCGATGTGAACAAAACACCTACAGCTCGCAAGCTTCCAAAGCCGCCGCGTTTGGTGGCAGCAGCAGCTCCTGCGGCGCCGTCGCCCGTGGTATCCGCACCAAAGGAGAACCTGTCTCCAGTCAAGACTGTCCGCACAGTTTCCCAGGAGAGCCAGGAGAGCTTAACCAGCCAGGAAAGCTGCGACATGGCGCCTCCTGCGCCTGCCATACAGCCCAACGACACCAACAAAGCCGCGACACCGCACCGTACTCCTCTCCGTCGCGTCCCCTCCCGTCTCCCCCTCCCTCGTCCATCGGACCCGCCACCACAGCAGAGTCCCCTGACGATGGCCACCATCGCAGCCAAGCTTGCCGCCTCCGAGCGCGAAGCCGACGCAGCACGCGTCCGTGCCAAGCTCAAGGCCGCCCGCGGAGGCGCCCTCAGCAAACCCACGCCCGCGACCCAGCAGCAGCAACAGCCAATGCCGGCCCCTCCCCCGCCAGAGACCATCGTGGCGATGCCAGCAGAGCCGCAGCACCTCAACGGCTCGCCCGCGAGGACAACGTCGGAGGACCAAGACCTCGACCCCGTCAAGCGCGATCTCCCGCAGGACGAGGACCAGGAACATGCGCAGCCGCAGCCCGTGAAGCGCAAGCGCGACAGGCGCGCGAGCAAAGTTGCGTCGCGGAGGCGGAGCACGCTCAGCCCGTGGGAGATGGAGAGTCTCATCTCGGGTCAAGTCGCTGTCCCACCATCGCCTTCGCGGTGATAAAATGCTCTGCAGAATCACACGCACGCACGCACGCACGCACGCCCATATATACCACTTTCGTTTTTGAGCAACAAGCATCCGTATCTCATCTCACCATCACTATAATACAACCACACCGGGGGGGGGGGGGGGGGGGGTTCCCCTCTTGTTCTTTTCTTTCGGGAGGGAACGAAACTGTCTTTACGGGAAAGGATATCCAAATCGGCGTTTAGAGGCAGGTGCCTGGGCTGGGTGACAAACGTCGAAGCGCCGCGCGAGCAGAGAGAGCGGACGTGGGCGCCGGCATGGGTGGGAGGTTTTGGGAGTAAGGAGGATCACGGGGAGTGCGAGAGCGGACCTACTTCGCGAGCATGACTTTTTTTGTCCTCCTTTTTGTTTTTGACATGACGATTGTTAGTCAGTACCACTGTGAAATCTTTAAACCCCTCCACGGTATCACGACAGCAAGAGCCTGTTTGCGTGTGCCATGTTTTTCTTATATTACTTGTAGCTGAGAGAGCTTGAATAATCAACCACCCAATCCACCTAAATTTATAACTATGAAAAGAAAATCCGTTCACTTGTGTATCACGAAAGAACGGACGGTTTGGGGTGTCTGGGTGGGAAGGACGGGGGGGGGGGGGGGTTCGTCCGCCTGTTCTCGACTCCCAGTCATGTTCTCGTAACAAAAAAAACGCCTTACTATCTAGTATAAGGAGCAAGCATCCAGGTTCCTTTGCGCCTAATGCTGTGTGAGAGAGATCAGTTCTAACCGCCCTCGTGAAAAAAACCTCGAAACCCAACAAATCCAAACACATACGCCGACCCACACAATCCAGGCTAGTTAGTTAGTTCTCCTTCAACGCCAACATATCCGACATCATGGCCTCGACCGGCTCGACAGGGCCCAGCGGCTCCAACGAGACGGGGAACAGGTCGTCCCAGCCGCCGTACACCAGCTCGACGCCGTGCGCCTCGCAAAAGGCCCGCAGCTGGTCCATGGGCACGCCCGTCAGCGCGCGCTGGTAGACCCGCCTCAGCCGGCCCAGCTGCGCGACGCGCTCGATGACGGCGCCGATGCGGCGCGGCTCGCACAGCTCCGAGTGCAGCTCGAGCACCTCGAGGTTCGGGAAGGCCTCGAGGAACTCGAAGAGCAGGTCAATCGGGTCGACGCCGCGGTGCGCCGGGTCGCGCGTCAGCGCCGCGTGCGACTCGAAGTCGAAGTTGAAGAAGCCGAACGTGCGCACCGACGCGGCGCCGCGCAGCCAGGCCAGCGCGCCGGGGAAGAACTGGCCCGGGTCCTGGCGCCAGCAGAGGCCGAGCTCGCGCAGCCTCCCGGAGCGGATGGCGGGCTCGAGGAGCACGGTGGCGAGGTCGACGCTGAGCGGCAGGCGCGGCATCCACAGCCGCTCGAGGTTGGGGTACGTGACGAGGGGCGCCGACGAGTCGGCGGCGCCCTCGGCGGCCGGGTAGCCCGAGTAGTCGAGGGGCAGCTGCTGCGGGAGCCAGTCGCCGTGGTTGCCCTGGTGCGCGGCGCGGGCGTCTAGAACGCGGAAGGACGACGGGTGCAGCGGCGGGAAGTGGCGTTTGTCGCCCATGGAGAGCGCGCCGCACGCCTTGCCGAGCTTGATCACCTGCAGGCGCGTCCAGAGGGACCAGCAGTCGTCGGGCGGGGACAGCGACTCGACGCCGGTGAAGACGCCAAAGTTGTCCATGTAGAGCTGTTCCAGGTTCGGCGTTGCCCGGGCGAGGACGAACTGGGTGGGTGATGTGTGTCAGTTTGGTCCGTACGGTGGGGGCGGGTGAGTCGCAAGTCGAAGCTGGGGGGGGGGGGGGCGTATCAAGACCGTCAAAGGCTAGGTCGGACTTACAGGATCGATTCGACGTTCAGGGGTCAGCTGGTTCACCGGCGAGTTGAGGGGCCCGGTCAGCTGGAGGACCTTCAGACGGGGCAGCTCGGGCCAGCCCAGATCTTGCAGGTACATGCTGAAGAGCAGGATCTCCTCGAGGTTCTCCCGCGCCCGCTCAACAAACTGCCTGACGAACGGTTGTGGGCCGCCGCGGCCGCGGTACTCAGGCCTGGTGATCTCGTGGAAGCTGAAGCGCAGCTCTTTGACGCCCTGGAAGAAGAGCGGCTTCGGCGGCAGCTTGTACCCCCAGTCACCCTCGAGGTTGCGCTTGATGTAGCCGATCTCGAGGCGGTTCGTCATCTGCGGGTTCGTCGTCTGGATGAGCGACAGCCACTTGCTCTCGTTGAGTTGGAAGGTGTGGGCGTTGGGCACGACGAGGCTGCGGGCGCCGCCGCCGGTGCGCCTTCGGAGCGTCTTGAGGAACGACACCTTGGGCGGCTTCTGGGGGTTCAGGGTCGGGAAGTGGACTTCGCGCCAGATGTAGGGGTGGGTGTCGAGGAACTGGTCCCATCGTTTGCAGACGCCCGATACCCGGCTGCGGTGAAGTCAGGGAGGGGAGTCACGGCAGATTATCATGAGCGCGAGGCGAGCGAGGGATGACGAACCATAGTTCCTGGAATTCGAAATATGAAAAGATCTTCTCGATCAGTTCAATTGGTAGGTCTAGAGGATCCCTCCGGCAAAAGTGCTTATGCAGCGGTTCCCGGATCTTTCGAAGTTGCTTCAGGGGGGAGAGGTCAGCATAAATACGATTACCAGCTCGTCCGCTTCACATACCTCATACTTGGCTGTCCTGATCAGCCCCTCATTCTGTCCGACTTCGATGCCGGCACTCCATGCGGCCCATGCCATCTCGGGCTTCTTCTCGAGCCTGTAAATCTTCCCCAGCCTCATGTAACCCTGGAGGGCATCACGATCAGCCCGCGTCATCATAACACCACAAGAGCCCCATGTGAGGAGGAATGGCAGGACGCAATACCTACCTCCAGCCTCCGCGGCGCAATCTCCAACAGCCACTCGGCATCCTTCCTCGCCTTGTCCAGGTTCCCCATCTTCTCGAAGCACGCGGCACGGTAGTCGAGCGCCTGGACGTGACCCTCGCGGTGACAGCGGCCCCACGTCTTCTCGGCGCCGCACCTGCACTCCTTGGTCGCCTCGGCGTAGACGCTGCCCCTCTCGCGGCGGTGCCGGGCGGCGGCCTCGCCGAAGTCGCGACACGTGCATCGCTCCCGACGGCGGCGCTGTTGGTGGTCGGCGCCCGAGCTTCCGGACGCTGCGTTGCCTCCACCACCGCTGCCGCCACGGGGGTTCGAGCAAGGGCAGTTCCCGGCGACGAGGGTGAAGTGCTCGAGGGCGACACGGAAGCGCTGGTCCGCGTAGGCTGCGCGGCCTTTCTCGATCGAGGCCTCTGAAGAGCGCACGCGGGGGAGCTGACCCGAAGGCGCCATGTCCTCTTACTGACGTGGATGTTGAAGGGCAAGGCCCCGGGAGGATGCGGAATGACAAGTATTCTTGGTGAGAGTGAGAGGTATCCTGTTTGTCTCAATATAAGGTCACGTGATTGGGCATATCCTGGTACTCACTTGAGGGGGTGAGGTCAATGAAGCAATTCTTTGCCTGATGAGACGCAAGGAGAGGGAAGAGGAGGGGGGATGAACAGCCAGCTAATGCGGGGAAGCAGGGAGAGTTGGCATCTCGTCTCCTGTCGGCCGGTGTCTGCACTGAGGGTTCAAAATCCGGTGTAGAAACCGGGGGGGGGATTGAATGCTTGCAGGGCTGGCTGACGATGGGCTGGGCACCGTTGGTGGGATGTTCAGATGTCCGAGGTTCGCAGTGAAGTTGCGGGACAAGGCGCGCACATCTGTGACGCGACGCGACCAGGGGACGTCCTCCGTTAATGGGGCCCCACTGTGATCCGTGACAGGGGGCGAGCCACCGGTAGTTGCCGCCGGAGCGGTGTCCTTAGAGCACAAAGTACCTTGGCAGGCTGATTGGCGGACAGTTTCAGCGTCCTTTCTTCCACTGACTGCCGGCTGGACTGCCCGCTAGTCTTCCCGCTGGTGAGTGAAACGTTCGGTCGCCACACGGCTGTCCAGACAGACTCCTCCAGTGACCTCATCGTCGGTAGGTAGGGAAATTCGCAAATGCTCCTCGGAATCTGGAAACATCAGGCGATGTGGTTCTAGGCCCCAGCCCAGGGAGGTTTACACTCCCCTCCCCCGAACCGCCCCCCAGCGGGTCGACTCAATCCTACTGAATCCTGCCGCCACCGTCCGACCCCGTGAGAAGAAGAAGCGGCGGCTCCTTGCCGAGTCCTTCGGTCTCCATCCGCCACCGCCTGTGCCCCCGTCAGATTGTTCGTGATCCTTTCGCCCGCATTACACGCCGTAGCTACTACATGCACCGTGCACACGTCTTCAGGGACGCGATGAGACCACGGCGGTGTGGTGTAGCGGAACTGAGCCTCACATCCCGCACGGCCACGGCCACCTCCCCCCGGCTTTGCCTCACGACGTAGCCACAGCTTACTCCAACGACGCAGAATCCTAGAGAAACCTCACGTTGCAGTCAAGCACGGCTGTTTCTCTTTTGACGCTTCTCGGTACCGCTACGTAGCCTCTGCCCCAAGTCAAGGCCAGGATGTCTTTTCTTGGGTCAGGACCAATGCCAGCGATGATCCCCAAGCAGCAGCAGCAAACTACACTCACGCCTCGCTCGCTTGCTCCCTACCCCACCCCTCCCGGACCCTATTCCAGGCAACAACCGACAGGCACAGCTACGAGCATCTCATCTTAGCCATTCCGGTTGGGGATTGGGGATTGAACTTACAGGAACCCGGGTCTCGGCAACGGCAGGGGAGGGGGGGGGGGCAATGACCACTGCGCTCGATGAGCTGATGTGATGCGCTGTGATGTGCGTGTATCATCAACGACAGCTGTCGACTCTCCAATTCTCAAACTCCTCCTCCTCCTCCTCCTCCTCCTCCTCCTCCTCCTCCTCCTCCTCCTCCTCCACTCGTATAAGCGCCGTAGGATCGATTATACACACCCTTCAGCTCACTGATTTAGAACACCAAATACATCTTGGCCAGCTAGTTACAGTTACGAGTGTCGCTCTGCCTCTACTGCTCCTTCCAAAGGTTCCTTCTCGACCATATGCCCTTGTCTAATTATGCCAAGGCCACTTAAAAATCCAACGCCGGCAGAAGCGCCATGCTCCCAGGCTACGCAAAAGTATATCGCATACACATGGCGCATACGGCATGGCATGATGCTTTGCAATCCTCCCGAGACCCGAGACCCGAGCCGGAGCCAGCCAGCTAGCCAAGCACTCCGGCCGCGGGGCATGCAAAGCCGTCCGCGGCTTTGCATGACCGGAAAACGTCACCGTTTCCCTGCCATTCTCAATATGTTTCCCAACTTCTCTCTTTGGCGAAGCCCTTGCCTTGCTCCCTCACAGGCCACTGTAATCAAGCGAGTCCGGGCGCACCCAAATTAATATCTCCCAATCTAGGTAGACTGGCGCGCTCTCAAGAATCCTCATATGCACCATATCCAAGGATACGTCGTACGGCGCAGGTAATTCTGCCAGGGGGAGGAGGGGACTGCCCGCACGTGGCGGGATCACTCATTGCCAGGGAGCTCGCTGCAACTCGCACGGCGAGCGGATATGCGACCGAGGGGGGTCAAGGGGCACAGTGATAATTCGACCGCCTGGCCGCATGTAGGGGGGGGGAGGGGAAAGACACAACCGAGGGTCCGAGACGAGGGGCCAAGCATCGATTCTGCCCGACAGGATCCAGTTATCCGCCCTCGCCGCACCATCACAGCAGTAAACACTGTTTTCCTGCCTCATTCGTGATCAATGTTTGCTTTCTTGCATCGATTTAGTTCGGCTTATTACCCTCGGCCGAATCCTTCCGCGACCCTCTTCAACCACCAGCATGAACTCGCAGCGATCGCGACATGTCCAGTGTCCCAGGGCCCACTCCGCGGATGCAGCACCCGGTTGCAATACGTACGATGTACAGTGCCCTCCCCGGCGCCGGGCCTCCTTCCCTTCAAGCCGCTCCCGGGGACCCGATATCTCGATCGGTTCCAATCCTTCTGTCTTGGGTTTTGAACTTCCTGTCGACCCGGCACCACATGCCGAACTCCATCAGTCTGCCCAGCCTCGGCGGAGATATGCAGCCAAGACGATCCCTCGTCAATAATACAACCCTCGCCATGCAGAGTCGAGGTAGAAAAGGACGAGCATACACAAAAAGAAAGGGTAAAAGAGAAAGGAGGGGAAAAAAGAAACCATGCCGAGCCCGCCAACCGTGGCCGTGGATCTTGGGACGCCCAGCAAGAAATGGCATTCCGAGAATTACATTGCTGCGCACGACTTTTACACGGTTCAGATGGTTCCTCAACACGCCCAGAAGGGGGCAGGACAGGGGACTCTCATGGCCCATGGGCTGGAAATACGACCGGTGTAACCTGCCAGGAACCGAGACAAGCTGCGACCGATCTGCAGACCGAACGTCGAGCTGTCATATCCAGTGCCAAACCCCGGCACTGGGGCCTCCTCCTCCTCCCCCATCACCCCATGTCTTGTCGCCCCAAACGGTGTATCCATATCCCTGGGATCCCACTCCCAACAATGCAGAACATTGTGATGATGTCCTCACGCCGTCGCCGCACACACTACTCACACACGTCTCCATCGCACCCCCCCCCCCCCCCCCCGCACCCCCCAAGAAACACGAAGCATCACCCACCACCCGAGCCTGCAGACGGGGGACGCAGAGCTCAGACTAACCTCTCCAGATGTCATCCCCAGTAGCACTGACGGTAACACAAAGCCCTAGCGTCAAGCCCGTCTAAGTGCCTGCAGCCGTGGACGGTGACACGCACCAAAGGCGCTTGCATGCGCCTTGTCGCGTCTGTCGCGCATGCAATCTCACTTAACCCCTCCCTTCCTCCCTCCCTCCCTCTTTCGTCATTACCCATTTCACCGGCTAGCTCACTAATCTATCTCCCCGACACACACACACACACACACACACCGACTGCGCATTCTTCAATGCAATGCACATAAGATTAGCACCTGACTGTACCACCAAGCGCGGCAGCGGTAAATCCACCACCCACAATCGGCTCCCTCCCACCATCCCCGTCGTTCAAAAGCCCAGTCATGGTATCCAAAAAAGAAACACTCGTCCCAAAAGGGGTGGTGGGAGGGGGAAGGCTCCCCCCCATGTAGCAGACTGAGAAGAGCTAACCACTTTCTATCTGCCTCTCTCTCACTCTCTCTCATATCTTTCGCTACAAGCCTGCAACCTCCCACCCCCCTCCCCCTGGCAAGTTCATTTTTAGACCCCAACCCTCACCACAAGGCAACCACTAAATCCGTCTTGAAGTTCGAAATCTACGACCTGGTCGCTAGCTCCATCTCACTCCCCCACACGACCGCCTCACCTGTCACACACTGAAAAACCCCACCCTAGTCCCTGCCCCCCTTCCAGTTTCCCGCCCTGCGGCTATTCCCAAACAAGCGCGTCTCTCCCTCCCTTCCCGATCGCTTATTCTCCCACTTCCGAGCACTCTGGCACTCTGACACGGCCCATCTGCCGCGACGGCCGCGGCAGCGTCTCTCATCTCGTCTCGTCTCCACACCACCCAGTTCGTCCGCCCGCCCGCGCCCGGGCACAGAGGCTAAAAATAAACCTATTCTTAGAAAGCCAAAAACCTTGAATCTCACAAGAGAGGTACCGCACCCCCCCTCATTCTATCAAGGGAAACATCCGCGTGCACCAACCACACAACATCCTTTTTTGGTGTTCCTCGCGTACATCATGTCCATCGACCGATTTCGACTCGTCTGCTTTTCCCATGTCTCGCGGAAACATGCCATGCCCCGTCCCACCCTCGTTGCATCCCGACCCCCGGTTCCTCTTCTGGTGTCAGCCAGTACCACCGGCCCGTATCTCGGTCTACCTCTCACCCTCTTGGCACGATGCTTTCTTTCTAGGTACCCATCATCCGCTTCCCTACCTGATGCTACCTCAACCCCCCCCCCCTTGCACCATCTTCACACTCAACCATGAGCCTCATTCTCCATTCGAGAATGAGACCCATGCATCCGATCCCCATTTCCGTCCCTCACTCGGACGTTCAGTCAATCAATCCACGCCCACTCCTATCAGCTCGCGGGCCAAACCCACCACCACTTGTTTCGGATTCCATTTCTTCAACCTCGACGACGTGGGGTCTCATTTTCTCCCTCCCCCGTCGTTGCCCTCCTGCTAACTCCCCAATCCCTTCTCCGACAGGGGCCGTCCGTCGTCCGTGCATCCAAAGGCCTCCCGCGCGGTCGTCCCATTCTCCGCCGTACTCGGTCAGAACCTTGAATCACCACAACCGAGCATGCTCATGACCTTCCTCTCGTAATATCCCACCCATTCCAATCCCCCCACGTCCGCCAGGTAGGAACCGTCCATTCATTCATACCCCTCTCTCTCCCCACCTGTTTCCTCTCGTCACAAAACACAAAAGTTTCCTGGGTCTCGACATGCCCGACGGGGCTGTCTACGGCCCCCAAACCTCGTAGCTAGCCACCACCACCACCACCCGTCGGCCAATGGCGTGTAAGAGATGCTCTTGCCTGGATGTCGGTGCCTATCGGCCGTCTTCTCTACCGCCGAAGAAGAGGGAGCAGTCGGCCGGAGGAGCATCGCAACCAAAGCCACCACCTCCCCCTCTCCCCGGCGCCATGTGTGCGCCATCCTCGAAACAAAGTTGCCCTCCACGGCACCCGATCATTTCGTGCGAATCCTTCCAGACGTCTGTCTGCTCGTCGAAACTTATCTCCCCATTCAGTAAAGTGTCTGCGTGATGGGTTGCCGACCCGGGGGGTTCGGTTCCAGGTTGCCATTGGTCATCCTCCCCTTGCCTTTCCAATTGGCTCGCCCGCAGCCAAGATTGACCCGAGTCTGCCTAGGTAGGTAGGTAGCCTAACAGCGACATCTCGACTCATATTCAATCAAGGCCATCGTCTTTTTTTTTTTTTTTTGCCACTCCGATGTTGATAATTTTGAGCTTGATCTTGGATATTGACTACTCCATGGGCTTTCATGGGATTCGTCTATTCAAAGTTTATCATTTCTAATGCAATGTCTCCCTGGACAGGTCAGGCTACCATAGACTGCCCCTTTCCCTCCATTGCGGCCAGCTCAGTTCCTGCAGGTCTGGTTGTTGTCCTGTCTTTCCTACCCCTCGGTTCCTGACCGGGATGGTTGGCAGTAATGCCTCGCCCGACTGAGATGCTAGAGGTAGAGTTGTGCTAAAGCGTATTCAATGCCCAGCATCGAAATCAAGCCCAAAGAAACAAAGTGAAATGAGTCTTCTTCCGTCGTTGGAGAGTATCCAGTACTGTCCACTTTTTTGCTGTCGCCCGTCACTGCTGTCCCGTGAGATCTTGTTGATAGAGTGTGGTGATACAAATTAGACGAGAGGAACGAACAACATTTTGGCTGGAAAGCAGAAAGGAGAAAGACGTTTAGAGTACGAGAAAAAAAAGCAAGCATAGAAGAGAAACAAAAAGAAGCAGTAGAGAACCTCGCTTGTCCAGACGATCCTGCCATCCGTCGCATGCACAGGCCTGTCCGTGCGCCTATCCCAACCTGAACGCCTGGTATCCTCCCTCGCCAATGCATCGAAGCCCGCCAGTAAAATACAGAAGCCAAAAACGAAACCGTTGCCGAATGCCTGTAGAATAGAAACATGCCGCCGCGTGATGAACACTCTCCCGACCGGACTGGGGTGGGGAAGAGGAAAAGTGCCTCCAAGGCAGACAGAGAAAGCCGAGGACCCGCCGATGAGAAGTGAAGGCATCTCTTGTATGCTTGCGTTCAACCCAACCGTCCGATGCAAAACCCAGTGCCAACGCTATGCAAGTTCAGGATCGAAAGAAAAGAGAGAGCGCGTAAGGGGGGGAAAAACGAGCTTGGATGAGAAAGAAAGAAAATATGATGTTGAAATGGTTTCAAAGTCGGAGAGAGACTAGGGGGCCGTAGTCGTGGTGGAAGGTGTCGTTTGTTTTGTGGCGCGCTGGGGTGACAACTGATAGGCCGTAAAAACCGTTTCCGTAACGTTCGTGATCTCGTCTTTATCTTCGATCACTTCATTGCTAAGCTTCATGGCGGGGCGTGAGAGCGAGAGATATTCGAGGAAAGCGGGAAAGTGGAGATGGTCGGAGTATGAAGGTGTCCGTGGTGGTCATCGGCCAGATAGTCATCGTATAGTGGAGGGTGCAGACGAAGACATCAACCGGTCGTGGCCGACAAAGAGTAGAGATAGCTGGGATGCAGGTAGTGTCTGGGAAGTCGCCCTTCCTCTAAAGGAGGAGAGGTAGGCAACCCAATTGCTAAGTTCAAAAAGCTCCAGCGTCGGGAAATGCCATGAACAGCATCCCGTCACCGAAGACAAGACTCTTCACCGGTAGTGGCGGGAGCTCTTGTTCGAGTGGCTAGAATGGTAGCCAGAGTCGGAATACGTGTGTTGTGAGGCGTATTGTCCGTGTCCTTCCGAGTGGGCATGGCATGCGTATCCGACCAAGATTGTTCTCTTCTGGATGCTGTGTCCTGGGCGTCCATAGCCGGCACACCTGTCGATGGCGTGCTGGTAGTAGAGGCACCGGCAAGCAGAGTAGAGCTCGACAATTTGGTAACACATTGTAACGGTTGGACGGAGTGACTTGGTAGACAAAGGTGTTGATCGATATGAGTGATGGTTGAACAGCTTTTCGGTATAATGTGCGAGGGGAGACCGGATGGACTTTGTCTTCTTCAGGGGAGTGTGTGCGCGCGCGTGTGTGTATGCGTGTAGCTGTGGTTTCTGACAGGGTATCGAGATGAGGGACGACCAGTGAGACTGAAAGTTGCCAAGTCTGGTATGCAACAAGCAAGGGGATATGAGGCAGGAAAAGAAATAGGAAAGGAAACTCAAGTGAGTGTGATCGTGATGACTTATACGGAAGCAGATAAGGGACAGAGAGATGGGAAGGAGCGAAGGCATCACGGCCTTATAGGTCCCGGCAGCCTGGCAGCCGTCGCACAGTAAACAGTTCGCAAAGAAGCGTCCCAGGTCTAAGGCAGCAGTGGACCTTGACATTGGACAGTGGATGTCATCTGAGTGAGACTAATGACTAAGGCTGCATCTTGTGCATTAGAGCGAAATGCAGACAGAGTACCTGATGGCGCAGGGTAACGACCAGGAAAAGGTGCCTTGCACCTACCATCATGGCCCGGTAAGGCGCAGCAGGGTTGTAAAAAAAGGTGTGAGAAGAGAAAGAGTGAGTGCGAGAGAGGCAGAGGTGAGCAGGCGGAGAGAGGGCGTCAGAGGTCCAAAAACGGGCTGGGGAGGGGGGGCGTGAGTGGGTGGGTGGGCGTGCTGGACAGGGCAACAAAGGTGTGCTGTGGTGTGTGTGTGTGGATGGAGATGGATGGGGGTGATATGCTGGGATGACAGGGAATAAGGTAAGGGTGGTAGTGTAGTGTACAGGCACTGCACATATGCTGCATATGGTGATGGGGAACCGGGTCGGTCAAAAGAGTCATCCTCATCCTTCCCAATCGAACCCGTTTCTCAAAATGGACACTGCCGGCTTTATCCCCGTACTTTGGGTTGATGAGGTGCAGCAGGGCTGATGCGCGATGGGATGGGACGGGCATGGGTGGGTGGTTGTACGAATGGGAGAGAACCGATGAAACCCAATTGGTTCCGTTCTGCGTTGTGGTCTGGAAGTCGGTGTAGAGGGGGAGGGTGATTTACGCCGAGGGAACGAACGTTCCTGGGAGCAAAAGCACCTAACCTACCTTCGGTAGGCAAGGTAAATGCACAATCACCCTTGCCGTCGTCCGTGTTGCTGCCGATCCAGGCACTGCTCTCTTTTTGTGTCATCTGTCAGGTACTGGGTGCTGATGCTGCTGGTACTTCTGTCGCCCTGTGCTGTGGTTGCGCTTGAAGGGCGAAACAGAGACGCCTGAGAGTGTCTATTATCGGCTGGCTAATCGCACTGCGCATCGACATCAGCACCGTCGGCAGTGGCAGGCAGGGCAGCGTACAGAACCCAAGATAGCTCCATGTCTTGGATGACGGGGCTGACTCTGCATCTTCGCACCGAGTAAGACCTGAGTTCTTGCGCTTAGCCATATCATATACGGTCATTGCCCTTAGCCGCCCAGGGAATCCCCCCCTGAGGAACATTAAGGTGTGGTTGCGTTCAGTTATGCCATGGACGAGATTCCTAATCGATCGGGGCATAAGCTCAATCGACCGCCATGCTGTGTATTTTCAGAATTCGTCTGTCGCATCCACAAATGAGAGGGCCGGCTGGACAGGCACCTTGGTCGGAGCAGGGTCCATTAGCGTACGGCTGCGTTTACTAAAAGAGGCTCGCGAACTGCTCCATAGAATCCGTCCATCCCACAGTGACAGTGTGATCACGAACACTCACTCGCTGGATGACCACGGAGCCCTCTCGACTCTGGCAAGATTGAAGAAGCGTATATGCCAGGAGTCTCGGCATTGCGCTTCGTCTCTGCGCCATCAAAGTTGCTATGGGACCCCCGACGATGATCCGTCGCCCGATGAATTTGCCGCCTTTTGAGGCCCGCAACACTCATCGTTGAGAATGAGCCAAACGACTGTTTTGGGAGCATTCATCTTGAGCAGTTGGGCGCGTTTCCTCTTACAGCACAGCAAGCCAGGGGGGATTCGAATCGCGTGTCAGGTACCGTGCCGGATTCGGCTACTGTTGCACAAGGCTTTCGCTGTGATGGGCTGGCATGCGAGCGGCCGCCTCGGATCCTCGTGGTACAAAAGGCGATCGACCGGTGCCAAGAGCAAAACGCCGTGCACTGACTGGACAATAAGCGTATACTATACAGAGCAGACCGAGTCGAAGGCAGTCGTCCCGGTCGAGATGCCGATAATAGATGGTCGAAGCATACTAGCTGCAGGTTGCAGGTTGCAGGTCGCAAACACCCTTGGACCACCAAAGTCGGGACTGACGGCAGATGAACGAACGAGAAGACGACCTCGCGCTGACCATGACGGGAAAGGATAGTCATGCGTTAGGGCTGGGTGAGATGACGGCTGCTGCCGACCATGTAGCACGTCGCCAGGGTAAGGCTATGCTGGTCACCAAAGTTGGGTTGAGGTTCCACTGAACCTGGTGGTGGCCTTCATGTCGCCCATTGGCCGTCGTACGTGCCCGATCGGTGCTGGTGCTGACAACGGCCGGGAGCTTCTGCACGCGAATGTTCCATGTTCTTCCCATGTTATCGGGAGGATGGTCAGATCAAATGCGCTTAGCAGCATGTCGTCATTGGAGGCCATGTCGAGATCAGACCCGGGCACCTGGTGAGCGACGACGGGCAACCCTCCCGGATCGCTGGGTTCCTGGTGATGTTTGATGAAGAGATGCCATGCGATGTCAGGGGTGGGGAAGAGGAGAGAGGTTCCGATGAGTTGAATGTGGTGAGCATCTCCGAGTCCCGCAGAAGCAAACGCTAACGACGTCTTGGGCGCAACGGCTCCCGACAATCCCCCGTAAAGCGGCCAATGCAGGTTTCACAGAGAATGAAATCTCATTCGACCGATGCAAACGCATGTTTGAGACCATGATCGACGGGTCCTTCCCTCCAAGTCCAAGGCTCCGGTATTGGTCCGGCTTGCTGTCAAAGTTTGAGTGGCAAGGAGACGGCGGATAGTGTCTTGGTCAACCTAGGCCACGCTGCGCTGACGATGATCTTCAGGCTAGTTCTCCCCTGGGTATCGCCAGGCAGGTTGTTGGTTTCGAATGCTGCGAGGCGGCTCGACACCACCATCGTCAGCACCGTCATGCAATGCAGCTTTCACCGAGTTCCGCTGGGACCTCGGGAGTTGACAGTCGCAAGCACGTGCGAAATAGAAAGTTGACTGACACGCGGTGCAGGCCAAGCGTGACATAGTGAGGGAGCCCAGGAGAACGCCGACGAATAGTTGGTGATACTGACGAAGCCCCGAGTGTGAAGGCTGCAGAGTGGCTGTAGGCCAACGTGGGCACCGGGACGCAAGTCAGCGGACGTATTTGGCATCATCATGGAGAAGTGTAAGTGGTTGCGGTAATGCTGCTGCTGCCGTCGGCGGTCCTGGTTGTGACAAGATGCATAGCCGGTGGAGGGAGAGGTGCAGGTCGTGCGGTCGGTGGTGGATGACAGAAACAAATTCGATGTGAGAAAGGGACTCGATCGGGCCTGGGGCCAGTGGCTGCTCTGGGCGACTGCAGGGATATCCTTGACTCCGAGCTCCAGGTTATGGGAAGGATATTGGATGGGACAGGGAAGAATAAATGAGGGAACCGAGGTAGGTAGGGGGCCAGCACTCCGGTACGTGCCTACCTAGTCACGATTGAATACTGCTATGTAGGTACCTAGCAAGAGCTGGGGATGCGGGTTGTCCAAAAAGGGCAAGTTCTTGTGCTTGATTACGAAAGCCTGCGCCCGCCAAGGCCGTCAATTGGTTCAATTCGCTGGACCCTGACCGGCATGGCTCTCACGTGCTATTTTGCAGCCCCACTCCAACCTACACTAAGGTACCTGGGCCAGCAACCTACGTACCTCCTAACTGTTCCCACAGACATAGTGTACTACTGCGAGAGAGAGAGAGACTATTTCCCAATGACATCCACACAAACCCATTCCTGCATTGCGACCTTTTACAATTCGTCCATCTGCGGCGTGTCGACTGGGATTTGGCTCTGGCGGTGCCGAGATTCGATACGTCACACACGATATCGTTCCCGTGATAAAACAACGGCCGGCTTTCGTCGCGATGCGGGCCCCAGGCCTCCGCATCACTTTTGCTAGTCGGCACCCCACCCACCCTCACTCATTCAGGCCGTCTGCTATAGTGGACGATGGTTGGCTGTCAAGTCGTCCCATCCACCGTCCATTCCACGGTACCTATCTTGGGGTGTGGCCAACGACCTCAGCCTGGTACGTTCCAGGACTGTGTCACGGTCGATGAACTGGCGGCCGCAGCCAGACGGGCCTTTGTAACCGGCTGTTGATGGAGGCGCCCAGGAACGGATCCAGGAACCCGTTAAAGGCGACGGTCAAGTGGATTCGGTAGAGCCTCGTCACCAGCGCTTTCAGCCAACAAGTGCCTCGCATTCGCGGTACTGCGCTGCACCATCAATGCAAGGCCAACACAGGCCCTCCACTGTCGCGTTGGGGCCGACGCATCTCGTGCAAGACGGGCCCGATACAAGACCAGCGTGCATCTCGTGCAAGACGGGCCCGATACAAGACCTGCGTCAAAAGTCCTGCCGTACGTCGTACCCAGGTTGCCACAGCACCTTGCCTAAAAATGTCATGACACTCGCGCGCGCTGCCACTTCTTCGTGTAACCCCAACCCTCGACTTGACCTCGACAAGACTACGACGACTTCTTTGGCAGCCTGCTCCCACCGAAGGCCATCATATCTACCAAGACATGTCTACGCCCGGTAGACTGTCACATTCGGGGCACCATGACTTGGGCCGCGCGAATGCGGTGCATCCATGCGTGCGCGTCCTCCGGTGCCCGATAATAATGGATCGATGCGACCTGTCTCAGTATGCCGCCGTACCCGTGGCTCCGACTGTCCGCCGGGGCCCCATCTGCGGAACCGAGCGGAGAGGTGGGCGTTGCAGAATGACACTGACAGGCCACTGACTGGGGATGGTCATTTTTCCATTTTCCTTTTCGTCTTTTCACCACATTCTGCATCCGCGACGGGATTCGACTGCAGGGCTCCTTGACCTATCTCGTGAGCGGTACCCCCGACAGCGAGGATCCTCGCAAAGAAACATCCAGGCTGTGCGCCCTTACATCCGGAGAGTGCCGACATCCTTATCCATCTGCGGAAGCGTCGAGCAGGACCACGGAACAGGCGGACGACTTACCATCACCATGCACCTCGAATGACTTCATCTCGTTAACGGACGCTCAAGGCATCAGCCTCGTCAAGTCAATTCAACACGCACGCACGCGCTTCACTCTTGCGAGGGATAGTCGCTGGGTGCAAGGGTACATTGTCTTACAGGGAGCGCAAGCGATTGGATGACGACCGAAAGCAGAGACATGCTCCTCAACCTGCCACTGGACGTCATCCATCCATCGGCCGCACACTCTCGAGATGATGACCCTTGCCCCCTTAGCTCCAGCACAGCCTCGCAGTCAGCAAGCCACCAAGGGCTCAACCACATCACCGAGACCAGGGCCAGCAAGGCAACCATGACAAGTAGGGCCTCCTCCTCCCATCACGGTGGCATCGATAGTCGTAGGTCCACTTAATCCACCGCTCAACGCCGTTACCCCGTCCTTCTCACCACGTCTTGGCCGGAGTCGCCGTCGGTCTTGTGTGGGTCTTCCTGCTCGACATTTCCACACTTCTGCGCATGCGACTACCGCCATGCCGCCCGAACCACTGCGGACGCCGGCGATTCTCCCTACTGTATTCGTACCTACTGACCTTTCCACACCAGCGAGAACATGCAGTCGTGTCCCCGGATGCCTGTCTGGTCGGCCTGAAATCTCACCGCTCACCATCTTTCCACCGCGAATGTACTCTACTACGTCCTTCATCTTACGAATGACTCCAATCCGCGTAGATACCCATCCGTCATCGACATCAGCGGACGCACCTACAAACCCTCACTTTCGCCAAACGCCCCAGTCACGATCAGTGGCCGGTGACTTGCCGTCATTTGCCTCACTCGCCTGACCCTACACCGTATTTCTAATGTTCCAGAGTCTTTTTTTCACCCCTCCTCTGCCCCATAACCGTTCCTTCGTTGGTCCCTGATCGTGTTCCCAAATCGCCCGTCGCCGTTGTTGAAACTTGACGCCAAATGAAGGCTAGTGTCGAGTTGTGCTGAACCACACTTGGGCTTGGCTCCGGGTCCCCAGCCACGCCCCGCCTCCTAATCCGTGGTACTCGGCCGATGCTGCCCTTCAACGGCTCCCGTGCCGTCCCAACTTGGCTCTACTTCCTGTCACGCTAATCGTGCGACCTACCGCAAAACAAATCCGACGAACGTCCGACCTCATTAGGCCCCCCGTTAAAAAAGTCCGCGAGTTGTGCCACAACTTACTTCCTGCTCTCACACATGTGTCTCAGCTCCGCCGTTGGCCTCTTCCCGCGGCCCCAAATCACTGGTCCCAAAGGGGAGAGATCCTGTATTCGTCAGATGCCTGTTGTGCCAACAGCCAATTGAGCTTCGTCGATCTAGTAACAGCAGCAGCGGCAGTACCGGTAGCACCCGCGGCGGAGTCATATCTGACTCCTTCGCCTTGGACCTCTACATTGAAATAAGTCACCGCGGTGGCAAAGGTGAGGCTCAACGAGATCGGGACCGCCCCAACCATGCCTCAGCTCCGTCAAAAGCCCCCCTCCCCCGGCGTCTAACGAGCTTGCTCCTTCGGGCGCTGCATCACAAGCGAGTCACTTCTGCTTCGCTTGGTCTTGAACACGTCCAAGCTTTGACATGCCGATCATGAACATCCGCGCGGATCCCGCGGATCCATGGGGTCGGATGGCAAACACCCGCCCGTCTTTGAAGCCGAATCCTGCGAGGCATACTGCGCTTCGAGTCTCCACTCGCTTTGCCGCGCAGCTGTCCGCGGGCCTGGACATATTCTCATTCTCTCGTTGAAGGTTGGCACAATCCCTTCCCCCACTGTCGGTTCTCTGCCGCGAGAAAGTGAACGAAGAATAGGTCCATCTTTAATGTGGTGCTCGAGCGCCATACCGACATGCGAGGTCAAAGTCAGAAAGAGCGGTAACACGCCCAAACACAGAGCGAATGCCGATTTCAAGCGCGCATCTGCTCCACAGTCAAGGGTCTCTTTCAGCTTGGCTAGGATATGCCCTTGACGTTGCTATATATCCCACCGTGCTGTCTAAAGCAGTACACATGCAGAACGAGCCATATCCTCCCCGACAGGAGAGGTCCCGCGTCGTGTGTCAGGGGGTCGCGGGAAATGGGGGGATTTGGGAATTGACTCGACTGCCTATCTACTCATGTTTCTCTCCCTACAATTTCCCGGTAGGCCAACGAACGTGACCGATGGCCATCCACGCTAAGAGGGAAAAGATACGTTATTGAGTCGTAAACCACTCGCAAGTCCCCTGTCTGGCAGACACCACGGAGAGGCCTACGGAGAAGTCAGGGAAGAGAGAGTTAGTGAGTGAAAACGCGTGTCTGTGTGTGTGGCACACACAACCAGAAGCCTCGATGAATCTTACAATCTGGGACACGCCACTTAGATCCCCGTCGCATCTCCCACGCTGTTTCTGCTGCCTCCTTTCCAGCGTCTCATCACTCGTCTCTTTCCGTCTTATCCCAAGAGCCCGTGACCCCCCAGCAAAGGGACCACGACGTATCTCTCTCTGCCCCTAGCCAAAGACTGGGGTCCGAGAGGGGGGGGGAGGGGGGTGAGTATGCAATGGGTGTCTGACCTCCGAAGAGGGCTATGGAGGCCTCGACCACTCGTTTGGTTACAGCAGGCGTTCCGGCTGGTAACTGGTGATTAGTCCTAGTATTGGTACCGTAGCTCAACTGACGCCCATGTCCTGCTCTCTCTCTCTCTGACATCATACCGTGGACTACAATAAAACAAACGTCGTTGCTGCCTGGGACTGTCCATCCGGCGTATTGAAGTTGACGATAAAAAGACAAGAAAAAATAAATTACACTCGAGTAAAAAAAATTTTTAAAAAAAAGAGAAAACACATGCCTCATCGTCGTTCGCCGTAGGCGCGCATGGTCGGAGACTCTTTGAATACTACGGGACCCGATGAGCACAAGGTAGCTGCTGCCTCGCCTTTTTTTCGTCTTCTTCCAAACCACCTGTCACAACGCGCCTCCCTCAGTCTGCAGCATTCGTTTCAAGACCATTCGTCATTATTAATATACATATCTTTGCCTCTGCCCCTGGCTTTTCACAGCCTAGGTAACGATGGGTCGCCCCTTGCTGGCCTTCTCAGGTATCGACCCTGCCTCAATCGCCCTCCTCACTAGATAGGTAGACCCGTGTCGCTAGACAGAAGCGTCCACCCCTCCCTTTGCTCTTCTTCCTCTACAGGTCTAAGTTCCACGTCTGTATATAGATGGGTAGAAGAAGGGTGGTCTGTGGGAAAAACGAAAAAAGTGGCGGTTTAATGACCAAAACAGCGCGTCTGCCGACAGCACCGAATTTGCGCTCATCATGAAGAAAACTGTCCCGCCATGCCCAAATTTGACTCCTTTCCTCCCGGATGTGACTTTCGTGCTGGGTATTCCGTCACTGCATTCAAGCGTGGTTCATGCCGCAGGAACATTTTCGCTACTCGTCAGGGATGTAGCGTTAAGAGGGGATAAAAAACAAATAAAAGCAATCAACTACCCAATGATTTGCAAACCGTCTCACCAACCATCGACTCAGCCCATTATCTACCGTTCCGTCATAAGCCGTCGTTGCCTGTGGGCCGCTCACAGTCCTCTTCGGCTCATGGCCGCGGTGGCTCCGGCAGAAGCCAAGTCTTGTTTGGCGCTGACCGTCCTAATTGCAGCGCGGGGGAGACTGCTGGTACCCGCTGTGACACCGCCTTGGCCGGTGCTGGTCCGTTTGGCTGTGGCTACATGGACTGTCCCACTGGTAGCCACAGAGGGTCTGCGAGATGATGCCCCCGAAACGGGCTTGTGAGGGCTTGCACCACTGACGTCTCTCGATCGAATGCCGTTCTTGATACCGGCGGCCGGAGGTTCGGGAAGAGGTCGCGGTGCAGCGACGGTGTGACGTTTGACCGGCGACGCGTCACGAGTGGTCGAGACTCGTGGCAAAGGAGCAGTCACCTTCTTGCCACTGACAAATTCGTGGTGGATGGCCTCCTCAGGCTTCAGGCGCCTGTCAGGGTCCCAGCGCAAACACTTTCCGAGGAAATCAAGGAATGCCTCATCGTCGCACTTAAGGGCTTGCTGCAGTGTCTTGGAGGACGGACGGCGCCTGCGACCCTTGGAGGATACCGTCAGGCGCGGCTTGCCCATCGAGTCGAAGAATAGCTTCTTGCGGGTGCTCTTCTCGATAAGATGCTTCTCCGGGGGTCCAAACACCTCCATAATGCAAGCCAGTTGCTCTTGCTCGTTCTCTCCAGGGAAAATGGGCACTCCCGTGTAGAGCTCGGCAAGAATACATCCCAGACTCCACATGTCAATGGGCATACCGTACGTCATGCCGAGGATAACTTCGGGCGATCGGTAGAATCGTGACTGGATGTAGGTGTACACCTTCTCGTTCTCGAAACAGCTTGAGCCGAAGTCAATAACCTTGATCTCCGAATGCAGCGGGTGCCGAAGCAGGATGTTCTCGGGCTTGAGATCGCAGTGGATGACCTTGTGTTGCTTCAACAGGTTCAGTGAGCTCAGCATCTGCTTGGTGAAACGGCGAATGAGCTTCAAAGAAAACCCGCGGAAGGCGTTTGCTTTGATGAATTCGTAAAGGTTCATGTCCAGGAGCTCGGTCGAAATGCACAGGTGCCCTCGGAAGTAAAAGCTGTGGGTGAAGTTGACCATGCTATGTCGGTTTTTGGGGTCCTACAAAACGGTCAGCGAATGAAGCACGGAGGAAGGACGCTGCATTCGTTGCTCACCCATTCGCGAAGCTTTTGCAGGATGTTGACTTCGACAAGAGCTTGCTGATGAAACCTCTTCTTGTTGCGAATGATCTTGACAGCCACTAGCACACCTGTCTTGTGGTCAATGCACCGGACAACCTGACCGAAACTTCCCTTTCCGAGAATGTCAATGATTTCGTAACGGTACGCTAGATGGTCCCCGGGAACTATCGTGTAGTCTCCGCGTTCATCGTCGTAGCCAAAATTGGGGGCATCAGACTGAAGGTCACCAACCACCTTGCGGGCGTTTTGTGTCCCGCAAAAGTAGATGTCGTTGTAGTCGACAATCTCACCGCGCTCGTAAATGTTGAGCATGGCGATCCGAATTGCTTCCTGAGCCCCAACCCGTTCCTTTGGCGTCGCGCGCTTCCTTAGGGCGTCGAGCGTCCTAGCCGCGATCTCCGTCTCCTTGCGTCTCGAGCCCATCTTCTTCATTTCGTCCTCAGCAACCAAATCGTCCTTGTCGAGCTCGGCCGTCCACGGATCATGTTGGCGCATAGTAGTCGTCGAAGCCTTCGGACGTAAAATCTTTTGCATGACGGACGGGTTGTGAGGGTGGGAGTCGCTAGGGGTCTTTGGGACGGAGGCTGAGGTCCAATTCTCACTCTTGGTTCTGTCATGGCCGAGGCTCGCGGCCGAGCTCTTCCTCCTCCGTGATTCGAGATACGAGTTGTTAGCCTTCACCGACGGGCTCGGGCTATTCTTGGCCGAGCTCAGATTGCCAACTGTCGCAGAAATGGGCAACCGAGGCGGTGGCATTTGTTCTTTGCTAATGCTGCGTTCCACTACCTTTTCCGAAGTGTTGGCCTTGGAATCGCTCTTGGATGTGTTTCGCTTCCAAGACAAGCTCAGCTTCCTACGCAGAGAGCTCATTGAGGACGGAGTGGGCGGCTCTTCCGGGTCGGAGACCGGTGGCGTGGGAGACTTTCCCTTGACAGCCCGTTGGGCACGGGGACCAGAAGGCTTCAGATGAGGCTTCACTTCGAGGGGTTCTGTGGTGCTTCCCAGGTCGCCCGTCTGCGACCTCTTCAAGAAAGCGGGGTCCGCACCTGGCTTGGGCACGGAGGAGGATAGGAACGGAGACACGCTAGGCTTTCTGGTCGGCTTGAACGGAACCGGTACTGGCACTGCCGCGAACGACTCGGAGGAGCTGGTACCTTCGGCGCCAGATGCACTATCGAGCCGAGTATGGTACACAGTACTATTGCTTCGCAGGTTTGGCACGTCGGATTTTTCGTCGGTTCGGTTTCTTGAGAAGAAAGAGCTCTTCGACGCGGTCATGGGAGTAGTCGGCGTCTTTGCGATGATGCGCGATGGAGGTGGGCTCAGGTTTCTGTCGGGACCATTTTGACCCAGCGCTGCGATTTTCGCGCTTGTGGAAGGGTTCAGCGGGCCAACAGTAATTGGAGGCAATCGCACGGGCTGGGGATTCCTTCTCGATTGAGATGATACATTCCCCTTCTTTTCGGCGTCCAGGGCGGCCGCATTCGTCGACTTTCGGGTACTAGCCTTTCGTGACACCGTGACAGCAGGTTCGGGGAGCGAAGGGATGGAGAAGCTGCCAGTCGAGTTACTATTGATGCTGCTAGCGTCGGCTGCGAGATTGGCTTTCCGCTTGTCCAAAAACGACGCCTCTGTGGCCGAATGCTGTGGTGACTCGTACGCTTTCGGAATAGCAGGCACAGGCGGAACCTCCTCTTCGTCTTCGGCGGAATGGGAGTTATGATTATGCGTAGTTGATGACTTTGGTGCCGGTAGCCGCGACGCACCTCCCGCGGCAGGGACTCGGGGTTGAATGGAGCCTGTCGAGGTTCGAACGGTATTGAAACTGTTGGTCGAGGTGATGGAGAGGCCAGAGCTGTAAGATTTTCTGTTGATGTCGGGGGTCGTTCGGGACGAAGACGGTGTGGCAGACGCCTTTCGCGGTATCATGGACGGCGATCTGGAGTGCTCTCGATGCTCTCGATGCTCGAGCGGCGGAGGAGGCGGCGCGTTGGCCGCCTGGTTGAGACTTGGAGGTTGGTGCATGGACATGCGCTTCATTCTCCGCGTGTCTGTAGGACTGATAGTCCTGGCACCCAGTCCGCTTGCGTGCGATGCGTGCGGCATTCCGGGCATGACGGACTGCCTTCTTGACTGCGTCGAACCGCTGTTGTTTCCTTTGCTACCACCTCGAGGGGATCGTGGGGAAATGGTCGAGAGGCGAGTGCTGTCTGGCGTCGACAGATTGGCGGTGTTGGCCCGGGGGAGCGGTTGATGCATCGATTTAGCTTTGGTGGCTCTGCTGTTGGCGAGGTTCCGTGGGGTCTCGAACCCAACGCCAGCACCGGCATCAATCGAGGCCCGAGTCAAATCGGTTGCACCGCCAGTGTTAGCCATCAGACTTGGTCTTCTCCGCTGCGCGGTACGACTGCCAAAGTCCGTCTCAACGACACCGGAACCAATAGACTTCCTGGGGGGTTTTGCAATGTTGGTATTAGATACTGGGGGATAATGGCTCTGTCTCCGAGGTCTCGCAGACGAGGGGCCCGTGGATGCATCTGCAACAGACGAAGGCCCAGAAGCAGTGGACGAAATGCTCGGTTGCCTGCTGGAGGTGCCGGGCCGCCCCAGAATGGAACCAGATCTCCCCGTCCGCGTGACAGGAGGAGGGATGCTGCCGCGCGCGGATGAGCCATTCTGGGCGGCGTTTGAAGCCCCCGCCATCTTGTCGGTCGTGCTCCCAACGTCCAGAGTGGTGCCTTGCCCGGTGGGTATCGGAAACTGGGTCAATTTGAAATCGTTGGAGGCGGACTCGAGACTGCTCTGGAGGTCGTCGAAACTGACCGAAGGCAGAAAATCGTAAGAAGTTGCCGAGTCTCCTACTTCATTCGTAGCGCCATTCCGACCGAAAGAAAAGAGAGAAGGGTTGTTGGCCGAAGAAGCACTGAGCATTGGAGCGCTGGCGAGAGAGCCCTTTGAGGGAGAGTCGGTTCTCGAGTCTGGGATTCCCCTATTACTGCGGGCAGCCGACGGGTTAGCGCAAGTACTTGTCCAGGGATGCATGGGGCAGTAAACAACGAGGACGGGGAAGAGGAGCAGAGCGGCAGGGAAACAAAAGAGAAGGGTATGCATACAGTCTGGTCGGGGACTGGTTCGCCGGTCGCGGGCCAGCAGGTATTCTATGCTCCCTTATCATGTGTACACGATGCCACGGCCTGCGCGCAGGTCATGCGAGCGTTGGATGCGGGATGGCGTAGAGGCGAGGGCGAGGGATTGTGCCGGCGAGACGTGGCGATACGGGGTGCCGAGTCGAGCTGAGTCGAATCGAATCGGATCGGATTCAACACCAAGGCGATGGATGGTTATTTCGCGGTGCGGGCAACCTCAGTCCTGTCAGGGAGCTGAGAGCATTGAAGAAGCTACCTCATTCCGGGACGACAGATGATGGAAAGGGCGGGTGAATGGGGTATCGCTGGTGTCGAGTTGACAAAAGGGAACGGAATTGAAGATGCGAAAATAGCGTCGTCAGAGGGAGGCGGGCAGGGGAGGCGGAACCACCAGCTTCGGCCTGCAGCGAGATAGCAGGATGGGTAAGAGTGAGGTTGGACAGGGCCGGTGCAGACGACAGACGACGGACGGCGACGACAACGACGACGACGACGACGACTAGGACTGGGACTGGCTCTGGCTCTGGCTCTGGCTCTGGCTCTCGCTCTGGCTTCTAGGTAGTTCCCATGCGATAGGTTGTTTTTGTTTGAAAAAGAAGGACCCGCCGCTTGTCAATGTATGGGTAGGCAGGTCACGACCAGACCAGGGTGGTGGAGCGTGCTCTGGGATGGAGCAGCAACTGGAGCCTCTCTCTCCCTTTTCCTCTCCTCGTCTCTACCTACCTAACTAAACTCTTGGCTTTTCCCGGCCTCTACTGCATTTCTTCCCACTGTTGCGTATTGGAGCCCCGTAAATAAAATAAAATAAAAGGTGTGCGAGAATGAGATTCAGAAGCATGCACCCAGGCTGAGGAGAAACGGACGGAAATGGACTGCCAATCGGGTTGGATGTGGGCGGGAGGAGAAGGACTCCTGGAGTAGGTCGTTATTCACTCCTCTCCTGGGTACCTAAGGTACGAATAGTTATCCGCAGGAAGGGGTCAGGCCGCCGGGTCAAGCAGAGGAGAGTCCGTAACCAATATCTGTACTTACCTGCTTTGCTGCTAATGTGCGGCACAGAGGCGCGAAACCAATGTACGCAACGGCAACTTAGGCAGGACAAGATGACCAGGTCCCTGACTCCTTGGTTGGGATCTGCTCTGTGCCTGTTATGAGGCGCTATGGTAGCGCATTGGCAGTACGAATACGTAGCAGCAATCGAGGATGTGGTCTCCAGTAAGTTCACCTGCGAGGTAAGGGACGGTTCAGAGCACACACCACACTGCATACGCTACAGCTGCAGGAAGGCCCTTTCTGGTGGACTAGGCAAATGACCGGAGGGGCAGGGGGGGAGAGAGAGAGTGAGAGAGAAAAATAAGAAGAAAAAAAGGCGGCGGCGGGTGACGGTTGCTCATGCATGGGTCATTGGGTGGGTGGGAAAAAGGGTGGTGGTCGGTGCAGTGGTGCCCGCCAGCGGCCCCTCACTCGCATTTTGGAAAGAGCAGACGGGAACGAAGGGGCGGGGGGGCTAAGGAAGGGGGGAGAGGTCGGGTACTGGTCTAACAGGGGTCACCCTTTGTTTGCACGAGCTCTGGAAGGAAAGAGAACAGAAACTGAACGGGTCGCTTCCTGGGGCCTTCACCTACTACTTCGCACATACCGATACATACCTAGGCGACAGGAAGGCAAGGGACGGATGCCTTGTACCTCACACCGCATATGCTCGTCAACCCTCTCTCGACCGCCGTCAGGTCGGTGTGATGATGGATGATATGGAACCCGTCAAATAGCGTGTTTTGCCCCTCTCCTATTCCCCTCTGGTCAAATAGCCGCTAACACAAACCTCTCTTCATCTCCAAAATGAGGCAAATCTTATGGAGCGGGCGGGTATTATCAAAATTCAATCCATCGCCATCTCCCACATTGCACCACCTCGCACGCACTCTCACGGCCAGGATCCCCAATGGCCTGCCCCGGTGCCCCCCTCCCTCCCTTGGTGTCCTCACCATGACTCCAACTTGACCAGGCCTCAGGGCTTGGGCAGGGTACCGCCCGCCTTGAGAGCCCGGACAGAGTGATGAATGAATCAATGATTCAATCTCGAGTTGCGCTCGCGACCTTCTCCTCAACCGTTCTCTTCCGCTCCACAGAACACAGTACTCCAAGACTCCAACCATCGGCATCGTATCCGTTGACCGACCTTCGCATGCCCTACCGCCTGCGGGACCTGGCCGTTTTCTAATCAGAGATGATGCGCCCGGCCAGCAGCAGCATCGACACGCACGGCACGGCACGGCATCGCATCCATCGCACGATCATACGAATACGTACATACATACAGAGGTACATATTCGTAAAGTCGTCCCATCTGGTGCCTCTGGCTTCCACCATCCATTCGCGCGACCCGAGGCTGCGAACCGTTGCAAGTTTCGGGTGTCTGCAGCTTGCAACGCGTGTGCGTTGTGCCCGTCCGCAGTCAGTCTGACCTCGTCTGTTCAATCACCGTCCAAACCACCCGGCGACTCGTCCCAAATGGGGACGACGTTGGGAAGCTTCCGTGGTCCGAAGCCGTCACTCAACGCGTCGCGCCTATTGGCGATGACCATGGTTATAACCACGGCTCGCGGTTCCTGCTCCGGACGAAACATACAGCGGCTCACAAACCATTGGTATAGCCTACGAATACACGTGGGTTGGTAGAGGGAGAGAGAGGGAGAGGGAAAAAGATAGAAAACCGATTTCGTCCCTGCGTCAATGCGGGACCTTTTGTTGTCCTCGTCGCCGCATCAACCAAGACGAAGACCCTGGAAACCTTCATGGGGTATGGGTCAAGTGTCTCAACACCCAAAGCAAGATGCCCATCTGTCCAGTGGGAGCTGGCAAAATGGTCTGCTAGCCAGGGATAGAATGCATGGGGTCCTCCCCCCCAATCTGCATTCCTCTCAGCCCCTCAACTTTCAGAACGAGACCAACCAGCAAACCCTCGTGCAGATACCTGTCATGCAAGTTAGCCATGCTGCTGCTGATGTGCCGAGGGAATGTGGTAGTAGTGACACCATCTCTCGATTCCGGGGACGACCGTTGATACTGTGTACATGCGAGATTCGGCCCTGTTGTTTCTTGTCTTTAGCATCAAGAAATGAACTTGCGGCTGCCAACTGCCAAGGAGCCAGCTTGTTTGTCCGCTCCCATTGGTGATTGTTGTTGCAGCAATTGCAGATTTTTGCGCACAACCAAAGAATCACTTCTCAATTATTGAGACCGTCCGGTTATTGATACCGTCCGGGGCGATTAGCCGACCTGGCAGCCCGGCCGAGTAGAAGCGAAGCGTTGGCATTGACGATTCCATTCGCCCTGCGTTGTGGACCTCAATGAGATTTTGATTGCGCCATGCAACCACGCTGGCCGACGATGTCTGGCGACGACAACTCCGGTCGGTTGGCAAGCGGCTCATACGAGTACATATGCCGTCGTTCTCGACCTTGGTTGGCTGTTGATCAATCAGACGGACCCGAATGAAGTGTACCAGACCCTGATATGAAAGGAATGCCAATGACCGCATTGGCCGGCTCCTGACACAGGCCGTCATTTCGTGCGATATTGTTTTGTTCATCTCAATGCCCAAGCATGGAACAGGCTTCCGGGTACCCCGCTCGTCATTTTTCCTGCTTTCCGTTGTTTTCCAGCACGGTGCGGATCTGCTATTGATCGTCGTAGGCCACACCGCCTGCCTACACTACAGCATATCTTGCATGGGACCCGTTCGTTTGGTTGATGTTTCGACCCTCATTCTCTTCAACGCGAACCGTTGGATTTGAAGATCTGCAAGGGGCGGCAACCAAGTCGCTGTCTTCGAACCTCATCACCTCGTGGTTTGGGTAGTTGGGTAGGCTACACAGGCGATCCAACGGCTTTCACGTCGAGGCCGCTTCACCTGGGCAATATCTTATACCCAGACCAGTCCGCAACTCTGGATGACCTGGGGCAGCCAGCCATGGGATCCGATGGTGAAGAGAGAGAAGACTTCTATCCAGTCGTCCCCTCTTATCTCTGTTCACTTGGCTAGTGCACAAGCTACCTCTTTGCCCAACGCCGTACGAGTTTTCGGGCTCGACTTCGCCGCATCGGAGGCGAGCGGTGCGGCGTCTGACTTAGGTTGGCATTTGGGCCTGGGCAAGCCAAGGGATGCCTCCTTTCTTTCTAGCGCGAACTCGGTACAGCTCTCTCTGCCCTATTTCGCTGTTCAAAGATTGTTGTGTCTGACCACGCTATTCCGGTCTCTTTGTCGCAAATGCAAGCAAACACACGTGGGGGGCAACGGCAAGCACTGACCAGCAGAGGCGACCAAAGCGCCGGCCGCAATTTCCCATGCCGTGCTGGTTTTGGTTTATGGTGGTTGTCTCCCTCCAACCTCGACGATTCGTCAGTACTCGGCTGGCGACAATGGTCAACTTTGGGGGTCACTTTTGATCACAGATGACTGATTTCTAGCTTTCGTTGGCATGCCCTTTTGAAAGGTCAAAGTTTCGCACGAGACAGTACTTGAAAATTTGACAGCCTTGACAGACGGAGAATGACCTCCTAGCTCCCGAAGATGAAACAGCTGGCGGCAGTCTCCAAGGACCAGGCAGACCCATTCATCGTCCCAATTGAGTTCGGACAGCACGAAGACCTGGAGTCTCCGTTCACAGTAGTTTCTCGACATGGACCGACCGACTTTTGCGCCGCAAGTTGCGCCGTCCTGCCAAAGATCTTGTTGTTGCTTTCTCCCCTCTGATTCGTTAACCACATCCGTCCCGTGTCAGAGTCCAGTCGGCGGTCCCCTGGGCCTACCGAGCCGGAACCTCCCAAGGGAAACCGCCTAACCGGGTTCGTGGAGGCGGAGACGGCGACGGATACAGGGGGGGGGGGGGGGGGGGGGGGATATGCACATTACAGAAGAAGAAAGCGGGCTGCTGCTGGTCATCGCGGCTAGTCTCCCATTGACTGGAATTGGGGTTTCATGATGCGGGATGCTGAACCGCTTCCGATTTGTGGTGCGATCGCGAAGAGACGACGGACAGCAAGTGTGTCTAGTGGCAGGTGCTGACTGGGCGCATGTGATGTCCACCCGGCACCCGCTGTGACTTAGCTGGCACGGGCATCACCTCACGAGGGGGGTGGGGGACCTGCTGCCAAAGTCGAGCCCGGCACTCCCCAGACTGCTGCGATCCAAATCACATGCAGCTTGGGTAGAGGGGGAGGGGCTTCCACCAGCCGTGCAGCGCCAATGACATGCATGCTCCATACCTACCTCCCAGCTTTCCTCACACATGATGCCTGCACTGCGTCGCACATTGTCCTCGCAAACATCAAGGAAGGGCACTTGAGCTCTCGAGCAAATACACGACTTACATCTCACGACTCTTGTAAGCTTCGACACCTGCGAGAGAAAGTGTCTCGTTGATGCCCGTAAGCACCGCACCGCAACGCCTGGCGACTATCAGCCAAAAACAATGACGTGACCCTCGACACGCCAGACATCCGAGCAAACGAAACAAACGCCGGCGCATCCCGTCTTATCCGTCACACCACCGCGCCCAACACACTAACGACTACCACACTTCTGCACTCAGAGTCAACGAACGCCTACCATGGACGAGTACATGACCGACCACTTCATGACCCGCGACGATGTCTCCGATCATCAGCAGCCTCAGCCGCAGCCGCCTCCGACCGTTGTGGTTGACGAGTGGCCGCACGACTCCGACGTCAGCGAGACCTCTCCGTCAAAGAAGTCGCCCAGCGGCCTGCGCTCGCGCATCACCAACAACCTGAGCAAGAAGACCAGCATTCAGGACCGCCTTGTCGAGAAGTCAGTACCTGCAGAGTTCCGTCAATCACGACACCTCATCAAAGACACTGACCGTCGTTCCCTCCAGACTCTTACAGCAGGTCATCCCCGAGAGCTCCGATGGCCTCACCGGCGGCGACGATGCCCTGGCACCAGGTTTCCCCTCGGACAAGACCTCTGCCTTCTCCCAGCGGCCCAACTTCAACATCACGACCATGTCCAATAACTTCCGCCGCTTCAACGCCCGCATCGGCGTCATGTTCAAGTTCCAGGCCCGCGTCGCCCGCCTCCTCAGCTGGCGCCAACCGACTCACACCCTCTCCCTTCTCGCCGTCTACACTTTCGTCTGCCTCGACCCCTACCTCCTCACCGTGGTCCCCCTTGCCGGCTTCCTGTTGGCTGTCTTCATCCCCTCGTTCCTCGCCCGCCACCCCGCCCCGCCTTCGGGTACCCTATCCTCGGAGCAGTCCATCGGCTACTCCCCGAAAGGCCCACCCCTCGCCCCGGCCCGGACGGTGAAGCCCGTCAAGGAGCTCAGCAAAGACTTCTTCCGCAACATGCGCGATCTCCAGAACTGCATGGACGACTTCTGCGTCGCTCACGACGGCGTCGTCAGCACCGTCCTCCCCATCACCAACTTCTCCAACGAGGCACTCTCCTCCGCTCTCTTCCTCGCCCTGACCGTAACCACCGTCCTGATGACGACCTTCGCCTCCCTCCTACCCTGGCGCCAGATCGCCCTCGTCGCCGGCTGGGGCCTCATCCTCTCGGGTCACCCGGCCATCGCTCCACTCCTGACGCACACCCACGACACCCACGTCGCGCCGCACGAGGCCCGCGCCCGCTCGCGCCTCGATGCCTGGATTGCCGACGACATCATCCTCGACTCAGCCCCGGAGACGCGCGAGGTCGAGATCTTCGAACTTCAGCGCGCTTCCCACGACGAGTGGGAGCCCTGGCTCTTCTCCCCGTCCCCTTACGACCCTCTCTCCCAGCCGCGCATTGCTGGCGACCGCCCACGCGGCACCCGCTTCTTCGAGGATGTCCTGCCGCCGGACGGCTGGGTCTGGTCCGAGAAGAAGTGGGCGCTCGACCTCTGGAGCAGGGAGTGGGTCGAGGAACGCATCATCACAGGCGTCGAGGTCGAGACTGAGGGCGAGCGCTGGGTGTACGACATGTACGACGAGAACTGCGCCTTCCAGGGCGGCGTCGGCGTCATGGACTCGCCGACCACGAGCAAGGGCAAGTCAAGGGTGGCCAAGACGCCAACGCCCAGCTGGGAGGAGGGCGAGGACGGCACGGGCCGGAGGGGCGAGTGGAGGAGACGACGCTGGGTGCGCCTCGTCAAGAGAAGGGCCACGACGAGCTCGGCTTGATGGCGTGGTGGCCGTGAAGGTCGTGGTTGTAATATAGTAATGAGAAATGACATGAGCACGATGGAATCCTTGAGCCCCTTGAACGCTTGATCACCTTGTTTTTGCTTCTGTACGTTCCTCTTTCCACCCCCCGCTAGGCAGGTTCAAACATCTCATTTTTGATGATGTACCTATGTAGTGGCGGGCACACACTACCGGGAACACCAGGGGATATCCGTACATGTACGGAGCACGCGTGCTCAAACCCCCTCCCCCCCGGGGATTCTCTACCAATTCCCTACCCCTACCGAGCACCATGCTCGTCCCTTCTTCACGGGGATCGGCCTGACAGATTGGGACCATGGATAGCAACAGCGGCATCATCTTGAAATACGTTCTCTTTTGTCATTCAAAGACCCGGATAACCTAGCCCTCGGGGTATGTGTGTCCGCGATTTCGATCTCTGTAGCTCTCTATCACACATACACACAAAGTGTCTAGATGCAACCATCCGCCGTGTCACCAAGCGGACATGCAAGGGGAAGATAAAGTGCCAGTCGTTCCGCTCTCGGGAGAAAAAAAAAGAGCTCTTGATCGTGATCGTCATTGTCCATCATCCTCCCTTGTCCAAAGCGCGCTTTCTTGATATGAACTCTCCCCTTGCCCAAGATTATCTAAATCGGCCTTTTTGACACTGCTTGGGGGTATGATTTCGTTCCGCCTAACGCACAAAAACATAAATGCTCATTCCACCAAGGAGAAAAAGAAGAAGGAAATGGCATCATGAAGTCGTTCGGTCGACAAGGGCCATCTTGTCCAGGATCGCGTGGGCGCCCTTGGTGAGGCCACGGCCGTCGTCAATCTTGTCGGCGAGCTTGCGAGCGCGGTCGACGAGGACGGCGACGACCTGCTTCGTGTACTCGAAGCTGCCGGTGCTCTCCATATAAGAGACGGCGAAGCGCTTCACCTCGATGTCGTTGGTCTTCTGGCGGAGGATGTTGATGAGCTGCAGGTTGGACGGGTCGGCGCGGATGCTGTGGATGATGGGGAAGCTGAACTTTCCCTCGGTCAGGTCCTCGCACATGCCCTTGTTCTCGGAGTACTCCTTGGACGAGAGGTTCATGTAGTCGTCACGGATCTGGAAGATGAGGCCCATGAGGTTAACGAGCTCGACGCAGTCCGTCGGGCTGCGCGACTCAGCCTGCATGAGCTTTATGCCTAGGCGGAAGAGGCCACCCGTCTTGTTGCCGACCATCTCAAGGTAGTCCTCCTCGGTCGGGCAGGTGAGAGTGTCGCGCCAGTGAAGGTCCATGCCCTGGCCGCGGTGGAGGTGAACGAGCTCCTCAGCAAAGATGGAGATGGTCTTTGGGTTCTTGAGGCGCTGAAGCTCCTGCAGGGTGCAGAAGTAGATGTAGTTGGCCGAGTTGATGGTCTGGGCGACGCCAAAGATGTTGTGGGCAACGGGGAGGCCGCGGCGCAGCGAGGACGAGTCCTCGACATCGTCGATGAGGAGTGAGGCCGTGTGCAGCATGCCGACGACGTTGGTGATGACGTCGATGCTCTCCTGGGGCACCTCGAGCCAGACATTGAAGGCCTGGATCAGCTGGGCGCGAAAGTCCTTGCCGGGAAGAGCCGAAAGGTAATCAAAGGGGCCGGCGACCACTCTCTCCTTGGCCGCAGGCCAAGTCTTATTGGTGTAGTTCAGGTCGGACGTCGCGTAGCGCTCGGGGTCCGGGGGCGGGGGAGGCTGCATTGTGAGTGTGAAGGAGGTTGTTGTCTGGTTCGCGAAAGAGGGGCGGCGGGACTGGTGGGAGGAGTGCGAATGCGAGTGCTTGTGGGAGTATGGGTGGTTGCCGGAGTTGCTGGAGGTGTAGTTTGCGCGAGCTAGCCAGTCGGCCTCGATAACAGTACGGAGGGGTGCTTTGGAGGAGGTCGCGGGCAGAGGCGCGGACGTGTGGGCCGAGAAGGATACGGGGACGGCGGAAGACTGGCGGATGGAAGATTTGCGCGAGGGATTGATGTTTGGCGGGGAGGGGGGCAAGGAGGAGTTATTTGTAGGAGCGGGTGTAGGAGCAGAAGCAGGAGATTTGTTGGTTGTTTTGCTTGAGGCAGACGATGTCGACGTGGCAGGCAGCATCGTGAAAGGGAGTTTTCCTTCTCTAAAGGAACGCTTGCTAGGGGAAGAGGCGTGTGGCCTATTTTAAGAGTGTCTGGCTGTCCCCTAGGAAGGTAGGGAGGGCCTGGTCTCTACAGCTATGCTTCTGATGCTGCAGCTACTAGAGCTCTCCAGCAGTTGTTGGCTCAAGCTTGGAGCTTGCGTGGGCTGGGAATGCCGCCTGGTGGAGCTCTGTCTGTCTGCCTGGTGGGTTGAGGTAGGTAGAATCGAATCGGGTCAGCTGATGCTGGAGCTGGCGCTGGCCCTGTTGCTGCTATTCAGTCGTGTAAACGTCACCACTGGCTTAGCCAAGGTGGGCTGCATTCAGCCTGGGATTCAGGATCTGGTGGGAGTGGCTGATAGGACTGGTGGCACACACAAGTGCATATTGCCTGGATTGGTGAATGCGTATTGCATGGTCCCCCCCCCCTTCTGGCGGAGAACATAGACATGTAGACCGTCATGACTTTGTGAATCGGACTATTTTTGCTGCAAGGAAGAACAGGGGTGGGTGGGTAGGCAGGAATGGTAGAGGACAAGGCAGAGCTGGATCACTATCCAACGAAGGGGAGACCATGGTCCCTTTGCATAGGTAGCTAACAGGTCCTACAAAAGACTTGCAGCTACCTAAGCAGATATAAGAAAAAAGAGCACAAGGCAAAAGGCAGTAGAGCAGACGGACGAGATGGGCAATCACATGCCAATGGAATGCAGCCTGCGCAGCTTGATCATGCAGCAACTTTTGCAGGCGCAGAAAGGAATTGCGGTGCCTGATTGATTGGTTGTGTTGATGAAGCTCTTATCGATTGATGGTGGGGAGCCTGAAGTGTGTGGATTGATTGCGGTGCTGTTCAGTTGGGGTAAAACTCAACAAGACTACATCAATTGGCAGCCGTTGTTGGGGTTCCGGCATTCCATCAATGCCGAGCTCCGGACGGACGTGGCAGACTTCGGTCCCAGGGGAAAAAAGAGGGTTGGCAAGAGATTGTGATAAGACAGAGAGTACGGACATACGAAAAGAGAAAACTTCGAGTCCGGTTATCTCAGCAAGGCATCGATCGTCCTTGGTGCTCTGGGTCCAATATCTTTTACCCTTGACTGCGGAAGAGCAAACAAGCGGCGGGCAGAGGTTTGGGCGAACTCTTCAACTCAAGAACCCGCGCAGCGCACAGAGGCATGTCCACAACCCCTTTTGAATGCAACTTGCAAACCAGGGCTTCTAGAACGGAGCGGGTGAGATGCCACTTAGGCAGTCTCGGTTCGCACGTAAAAGCCTTGTTCCACCGCACACTTGTGTCTACCGGGTCGACATGTCGTCCTGTGATGCAGACGGATGGAGGGAGGGCTGCCTCGTGATTGGAGACCCTAGGATGTTGAGGTGTTGAAAGCGCCATTCGCTTGTGCCTACCTACATCCGGGTTTAACCTGCGATGAGTGCCCGTTTGAAGCATCAGTAGATGTATTACAATACCTTAGTCTGAAGGACGCTGCGTCAAAGAGAAAATAGGTCTGGTCCATCTAGCAAAGGTCTGACAGCAAGGCAGCCTAGGTCAAGAACGGCGTGTCGAGAACCGAACTTCTCGTCCAAGGTACGGATACCTCGGGCTGTATCAGCCCTGTACCCTTATCTCGTATCTTGAGCCTGATCACGAACCTGAAAAGGCAACCTGGTTAGAGCCCGAGAAGCTAGAGCCCCAAGGCGCTAACGAATAAGAGACAGAATAAATAAAGAAGAAGCCTTGAACCCTGGCGAGAAGGAAGGAAATTCCCAGGTGCTGCCGCGGCCCGTGCCCCCACAATGCGCCAACGCACCTCGAGATGCCCAATTGGTAAAGTGAACCCACTTTTCTGCCTTACCTAAGCGACGTCTGGCCACTCAGGGAGCAAGATCGCCCTTTTGGGCTGCGCTTAATCCCCATCCCAACCTGCTGGATCGACCCGGTTGCCGGGGCATTAATCGTCCAACGCAACACAAACACACACACACACACACACACACGCATGGAAGTTGCCTCGCCCTCACACCAGACCGACCAAGACCCCTTCTCCAGCCGGCAATCGACCCTCAAATGTTCAGCCTGCGCTCGCCACGGACTTTTGCCAATTCCTCCCTTTCCTCCTCCGCAACCGCCGCCGTCGTGATACCCCTTTGCCCAGATCCCTAGAGGACCTGTCCTCGCCATCCCTCTGTTTTCTTCTCTCCTTGTGTATTAACGTTTTTCGGACGGTGCTGTTGCTGCCGTCGCTGCTGCCGTCGATTTCGGACTCGAGCATCGCCATCACTGCCTCCTCGGCTCGGTCTCGGCATCCACCATTGCTATCCCAGCAATCGCAAGTGTATCATCGAGAATCGCATCGTCCTTTTTGTCTCTGTCAATTATTTTTTTCGCGCGCCTCAAGACCATTATACCCACATCCTATCAAGCCACCACCAAGCCACCGCCTTACCGCGGCATCAACAACACGATACACATACACATCAACATTATTCACACAGGCAACACCAAACCAGCAATATGGAAAACCTTCTCAGCCTCGCCTTTGACGGCCTCTCCTCCTACGACGGCCCCAAGGTCCGCAAGGGTTTGCGCCAGGTCGAGGGTCTCCTCGCCCAGATCTGCCTCTCGTCACCGGCAAAGACGAGATCGCCGACAGCGGACGACGAATCAACCCGCCGCGGCGCTGGCGGCAAGTCTCTCGCTGACCTGTCCGACGACCCGGCTTTTCGCGAGTTCTTCAAGCTGCAGGAAGGATTTGAGTGGAACGTCGCCATGCGCCTCATCAACACGCTCGACCGTCTGATGGGCAAGGGCACCGACGGTCAAAACGACCTCCTGATCCTCAATTCACTGGATCTGATACAGGGCGTCCTGCTGCTGCACCCGCCCAGCAAAGCTCTCTTCTCGCGAGAGCAGAATATGAACGTACGTCCTCACTCTGCTTGCGACGCCCCTTCCCTTGTCGCAAATGCTGACCTCCGCGCCCTCCAGCTTCTCCTAGACCTCCTCGAGCCTGTCAACTGCCCTGCGATCCAGTCCGCCACCCTCCTCACTCTCGTCACCGCCCTCATCGACACGCCCACAAACACGCGCACCTTTGAGGCCCTCGACGGCCTTCTCACCGTCACCTCGCTCTTCAAGTCCCGCTCTACCGCCCGCGAGGTTAAGCTGAAGCTCGTCGAGTTCCTCTACTTCTACCTCATGCCCGAGGTTGCATCGGTCCCCCGCACCTCCGCGACCGCCCTCCACCAGCGCAGTCCCAGCAAGCTCGCCGCCTCCACGACCGCCGCCGATGCGAGCCACGCGCGGAACCGCGCCGGCAGCGAGTCCGCTGACACCCTGACGACAGAGGAGAAGCAGGAGCTGCTGGGCCGCCATCTGAGCAACGTCGAGGACCTGGTTAGAGACTTGCGGACGTGCACGCCCTTCGGGGGTGTCGTTTGCTAGCGTCTTTTTCCTCACTAGGGCTCTCCTATTTCTCTCTTGGGTCTCTGGTGTTCCGGGCTTTCGTCATCTTTGGCTTCATCGTCCTTCCGCAACTATCTTGTGTGTTACGCTTTTCGATCATCATTAGCATCCTCCATATTGTTTGGCGTTCCATGGAGGGTTTTAGGGACAGGTGTAGGGGATACAAAGGGTCATTCTGTTTTTGTTGGTCCTTTTTTCTTCATTGCAATGTGGGCGAGGAGTTTCTTTTTTCGTTTTGGCCAGGGAAAGGGGGAGTTGCTCATTGTAAAAAAAAAAGTCGCAGTTTCTTTTAATTCATTCAAAAATCGCATACCACGTATTATCAAGTTTCTTTCCGATTATGGCAAGAGCGCGCGGGAAGGAAGAACAAAGCTTGTGTGTTTAGAATCCTATTAACTACATCGCCATAATTGCAAGCCCGTGGGTTCGTTTTTGTATCCCAGGGGTGGCGTCCGTCTATAGACAAAGAGACATGGAAAGGAGAACCCAGGGAATGATCCGCGATAACGTTGTTTTTTCCTTCCGCTCTCCCTCTCCCTACCTATCCGACGGAGGACCCGGCGACCTGTCCAGGAAGGAAACGCTCGTGACGCTCCTCGGCGTCATAAGCGACGGAGAAGGCATCCCCGGCGAGGAAGGCGACGCCAGCTCGGAGCCGTACAGCTCATACCTCCTCTGCGTCGTGTGGGGCGTCGCCTCCGCCTCGGTCGCCGCCGCCGGCACGGCCGCGACGCTGTGCCCGTATCCCCCCGCCTTGACGCCTACCGAGTCGATCTCCACCGGCGCCACGACGTCGCTTGGCGAGTGCGCCTGCAGCGGAACGCCCCTGCCCCCGCCCCTGCCCGGCGAGCCCGCCGCCTCGTCGGACACCACGGTCTCCGTCTCTGTGTACGGCCCCGCCACGGCCGTTGGGCCGAAGTAATCCTGCGTGGCGCCGCGCCGCGCCGTAGTCCGCGATCCGGACGTGATTTCCGACATGGCGCGCGCGCTCCGGCCCGGTCTCTCGCTACCGCCGCCGCCGCCACCGCCACTACGCCGGGACATCGATGCCGTCGTCGTCCCTCGTCTCCGTCGTTTGATGAAACAGAACCACGCGAGGAACCCCGCCAGTGCGAACCCGACAACGGACACGCCGACCCCGATGCCAGCCTTCGCACCGGCCGACAGCCCGCCCGATCCGCCGTCGACGATCCGCACGTCCGTGGCCGTGGGGCTACCCGCCGCGCACGCCGCGGTGCCGCTAACGATGGTGCAGCGCTCGAGGTTATCGCAGCAGCCCCCCTTCCCGTCGTTGCACGCGTGCTGCGTCGTTGCCGTGCATCCGGGGTCGGCGGGCGTCAGCAGGCCCGTGACGTCGGTGGACGAGGTGGTGGCGGGCACGGTGCTCATGCAGCTGCCGCCCGACACGCAGGTCTGGCCGTAGGCGCAGCAGCCGCCGCCGAACTGGGCCTCGCAGCGGAAGGCCGAGATGGAGGGGCACGCCCGGCCGCAGCAGGCGGAGGAGACGGCGGTGGTCAGGGAGGTCGAGACGACGGCGCCGCCCATGACGGTCTCGGACACGGCACGGGTTACCGTGGTCGGGCACTGGTAGGCCGTCGCCTCGCAGTTGGAGTCGCATTTGGAACCAATACTACAGCACCACGCCGTGTTGTCCGGCTTGACGTAGCAGTAGTTTGTGTTCGCGCAGCATATTTCCGGGTGGCCGATGTCGACGCCTAGCATCCCGGTTAGCGAGCGCCCGTGGATTCCGTCTGCCGTGCCTCCGTTGTCGGTGAAAGGGGTTTTCAGAGGGGGGTTGCTTCTTACATGAGTGCCAGTTCGGACGGCAGATCCCCCCGTCACGGGCCGCGAGCTTGGGGGCATCGATAAAGAAGCGCGGGACCAGGGCTCCTGCGGCGGGCGACATGTCGACGGCGGCATATCTCTGTCGGGCGGCCGCGCTGGCGCCGACAGCCAGCGCGGCGACAGCGAGGGCCTTCATCTCTCCTCTCGGTCTTCGCAAGCGTTCGGCTCGAGGTAGATGACCGGGCGGACGGGTACGAGTTTGGCAGGCGCTGTGTTCGATTACACTTGAGAGCACATTTCTCTCATGCCATGAGGTTGCGAAGTAAGACCTAAGACCTCGGAGAGGGTCGCGGGTGGGAGACAGGTCACAGGCGTAGAGACGGGTGGCGACGACGAGCAAACGCGGCCGAGGGGACTCAAGAAGAGAGATTTGATAGAGGCAAGGGGGGCGGAGGCAACATGTAAGCAAGCGAGGAAATCAATGGATGAATTGCGGGTGAATGGTAAGGGCGGCTGCTGCTGCATGCGTCTTAATGCAACATAGCCTCAGCATCCAACCCCGTGGATGAAAGAGAATGTAAGCAGAGTCTCACTACCCGAGGCGTATCCGAGCCTCGCTGATGGTCTCTTTCCTCCTCCTCCTCCTCCTCAAGCGGCAGCAGGGGTTCTCGCACCCTATCTGCCGTGGCTTTTCGGACCAAGATGCGGGAAGAAGGTCCTGGCCTCATCGGTCACTCGCAGCAAGACACCCGCAGGTCGCGGTCGCGAAAGGCCACTTGGCGTGCATACCCCATATCAAGCTGCACAGCAGCAGCAGAAGCAGGGCGGAGTTCCCTTTCCCGATTCTTCAGTCAAGGAGGGGGGACGGGACCCTTCCCTTGCCCCTCTCGGCCGCCGCCAACGACACAATGGCGCGCCCGTGATGATTGGTGGCCTGGCTGGGGCGAGTTGGTTTGGTGCGTTCGAGCTGGGCCGCCGGGCTGCATGGCGGGCGCGACGCAGGGCATGCATGTGCAATCTTGCCATCCACTCTTGTGGCCGCGGCTGTAGCGGTGGCTGGATGAACCGCATGTCCGAGATTCGCGGAGAGGCCTATCCTCGACCATGGCCCGCTTAGGTGGAGGTGAGCAGGCGCCCAAGGGGATGGCTGATGAAGTAGATGCCGTTGCGATGCAAGTACACTGATACACCCTTTTCCAAAGTCATCCAAGTCACTAAACTTGAGAACTACTCTGGTATTCCAGGGTGCTAGAACTCTCCATCGAAGGGAATGATGATTGAGGTGTACGACAATCTATTGATGCTCTCCTTCGTGGTGACGAACCGTCATGTTTGCAGTTTGCCGTTCGTATCGTGACTTGCGCTTTGTCGGGTTGGGCAAGAGACGAATCCCATCATCGTCCGGTCTGCCGCTAGAGGACATGGCCCCTATTCCATGACAGAATGGCCCATGGAACTGAGGTATTGGGACGACATGTAAGGGGAAAAAAAGAGAAGCAAAAGAAGTAGCAATAAGGAATAATGCATTCAAAAATTTATCGGACAAACAAACACTCGGTGCGGGGGGGGGGGGGGGGGGGGCAGGCCCGGCCCGGCCATCACACTGGCGGCACCGTGGCACGGATTGCCGCCCAAGGGCGCGCCCCCAAACGGCGCCCCGCCGCCCCCTGGACGTTCTGGAAACTATTCAGCCTAGCGGTTCCTGGGTACCAGAAACACAACCTAGGCACTTTAGGTACCCATTACACCAAAGCAAAAACGGCAGAATCGCTAACTGCTGCGGGCGGTCAGATGTGCAACCCCCACCAAAAGCCTACCCCTCCACACCACGCAGCGCACTTCGTCAGCCCCTCCCTTCCTCCCCCGATCGCAGGCCTGCCAATCTGCCGTATTTTAATTTGAAGATATTCCCAACTCCTCGTGCACCCATCCGCCCCCCTCCCTGACCCCGATCCTCCCACGCGCACGCCCTCAACCCACCCAATCTACCCCGGCTTCACCTCCGAATCCTCCTCCTCCTCGTCGGAAACACATCAGCAACAATGTCCACAACACAAGCACCACCAACAACGGCCTCTCCCCCAGAAGGCGCCTTCCCCCTCCCTCCCCTCCTAACTTATCCCTCCTCGCCCGCCGGCTCCCCCGTTCTCATCACCCAGGGCGCCGAGGCGCGCCTCTACCGCACAACTTTCCTCTCCCCCGACCTCCCCGCCGCCCTCAAGTACCGGCCCCGGAAGCCCTACCGCCACCCGACCCTCGACGCCCGTCTCACCCGCGCCCGCATCCTCGCCGAGGCCCGCGTCCTCGCAAAATGCCGCCGCGAGGGCTGTCCCGTCCCGGCCCTCTACGCCCTCGACGAGGCCGCCGGCTGGCTGATGCTCGAGTGGATCCCCGGCGCCCCTGTGAGAGTGCGCATCAACGAGTGGCTGGACGGCATCGTCGGAGGCGGTGACGCCGAGGGTGATGCCGAGGGCCGCGGGGAAGTCGGAGGAGCAGGCTCTGTGGAAGCGGCCGCGCGCCGGCGCGAAACACAAGACGCGGGAGACGAGACGGCCGGGCGCGAGAGACGAGACGCGGCGGACCTCACCGGCCTCATGCGCCGCATGGGGGCCGCGATAGGCAGGATGCACAAGATCGGCATCGTCCACGGCGACCTGACGACCTCCAACATGATGCTGCGGCCGCCCAAGCCGACTTCTTCCTCCGCCACAACCGCTGCAATCCCGCCTACAGACGACGCAGCGCCATCGTCGCCATCGTCCCCACTCGACGGCGACGTCTTCATCATCGACTTCGGCCTCGCCAGCCAGAGCACCTCGGACGAGGACCGCGCCGTCGACCTATACGTCCTCGAGCGCGCCTTTGGCAGCACTCACCCGCGCGCCGAGGTTTACTTCCGTGACGTCCTCGACGCCTACCGCGACTCGTACAAGCAGGCGCCCGTCACGCTCAGGAAGCTCGAGGACGTTAGGATGCGCGGACGCAAGAGGAGCATGATCGGCTAGGGCAGAGTTGTAAGAGACGAACGCCGCCAATACAAAGTCAAATTTCTCAACTTCGAAAGGTTTCAAAAAACAACATCAAATTCAACAGAAAGTCCAGGAGGCTCGACAGCGCAGAAATTGAAATCGAGTCAGGATGATACCCTGAGAAAATTCCGTTCTACCTCATCTATGGTACCTCCCTACCCCTATCTACATCATTCTCTCGCTATGTGTGCACAATTCTGTACTTTGTTCAGTTGATTTCTCTCTGATCCTGAGATGCAATCTGCTGGGATGCCACCTACGATGTCGCTCTACTAAAGGTGCGACAATCCCCATCCTCATAAAAAGCGACGCCAGGTATATTGTAATGATGCCGTGATATAAAACGCCGTGTCATGCTATTATTAGTCGGTTTCCATAACGACTTCCTGAAATACCAGCTCCACTGCAAAACTGCCTCGGCCACAGCAGCTGTGGCCGTGACGCATACGCACTATCCCGTTTCCTATTATTGTTGTTTGATAGAGCACTTCGTCTCAACCCACTTTGCAAACCGCACCGTCGGGATGTCGAAAAGTCTCCAGAAGACGTCGGCCGCCCAGATCACGGCGGGAATGCACCCCATGGATCCCAGCACGAAGCCCGCGTTATACCACCACCCTTCGACGCCAGTGATGGCATAGGCCCGTCTCTCAATCACGTAGCCGACGGTGTGCATCACCGGGCCGTGCATTAGGTAGAGAGCGTAGCTGATCTTGCCGAGATACTGGATGGGAGCGAGGTTGAAGAAGCTCTTCCACCTTGGAGAGTGGCCGACGCAGAGTACGAAGATGACAGCACCGATGGATTGCCAGAATCGATAGCCTTCCGCATCCCACCACTTGGGAATGAAGGAGCAAAGCCAGACCCAGCCGGGTGTAATCTCGTAGTTGATGTCCGGTTGGCACATGAAGTAGATGGACAGAATGCTGAGCATCGCCCAGCAGAAGCCCTTGAATCGGTTCCTGATCGGTTGGGCCTCATTCGCTGGCAGAACAGACCCACCGACGGGGGTGTTGTTGCCCATGATCTGGTCGTATTCCGCAAGCATCATGCCAAAATAGAAAAGCAGCAGCTCCCAACGATTGTTGCGGTAGGTGAATGCGATGATTGCCCAGAGGAAGAGGAAGCGAAGTCGGGTTCGAACGCGAGCCAACCCAATCAGGGTGACAAACAGGTACATCGAGCAGCGGAACTCGACCGGGATGGTCCACAGGTGAACATCGTAGGCTACGGCCGTGTTAGTCTGCGGAGCGACGGCGTCCCGGACGGCCACTTACATGTGCTTCCACCAAACTTCTCCCAGCCAAACACGTGAACAAAGTTGAACATGCTCCACATCCAGTCCGTCAGCTGCTCTGAAAAGGTGTCCAGCGGCTTCGGATGAGGCTCCATGACGTTCTTGTGATACGTCCGATCGGTGGCGAAGTCTCTGGTCCACTCGTAAACGCCCAGTTGTAACAGCATCATGATGCCAAAGGTCGAGATGGCGGTCGGCAAATACAGTCTGATGAAGCGGCGGAAGATCAGCGACGTCGTCGTCGCCGAGAAGTCTTCAAAGTTTCCGGCCCGTACAAGCTTGATCGGTTTCATGGACAAGGCATAGCCGGAAATGACGAAGAATAGGCACACTGCTGGCGGACCCTGGTAGAACAAGCGTAGAAAAGGCATCTTGAGGACGTGGTAGTTCTTCTCTGATGAACCCCAACCCTCAGCAATGATGAAGGCCTGGTAAAAGTAATGACAGAAAAAGACAAAGAGGGCGGCAAGTCCACGCATGCCGTCGAGATGTGATGTCGGGAACAGCTTTTCGGACCGGCACCGTTCTCTCGTGAATCGGTTCTGGACAAAACTGGGGAGCAGAAAAATGAGGCCACGGATGGCCGTGATACGCCATGGTACGGCGCGGACGTAGCCAACGGCACCCCGAGCGACGGTGGACCATGGTGGTATCGCGAAGCGGGCTTCGAGGTCGACCCTACCGCTCTCGCTCTCAACGTCGGACAATGTCTTCTCGTCCAAGAGTCCCATGCCCTCTTCGTGTGACATGGACACCTTCGAAGCAGCGTGTCCGTTCATTGTCCTGCAATGGAACCGGAGTGTATTGGTTGAGGGAAGGAGGATATAAAGGGGGGAAGGACTCTCTCAAGGCCGGACGGTACAAATAGCAAGCGCGGCTTGGAGAGACACAAGGCCAAACAGAGTCAAGTGAAAAAGGATGGGGAGGCGCGGAGGAGGGAGGGTGGTGTTTTTGAACGGGAAGGGCCCTTGTTCATCAGACGATCCGGATCTGCAGACGGGAGGGGCTAAAAGGAGAGTGGAAGTAGAAGTGGAAGCCAGCGAGGGAAGGTAAATGGAATTGGGAAAGACACAGGCCCTGTCTGTGAAGGAGGAAGGATGTTTCCCGGGGGTGGATGATGTATGTACGTTGCTGGTGCTTATGCTGGATGGACGTGTGCGTGTCTGGTCTTGTCTGGTCAACGAGCCCGTGACCCTGACCTGTACCTGGATCTTGATGTGGGCTTAAAGCAGGACCTTTGATGCAGGACCCGGGATTCCTCAGCGTAGTAGTAAAAGAGCGTGGGCCGGGCAAGGGAAAGGGCTGTGGAGAAACGAATAGATGGCAGACAGAATAGGTATGTACCTAGGTATATCTGTATTCGCGTACAGTATACAAATGTGAAAAAGCAACCCCCCAAAAGAAAGGGTCCGACTGGGCTGAGATCGGAACGAGCTTCAGCGCATAACAGAGTAAGGTTGTACTGATGGGCAGACGGCAGCTGCAGAGACAGGTATGCGTGGGGCTTTTGGGGGGATGGAAGGCGGCTCTCACCAAGAGGGCAAGGTCTTTAGGCAAGCAGAGATGGTCCAGAACCAGGTAAGTCGAGAAAGAGCGTCAGCAGTGTGGGTAGAAGAGGGTCTGTTTCAGGGTGCCATAGTCGAATGGTCCCGAGTGTGACTGGCAGCTATGACGGGTTTTGTAAGGGATGTCCCATGAAAGCAGGTACGCTGCAGAGATGATGCCGTCAAGCGTGTGAGATGTACCTGTGCAAAATGGAATATGCAGCAGCGGTTTCTCTCTCTGTATCTCTCAGGTGTGTGTGTGTGTTTGTATTTGTTTATGCTGACTGGATGAGCACACCAGATAGAAATGACGTGTGGGTGCTAATAGCTTCTTTTCGAAATGGGTAATTTTAGGGTTTGAACTCCAGGCTTATACGGCTTGGGCAGCTCTCGAGTATAACTCTCTTTAAAGTAGAAAGTATGCTCGTTCGTTCGTTCCCGTCTGTCTTGGGGTTTGACACCAGGGCAAAAAGGCTTGATCGTCGGGAGGGGGAGGGGGCTAGGGGAGCCTATTTCGGGGAAACAGACGGCACGCAGCTGGACGGCGAGATGGGCAAATGGGGTACCCGCGGGAAGCCAAAAAGAAACCGAGGTGCAGATGTCAAGACCAACAAGAGCCGCAGGAGCCAAAATAGCGCTCCGTCTGTGCACAACTCTGGTGATCAGACCGCTGCCCTTGCGAAGTACCTTGATGTTTGAATTGTGGTGTGGTGTCTATGTGTGAGTGTGTGTGTGCGCGCGCGTGTGCTCATGTCCCGACTGTGCAAAGTGTCGGTGATGATGCACGGCCGTCCAACAAGCCAGAGTGATCGGTGGCAAACCAAGGGATGAAACGCAGAGGAGCACGTCGGCTCGAGACGAGGGCGAATAATAACCGACGGAAGAGAGACGAAGGAAACGATGGAGGTGAAGCTGTGACAGGCACGGCGAAGGAGGATGGGACCAAAACGAGAGCCTCCGGCGGTGAGTCCGCACAAAGCAGCAGAGCCGAGCTGCCTTGTCACTACATGTACGTACGCCTCGACAGACTTGTTGCTCTAAGAAACATCGGATCCATTCGGCGGACCGGGGCAGGGGTTTCACACTTATATGAGATGATCAAGAGGTGAGAGTAGGGAGAAACAATGCGAGAAACAGGGGGCTGTCCAAAGAACGGGGGAGGGAAGGCGAATCAAGAGAAGCCGGAACTTGAATACTCGTGTGAAAAGGGGCGACAAACTCGTGAACATGCATAGGTATCCGTACGATAGATGGATATACAAGGGGGAGGAAATACAGAAATGGGAGGGGTAACAAATCTCCCACAAGATGGCGATGAGACTAGACTTTGGTCATTGGACACTCGCCCATCTACCCGAGATATGCAAGCCTCCTAGGTTGCGTACGTCAAGGACATAGAGAGTCGCTCAATCAAAACCAACTCCAGTTATCTCTGGCCGCTCACATTTCGTCGCTTGACGCCTCCTGCCCCAATGATTCTTATCTGCCACCCCGGATCATGGCGCTTCGGACGTCCTCCAAACCCTCCCAAGAAAATAAGAGAGAAACAAGAGCATAGGCGGAGCTCCAGTCCCCGCCGCGGCGCGCCGCCCATCACATCATGCCCTCCCTCCCCGCCCGCTGCCCCTGGCCCTCATCCTCTCCGCCGGCACTGCAATGCAGGGGCGAGTTGCTAGCGTGGACGGAGACAGATGTCGATGTGCGATGCGCGAGCGGCATGGCTGGGCACCAAGGGGGTAAGCCGTTAAGGGGTCTTGGGTTCCGTGGGGGAGGTAGTGTCACGGCCGCTGCTCACCATCGATACTGGAGGTCCCGTAGCCAAGACCAAAGACACGGCAATTTACGACCGATAGCAGGTCTCGGCGCATGAGCCATCAGGGCTTTTCTTCACGGTGTTCCGGGGGGGGGAGAGCCACTTTTCGCAATAAAGCAGTCGTAAGCTCGTCTGGGGGTTAGAGGAGGCGTTCCAACTTCCAAGTCTTCTGCTGGAGAATAAATGGAACATTGGGGGCGAGGGGCCACCCTTTGGTGGACATTGGCCGAGACCGAAGGTTGTGCGGGATGGAAGAGGGAAAATTCCGGTTTCTGCCTTTCTCTGCTAATTACTCTTTCGACGGCAGTTGACAGCTCTGCAGCACGGCACTGCGGCTGCTTTTCGCCGCGACAGGGGACAGGAGGGCCTATGGGGGGAGGGGGACGACGCTTCAAGGTTGAGATCGGCGCTTGGATCCACGCTGCCGCGCACGGGAACCGGGGGCTCGAGACACTCGCGGCAGGTGCTGCATGTTTCCCGGCAGTCAAGGACTCAAAACCCCTTGGCCATGTTCCAGACTGGCTCATCCGTCACGTCGAGTGCATGGCAACTCATGGCAACCCAGTCCGTCTGTCCCATCCTGAACTGTTACACTATCCTACTATGAGTCGTCACTCCCGATAACCTCGCCTACACTCCTCTCCCGTTTTTCCAATTCCTCCGACTCCTCCAAGCTCTCCAGTCTCCAGTCCTTGGTTTCCGATGTCTGCCATCCCGTCCCGCCTCGACTCGTCATCACCGCCGTTGCCCCCGCCACCCCTTGGTCGGAAACACGGGGGCCCCAGCTGTTTTCGTTTGGGACCAGTGTGCCAGTCTTCTCCTGGTCCCGTTTAAAATCAAGACAATTGTCGATCAACATCCGAAGGCCGAGTCAGACCAGACCGCGAGCGCCCCGGTGAACGCCCTATGCCGGTCCGCCCTCGCTTGGCGAACCAAAGTTGAGAGCCGCCCCCCCTTCCTTTGAGCAATAAGCACCCGAACCTTCAAAAACTGCCTTTCGGGACGCCATCAAGCTTTTCTGTCAGCAGAGACGGTACCGTGTCTAGATGAACACAGAGACCGTTTCCTCATTGGGTGGTTCAGTCTACAAGTAGTAATACTGTACACGCTGAGCTGCTTTTGGGGTGTTTAGTGCCCGACGACTACTGTGTAATGTTCAACATCATGAATGGGGCATTAAGTCGACTCATGTCTGCCATACTTAATGATCACTGTCCCATTAGTTTTTTGGTATCCTCTACGTGACACTGAACTTAAGGGAGTATATGTACATAAACAAATATGCGAAATCAACGCCTGTCGAGTTCCTTACCAGCACCATTGTACACTTCATCTAGTCATAAAAAAGCGAAACGCCAGAAACACCTTGCCTATTATATATCATCATGCCGTGCGCTGTCGTCTAGGTCGAGAGCCAGTCGAGGAACTCGGGGGTGAAATAGCTGATGACAATCGTCGCGCCGGCCCGAAGGATGCCCTCGGTCGACTCGAAGGCCATCTGCTTCAGGTCGAAAACACCCGACTTGGCCGCCGCATGGATCATGGCAAACTCGCCGCTGACTTGGTAGGCGGCGACAGGCATGTCTTTGCCAAGCTCCTTCGCGTCACTGATAATGTCGAGGTACTGGCTGGCGGGCTTAACCATGATGATGTCCGCACCCTCGCCAATGTCACGGACGATTGCGCGACGAGCCAAGCCGCGGCCACCCGGAGGCAGCTGGTAGCACTTGCGGTCTCCAAACGACGGAGCAGAGCCTGCCGCGTCGCGGAACGGACCGTACAGGCAGCCCGAGAACTTGGCTGAGTACGACATAAGCACCGTCTTGTGGGCGATGCCCTCCTCGATTAACTTGAGCTTGATGGCGCGGATGCGCCCGTCGTTCATGTCGGAGGGTGCGACGCAGTGGGCGCCTGCCACGGCATACGCAATGGCAACGTCCGAGATGCGGTCCACGGAAAGCTGGTTGTTCAGGCTGCCGTCGTCGCGGAGGATGCCACAGTGACCGTGAGAGGTGTACTCGCACAGGCAAACATCGGCGCAGATGAAGAGCTGGGGGAAGCGCTGGCGGATAGCCCGAATGCTCCTGATGACGGGTCCCTCGGGGTCGTCGGCGGCGGTGCCAAGAGCGTCCTTGACTCCCGGGCGCACGGGCACTCCGAAGAGCATCACGGAGCGCAGGCCCTTGCGCACCAGCGTCTCCAAGTAGGCCATTGTTTTGTTGATGCCTCGGCGGTACTGGCCGGGCAAGGAGGGGATCAAGGCCTCCTCGTCGTCTTGGTCCGAAACGAAGAGAGGGTAGATGAGCATGGACTGAGCGACAAAAAAAGTTAGCAACGATTCACACACCACGACGGCACACCCCGCGTAATGCAGAACTGACCTTGGTTAACTGTCTCTCGGCCTGCCACGAACGGGCGAGGGGATGGAAGTAGCCGCCATGCAGCTGGCTCGAAATGTCCCCGGAAATGCTAACACTGGTCGCGGCAGTGCTGGCGTAAGACATGGCGCGTGAGATTTGTGACCGGCCGTCGTCGATGGTGGAGACTGATTGAGCACCGCGAGGACGGCGCGGAACGCCGGAATCCCTCAGCGTGAGGTCCTGAACAAGGCTAGAGAATGACATGATGGAATCCGACGACGTATGACTTTCGATTGCGAGATGAAGTGATTGGTGGGTGATCGGAGTCGAGTGGCGAGCTTTTTTGGAAGGCAGCGAGCCAAGTTGAACAAACAATGAGTCGAAAGGGGGTCCCGAGTACCTAGGTATGTATGTGCTCAATTGCGACCGACGACTCTCGTCAGAAGTTCAGTTCGGGAGGAAGAATCGTCTGCGATGGCGGTCGGAAGGTCTGGAGTTGAAGATAGGAATCGACAAAAGGCGGCGGAGATGGCACGAGGGAAAAGGCAAAAGAGGTTGACGGGCTTTGAAACAGTCAAACAGACCAGCTTTCCCCTTCTGAACTCGGCAGGAGACGGAGGTGACCGTGGTCCGTGGGGCGCGCCCGACAACGCCTCTGTAAACCAACAAATGGGATTGCGCAAGGGCACCATCGGCAGGCCAATCACAATCCGATCTTTTCCAATTGGCCATCTTCGGTGGCGGCCGCTCCGCTCTGGAGGGTCGTTTTCTGAGGCTTCCTGTGCATTGTCCGATTCCGACGCCCCCTTGCTTTCCGAGCCCCTAAAGGCGAAAACGAGCTTTACATTTTTCTATGCGGTCAGCGACATTCTTGTTGCTGCCATAGCGCTGACTAAGATCAATCGAGATGATTTGGAGCCTCAGCATGTCATCAATTTTCCATTGTTTCCATTGGCTTGCGGTGACGAGCCTCTTTTTTTCGTGGTGGTTTTGTTGGCCCCTTTCCGAGGCATCGCTCGTTAGAGATTTCGCTTCCATCATTCCATCCCCACCGCTCACGCAGAACTGACACAAACATAAGCAAGCAAACCCGCGCAGGATCCAGCTTCCAATCCCGAGATGGTCCGAGGGTCTCCGCGGGAGGCCGCGGCCCCGAGTTCTCCGTTGCCACCCCGCCTTTCTCTCCGCTCTTGAATAACGTTCACCGGTCACAATGAATGCTGCGAACCTCCGTAGCTGCCGATTGTTCACTCCGGTGATCGCCGGGGGTGACCGGAAATCCTTCCGTTGAATCTCCCCGCCCCTCCGACTCAATCCTGCTGCTACCTGGAATTGGAATACTCAACACACTTTTGCAGTGGTGTTATTTTTTCATTTTCTTCGTATTTTCCTTTCCCTCATCGGCGTTTTCGTTTATCAACCTGATAATCGGATTCGAACATCAGCCATGTACATTCATCTGGGGCCTTTCATGCTAGTACGAATCACAATCCCAATATAATCCCACCATGTCCTTCTTTCCTTACATCAGCCCAAGGCGCCCGCCAGACTCCCATCATTGGGCACGTGTAGGACGCCAATTCCGGTATCCAAGACTCATTCATGATTTCCTTGCCGCCGCCATGCTCCCGGGCCGAGAAACGCAAAGATGATTCTGATTAATTCTGATAACCTGGTTTTTCTCACCTGCCATCAGCCATAGCGCCCCTTTGTCTCAAGGTAAAATAAGCCCTCAAAGCCGCAATTCTTCTCAAATGCAATACCAGCATCTGACTAACACCTTCTAGATCTCTCACTCAAGGTACGCCAGAGTTGTAGGAGGCGCCCTCTTTCGGCCCATACCAAACACGATTGTTTCTTTCAATGAAAGCTTCATAAAGCCATCTTGCAGTTGTGCACTGGACAAAAAGTCGGCCATGTTTTGCAATGGAAGAGCATGTCAGCTCACTCAGGACAAAGCCACAAAGCTCGTCTGCAGTGGATTCATGTGAAGGGCGGTCTGATGGCCTCTCAAGCCGCAGGTTGAAGACTCGAGCCCTGGAGCTCACAGTGAAGGCAATAGTCCCGTCAGATTCTCTGCTCACTGCCCTCGTCCAGCCCTTCGTCCAGTCCCCCGTCCAGTCCTCCGTCCAGTCCAGTGCCCCGTCCAGTCCCCCGTCTCATCTCCCGTCCCGTTCCCAAATGTCGGCCAAGTACTAGATGAAACATAGGGCTCAGAAGCTGGAAACAGGAAGCCACGACGGTAGGCTTGGTGTTTTGAAGAGGAAAGACCGAACCTGCCCAAGGGAACGCCTTCTGGGACCATAGCCAGGTGGTTTCGCTCGCTTGTTGTTGTTTTCTTTTCCGCACTTCCTTGATCTCGCCACGCGTCGCTTCCCTCGAAATCGCATTCGCCGCCAACATCGTGAGACTCAACTACGGCAGCTGGTTGCCAGCATTGGCAATAGCTGGCGTCAAATTCTCGCTTCTCGATTTCGGTGCAAGGTACTTCGCGTTCAGACGGCAACTTTACCCGGGAAACTGCTTTCTGACCGTCGCCAGTTTCCTTAACTGAGCCTGGTAAGCTTGCCATCTTCGGACCTGCAAGGTCAACCGTCTTGACGCCATCGCAGAACTCGTTGCGTCTCGTACCCCTTCACGTTCCAAGAAGCAATCCAATCTCCTTCCTGTCATAGTCTCTTTTCGTTTCATCATCTTTTCGGGACGCTTGTCGTCCATTACACTCCTTTACCCCCCGGTGAACACTCCTCATGCATCATGAAGAAGAAATCCATGAATACCCTCGCCAATCTGGCGTCTCGTCGCCGCGATAAGGGTAGCGAGAAGAACAAAGACGCAGAAGCCAAAGGTATGAAGGAAGGAAAGTCGCATAGTCAGATGTGGATGCCAGCTGACAATACCAACAGTGGCTGCGCTTCCCTCGTTGCCTGCGAGCACCAGCGCATTGGGGCCTCCCATGAGCGCCCCTGCCTTGACAGGCAACCAAGATCAAACTGTCCACCGCTTGGCTAGCGAGCTCTTGGAAAGCACCATATACAACCATCCAAACGGCCTCCGGAGCCATCCTTCGGTTTTCCTCTGTGCTACGGAGCCAATGGTGTTCTCTTCCTACTCCTCGGGACAGATGTCCAAGATGACTCCTAGCTCTCACGATCTAAATATTGGTCTTCCGTCGGACCAGAACGATGCCCAGTCTTATGCCCAAACTCCCTCGGCAGATCACCCTAAGCCCGGCATCCCTCGCAAGTCTTCACGTCGGCGACGGGGCAAACGCGCGAATAACGTCGACGCGGAGACTCGCCCCGCGAACCATCCCTTCCCACAGTCGAAAACTACAATTCTTGATGTCGGCAACAGACATGGATTTCTCTTGTCCGGTTCGAAGACGGCTCCACTCGGCGGAACGGTCAAGCAGGCTGCTGGTCGGATGCCTAGCACCACCCCTGATGCTGTCAACTTCAACTTGGTGAACGACAAAGTAGCTGCGATGCTGGCTGCCACTGAGGCTCTGAAACCTCGCGGCTCTCAGGAGAGCACCCCGAAGACCCCAAAACCTCCACGAAATCGTCGCAAGAAGGTTATGTCCAAAGTTCGCCAGGCGTTTGACATTTTCCAGTCAAAGCCGAAGACTCCTGAGTCCAAGATCAGAGGCAAGATCTCGGCACCAGTTGCTCTCACGACCTGCGACTTGCCCAACCCAGCGGCGCATTACCATCTGGAAAAGGTTGAGGAGTCTTCTCCTGCCGATTCCGTCGATCTCGGCGTAACCGATGACTACAATACGGTTGGCAGCCGCAAGATGAAGAAGTCACAAACGATCATCGGAGGATGTATCCTCCGAAAGCCTAATTCTAAGGACGGGAGCGCCGCATCCTCTGACGACCCTTTTTCAGAGGCATACGAGATCATTCGTACCCCCACTCCCTTCGAGCATCGATTAAAAACCAGCGAGGACTCGACGGATGATATACCGCCGGTCCCGGCCCTCAATCCCTTCGCATCCGAGCGAAACTTCGATGCCGATCTCGAAGGAATGCTTTCCGAGAAGCCCCTCTGCGCTTCCACCCCTCGCACCCGTACTGACCGCAAAGCTGTTTCTCATGATAGTCCTTCAAAGAGATACACCAAGGGAGGCGATCGCCATCTAGCGACCCTGAAAGAGGCGGAGAGTAGCACTGGTGCTCGTGCCATTACCCCGCGGAAGCTGAAACTAACTGGCGGCTTGAGACTGTTCCGCGACCAACCCGAGTTGAGCGTGAAGAAGCACCCGTCTCCCAGCAAGGCGGACCTAAACGATTTGGAGACTCGGTTCCGTGCTTATGCGATTGAGCAGATCAAGAAAGCGCCGGTCGAAGAGCGCGAGGCACTGGAGATCAAGTTCGCGGGTCTCATCGGACCCAATGCACTGACCCCACGCGACCAGAACATTCCGATGAAGTCGTGTGCCTCCAAGTATACCGCAGACGAGTCCAGTGCCATGGCGGAGCGTCAGTACACTCGAGAATCCTCTGGTTTGTCGTCCACGCAATCTCGCATTCCTCGCCCTGTCGGGCCGACGGCCATCAGAGTCCCATACGCCCCCCGATTCGCACCTCAGCACCAGCCGACCAACTTCGACGCTTTGGAGATTGACGAGCTTCAGTAGGATATTTCCGTTGACTCTCCTCGCCCGCGTCGTCATTGAGATATGAACATGGACGTTTACGAAAGAAGATTGTCACTTGATTTTCTTCTGGTCCGTCGAGATCAAGATTCAACATGGTATGCAAGGGAAGGTTTATCGGGCAATCTCTTTTGCTCAACTCTCGGCTGCCTTCGCGGGAACACGACAGTATCTGGGAATAGAACCACTTGAGGCTGGTGGATTCGTCGGCATACAGCAACCGTGACTATCACCCTTCTTTTCGACGACTACGCTCAACTACGAGCTATGGCACGGCTTTTCCCTGGGTTCAGCACGCATTTCGTCACCCACCTCTGTTGAGTATTTCAGCAGTTTGACAACGGGAACATCTACCAACCGTCGCAAGTCTAGCGTCACCACCAATTTGTGTAAGTGATGAATCGCTATTACTGCTTCAGCTGCAGTGCTGACCTCAAAATAGAAGAGCACAGGCAATTTCAACGAACGCCCCTGCGCATCACATCGCGCATTTTTCCTTACTTTTCAGGCTTGCCATCGACGATACGGCCCCTTGGGAATGCACAGCCGTAATACAAGCCCTGCTGCACCTAAGCACAGGCACATGGTTGCCTTGCATTCTCTGGTCTACGGATTTTTTTTTCTCACTCAAATTGTTTCTCTTTGAGCCTAGGGGAAGCGGGAATGGGATTGTATGGATCAATATTCGATCACCCACCCCATCCTCCAAGCAAGGTTCTCCTCATATGCGAAAGTGGATTGTGAGCGGCTCACTGGTGACCAATGGTACATACGGCGGATTGGCGTGAACTGGATTTTGGGTGAATATGCAAAGTTCATCAGGATCAAAGGGTCGCTACTCTTGTCGTATTAGGTATACAAGTTCAGACAGAAGAAACTCATCCAAAACAGTCAACAACATTTTCAGGTTCGCACAGACGATAATAAACATGTCTGTAAGTGCCAAATATTTGCATTTCGTATCGTGATACAGATATGGTATCTATTTAAACCAGCTCGCTTAATCAAACAATAATTGTACAATAGTAGGTATCCAATATCCATCATCATTATCCATAAACAAAGAGGCTTGCTGTGGCTGACAGTCAACAAACTGCGACTGCCAACCAGTAGGGGTATCATGTTAGCCCGGAGGCTACGTGTGCTCTAGTAACGGTAGGCGCGGCGGGAGCCACGACCGTCGGTGCCGTGCATGCGGCGGGTGCCGGCGGCCTTCTGACCGGGGCGGCGGGTGAGGGTGCCCTTGAGCTTCAGCATGGCGCCGGAGATCTTGTCACCCATGGAGGGCTTGCGGCGCTGGTGGTGGACGGGGGCGGCGTGGGTGGTGACGGGGCCGCGGCGGCGAGAGAAGAGGCCACCTCGCTTGGCCGGACGGGCGGTGGTGCCGGTGGTACGGGTGGTGCGAGTGGTAGTGTGGTGATGGCGCGAGGTGGTAGGCGCGGCGCGGCGACGGGAGAAGAGGCCGGTGCGGCGAGGGGCGGCGGTGGTGGTGGTGTGACGGGTGGATCTGAGAGGCATGGTGATGGTTGTTTTAGGGGGGATTTGTTTTTAAGTGGTTTGTGGTTTGATTTGGGGTTGACTGAAGTGGTAGATGACTTTAATGGTGCGAGACTTGGGAGGTCTTGAAGGTATTTGTTTGTTTGTTTGGTTGGTTGAGTAGCTTGATGCTTGTGATGAAGAGAGAAAAACAAACAGCAAGGTGGGAACAGACGGTGGCTTATATGCCCCTCTTGCTAGACTAACTCTCGATATGTCTGTTCGCAGTGACAGAAATGCGATTGTGGTGAAAGGTGTGTTTGGATGGCATCATCAGAGGAGCTCTGGGAGCAAGGGTCGGCGTCGTTTGGTGGTGGTCTTCGGGATCAGGGTCTGGGGCGGGTGGATGATGTCAGGGTCCAGGGGATCTACGTTGGGCGACCTCTCGATACGGGACAGCATCCCGAGTAAACCATTCAGACATCACGGGCGTTCGGTCACTGGTGGGCGTTTGGTTTAGGGTGGGAATGATGCGCGAAGGGTCCAAAGCCTGCGTGTGCGTGTGCCTTGGTCCCGCACCTCAGGGCCCCTTTCCCCTCCTCTGACGATGGAGTGGGAGAAGACAAAGATAGAACAGTAGGCCAAGAAAGAGGAGGGGCTGGACCCTGATTGTGGCAGAGGGGAAGGGGGAGGGTGACGTCCCTTGCGTTCTGGTGATGGGAATCCTACACTACACTCCCCAATGTGTACTTCGTACAGCACTGGGGGCCGGGTGAGAGAATCTGGACACAGTTACGTAGGAGGAGGGGGCCGCGCCCTCGCAACTTGGCGTGTGAGCCAAGGCTGGCCAGACCAGGCTGATAGGCAGAGCAGGTGAGCAGCACGTCGAGGGATGAGTGAGGTCAACGTAAGGGTGGCCCGCTCGTGGTCGATCGAGGGTTCGTTGAGATTCCGACCGCAGAAAACAAGTTTAAAGGGTCCTCCCCCCCCCTGTGGCTGGTGACGTAGTAATCGCGGGCAAGGAGAGGGTTTCCCATTGGCTTCAGCCTCACACCCTTGTTTATTAGAGCAACCGCTGGCGTAAGGAGTGCTGAAGTTCCGCCAATTGGACGTTGTAGCACTGATGAAATGTTCGTATGTGGCTAGGGTCGATATGATGTCATTGCACAACGCTTCTATGGTTTGGTGTGGCGTCGGGGGCGTGCAAGCTCGATGACAGAGAGCCCTGGCCACAACGGGTTTCCTGTTTTGTCGACTTACACAGACGTTTCTTCTCTGTCTTTACCTTCCTCTTTCCGTGCACGATCGGAGAGCTGGATGCTCGTCAACTGCGCGATACGGAAGAGATGAGCACGGGGTCTTACTTGTGAAAGGCGCTGAACTCGACGTCAGTTTTGCGGGTTCAACCCCCTCCCTCCGTCCTCTTTGGGCCATGCATCACAGATCACGGTCAACGGTCAACGGTCCACGATGGGAAACGGAAACGTGACTTTTGATAGGGCAAATGACATTGTGACTTTTTGGTCTTCTTGGGTTCCGAGCTTCGACGTGGGCTTTGGATGGTGGTGTGCTCACACTAACTGGCGATCTAGGTGCGTGTGCTTTCCATTCCCGCCATACAACAAAACGAAAAAAAAAAGATCAACATTCGCAATGGGCACCGTGTGGTTCTGGCCCAGTCCCCCCCCCCCCCCCATCTCACTCCCCTGTCATTTCCACCAAAGACTGGTCGGTTTCGACTGGGAATTTGTCAACCAACCTGTTCAACTTGCGGGTGGGAAGTGTTCCCCTGCTTTGCACTCAGACGGTGAACTTGGCGGCGGTAACAGCGGGCTTCGCGGGAGCATCAGCGGGAGCATCAGCACGAGCGGCAGGGCTGTCGTCGACAGATTCCAAGTCCTGAGTGTCCTCATCCATGAGGGCGTCCACATCGCCGCCAAGCTTCTCCTCGGCATCCTCGCCCACGAGACCGTCTACGTCGGCGGCGGCAGGGTCGATCATTTCCTTTGGCGGGGGATACGTATGTTTGTCTCTGAGGCCCCAGGTAATGCTAGGCTTCTTCATAACCGGGGCCGCGCAGAGCGCCGTCATCCATTTCTTGAAGTGGGTTTGCAGGTCGTTCAAACCGTGCTCGTGTCGACAGCTCTCCAGGCTGCACGGCCCGAGGGTGTGGAGGAAGAAGATGTTAAGGAGGTTGAGTCGCGGGTCGCAGAAGATGCGCCGGTTGATGGTGCGGGCGTCCGCCTTCTCGCCATAGATATCGAGGATGGCCCGCTCGGGGGTGATGCAGCGCTGAATGCACGCGGGGAGGGTGCTGAGATGTAGACCTCTCGTGTCGTTCTTGGGCCACCTGAGCCAGGTTTCCATGCTGCTCCTGTGGACCTCCCACACCGAGGGCTGGGGCTTCTTGCCGCCGGCATGGACTCCCGAGATGAGTATGGCCAGGGCGATGGCCAGGGTAGGGAACTTCATTTCGAGAGCGATAAGTTGCTGGTCTGAAGTATTTCGAGGGCGGCTGTGAAGTTGATGAGATCCAGATGCTTGGAGGCGGCGATCGAGTTTGCTGGCTAAGTCTAGTCAGCTTCTCTGTTTGACCTTGATAGATGCCGCCGGCCTGAAAAGTTAGAATCTCGTTTTTGCGAAAAAGAACGTGAGGCAACAAAAGAATGTGTGTGTAGAAGCACCACTGGTGCCCCCCAAGAATAAGGGAGAGGGCAGTCTTACAGGAACTAATGTTGTGATTCTCTGGCTTTCCTGCTCCCAGCCTGCAGTGTTGTTGATTTATAGCTCGCAGAGGTTCAAGGAGAGGCAGATGAAGTTCCGTTAAATAGACCAACGAACTATGCCTTTCGATGTCTCGTAGAAGCCTATTTGGTCCATGTCGAGTCGAGTGGCTAAGTTCGTGAAGGAAACAGTTGATGGATGCAATCCCAATGGTTTCCAAACGTTACTCATATACGTAAGCTTTTCGGTCAGGGTTCGGCAGCACATAAATAATGCCAATAGTGCGCCCAAATGCCCCTATATACAACCTAATAACTGCCAATATTTACTGAACTCGCAATGTACGATCTCGGCGACATATCAATACTCGATTTTGTTCACTCGGAGGTTACCTTTGATACTTACAAGGCCCTCGTTGGAGAAGCCCAAGGCCTTGGTCACGTAGCCCTCCCAGCCGCCGCGGTCCTCCTGCACGCCCGTGATGAAAACATTCCAGCATGATGCCCTCATGCTGCGCATTTTGTAAAAACCCGGATGGTCAAGGTTGACGCCAGCTTCAATGCGAGCGTGGCTGAGCAATCTTTCCCTCTCAGGCTCGGCATCGAGACGCGAGAGCATGTAGTCGGACCGAACGTCCTTTGGATCCGTTCCAGCGAGGCCCTGCAAAAGACTCGCCAACATGCCGGTGAGGTCTCGTCCAGCTACAACGGTGTCAACGGCACAATACTCCAGGTTATAATGTATAAAACGAGTGCTTTATTGGACGCCACTGCTTACCAGTGCAATGAAAGAGAAAGGACTCACCAGGCCTGTCGCGGAAGTGCTCTCGCATGGCCCGGAAGATAGGTCGGTATGTGTGGAGAATTTTCAGATACTCTTTACGAATTTGCACGGCGCCATCAACCTCAACAAACTCTTCCAAGAAGGGTTAGGCGTCAAAAGCCGTGCTATTGAACTGTGAGTTGGCGACCCCTTTGAACTTGGGGGCTGGATGGTGCTTGCGCTCCCTGGGAGATCGTATGTCGAAGATGGGTTTGACCTTGGTGGCCAACCATTCGAAGGCCTCAGGGTCCTCGGTGGCTGCCTCAAGGGTGCCGCAGCGGTAGATGGACTCCGGACAGATGGCAGAGCCGGCAACAGATCCCAGATCGCGGATGTTTACCCAACGAAGCGGAGGGAATGAAGGGTGACGGTGACAGTGCTTGCAGCAACACATCGGTGGGAGTGGGATCTCGGACATCAGTCTCAGCGAGACGCTCCAGCTGTTCTCTGGACATAGGCATCTTGAAGAAAAAGATTAGTCTGACGGGGGGTGAGATATTCAGGTCACTGATGTCGGCAAGAGAAGGGCTGGTAACGAGCCGTGCTGACGGCCTCCAATTATGGCTCAGGACTGGTGCAGTCGAATTACTTGCATCTGTCAGCATACCAACAAAGATGACCCGTTTCGTTGAAACGAGCCTCGTGTCAACGGACTAGGCATGAACCAGCCGAGACTGGGATGTAGTCCACGAGCCTTCCACGCGGCGCGAAGAGGCTAGGCAACTCATCCTTCGGATGGACTATGTCTTGGTAGTTGCCGGAAGATGAGGTCGACCTGGTGGCAGCCAAGAAAGTCCATGCTGTCACAGTAGATAATTGGTTTTTACGCCGGTCCGGATTGGAGTTCTCCTGCAAGCTGAAAACTGCATTCTCTGATCCATAGAATGTGTGCTTGATGGATTGCGGATGCGAACAAACGCAAGAGAGAATACCAGATATCCTGAACCAGAACAGGCGTTGTGTTGTTTCTCAAAGATCATGGGAATCTACTACCCCTGTCCAATTGGGGGGATATCCGATAAGATAAGATTTGCTTCTTATCAGCACTTCGTGATAAGGATATCGATCTTGCACACCGAATTTCGAGACCTGCACATTATCGCTACAAGTCATTGTGACTCAACTGATGACACTAGTTACCTCAATGTACAACTAGAAACTCAACATTATGTCCGCAACTCCAATTGTGAGGTGGGGCGTGGGCCTCTCGGCCGCCGTGGCTGTGGTCGCCCTGGCAGTAGTGCGCCTTCAACAGCCTCTCACGGGCGACGTCGCCGATGCCCAAACGCACTGCTACCAGGGCATCCGGACGCACGACGAGAATCAGCCCGTGGCCCAGTGCTTCACGGTCTCGGACGGAAAATTCACTCGCGTGTTTCCCTGGGATGATGCCAGCCTCACGACCAAGGCTGGCTATATCATCCCCGGCCTATGGGACGGTCACGGCCACCTGATTCAGTACGGCGAGTTCCTCTCCTCAGCTGATCTGTTCGGGGCTTCTTCCTTGGACGACGTGAAAGGACGCCTCAGAAACTATGTCGACAGCCATCCCGATGCTGGCACAGAGACCGAATGGATTCGAGGAATCGGCTGGGATCAAAACACCTATGGCAGAATGCCCACTGCTGTAAGTCAACCAACTCCTCCTCTCCCAACTGGTCGTTCTAAACCCCCGATAAGGCGGATATTGAGGAGGATGAGCTTCTCAAGGGGAAATACTTCATGTTAGACAGAATCGACGTGCACTGTGCTTGGGTCTCTCAAGCCGTGCTCGATCTCCTGCCCGCAGACATTCCCGACGTCCCGGGCGGCGAGATCGTCCGCGAGCCTGGCATGGGTGTTTTCTGCGACAACGCCATGGATGTGATCTACAATCTGTGGCCGAAGCCCGGCCCCGAGAAGAAGCGAGCGTTCGTCGCGGCCGCCATGGCGAAGCTGAACGAGGTCGGCCTGGTTGGGATGCACGACGCCGGCGTCTTCCCGGACCAGCTCGACCTGTACGCCGACATGGCCCACACGGAGGACTGGACGGTTCGCGTCTACGCCATGCTGGAGTGCGCCCAGCGGAACACCTTCTGCCCCGACGACGGCGCGCGTGTGTTCCGCGATGACGACATGTTTAGCGTCAAATCTGTGAAGCTATTTGCGGGTGAGTTCCTCCGCCACGGCTGACACGTACCGAACGGTGCTGATCTTTCACAGACGGCGCTCTTGGTAGCTGGGGAAGCGCCATGATTGAGCCCTACAGCGACCGTCCCGATACCGCCGGCTCCCTCCTCGTCAACGGCTCGACTTTGACGCAGCTTGGCAGATCGTGGGCGTCTGTCGGCTACCAGGTCAACATCCACGCCATCGGCGACTTGGCGAACCGGTATGCCGTCGACGCCCTGGAGGCTGGCCTCAGAGACGCGTGTCCCGACGGAGACCTCGCGGAGTGCCAAGCCCGACGCCGGTTCCGCATCGAGCACTCGCAAATCATCCACGAAGACGACCAGCGCAGGATTCACGCCATCGGGATCATCCCCTCCATCCAGCCCACGCACGCGACCTCGGACATGAAGTACGCCGAGCTGCGGCTCGGCCCTGAGCGCACCAAGAGAGAAGCCTACCGCATGCGCTCGCTGCTCAACGTCAACCCCATTCTCGGCAGCGACTTCCCCGTGGAGCCGCCCAACCCGTTTGAGGGCATCTACGCCGCTGTGGCGCGGAAGAGCCCCCAGACGGGTTACGGTGTGAACGGAAGCGCCGACGGGTGGTACGCGGAGGAGGCTTTGAGTTTGGATGAGGCCCTGTTAGGGTTCACCAAGGGCCCGGCTTTCGGTGCATTCATGGAGGGGCGCGCTGGTGTCATCAAGGAAGGCGCCCTGGCCGACTGGGTCGTGCTGGAGGAGCCGCTAGAGACCATGGACATTGAAGACATCCGCGATTTGAAGGTCAAGGAGACGTGGGTCGGCGGAAAGCAGGTTTACCAACGCGCTTACGACTAGGCACAACGAAGCGATGATGAAACGTTGCGTGTGGGCTAGTTCCTGCTGATGGACGCAGAATAATATTTCAACAGATCTACAGATTGGTTTTATGGGAATCAAGTCAAGTTTGCGGCGCCGGAAGCGAAGTTTGCCCTTGGGAAGGTTCCGCGTCTCAAGCGCCCCCTTGATGCAACACCCCGGTCGAAGTTGGCGAAGTGAAAGCATACAACCAACATTCTTGGCAGCCACTTCGTCGCCGGGATATTTCCCGAGACAGAAGCCTTTGCCGCCGTCCTCATGTCTATGCAACTCTTCGCCTTCGGTTCGCTCACGTACATTCTCATCCCCATGACTGTCTTCGTCCAACGGGAACAGTACAGGGACCCTCCCCGAGACAGACTCGTCACCGCAAGACGCCTCGGACCGTCCCCTTCACCGGATGCTGTTCTGCCTCTTCCCCCCGAGCATCGTGCTTCTCCTCGCCGTTGCCAGCGTTGCCGTGCCATTGGCGACGACCTCCGTCGCCTCTCATGATGATGACTTCTCAGCTGTGCTTGGCGTCGGCCCCGGTTCTGGCAACAATAACTTCGGCCGCCTCTTTTCGGTGCACTACATCTACACGTGCATCGCCAATACGGTCGTCAGCATCGCCGTTCTGGTCCGCATCTTCTGCTGGAGCGGGATCTCGGGCCGGAAGGCCGCGACGTTTGACTACGCCGTCCTCTTCGATCTCTGTCTGCTCCCCATGTACAACGGGAAGGCGGACGTCACCGCGGGCCTCATATTCGTGGAGCCGGGCGCGGGAATCTTCGTGCAGAGCCGCGTTCTGCTCTTCTTCGGCGTCGGAGTCGCCGTGCGCGCGCATCTTACCGGCCGGATGTCTGCGGTTGTCGCTATGGTGCAGGGTGCCGCGGCCATGACCCTCGTCCCTGTGACCGGCCTCGCGATGCGGTCCGAGGCCAAAAGCCCGCTGCCGTTGGGGATCTTTTTTGCTGCTTCGTTGATGATTTTTCTCACTATCACCGGCGCAAAGGCGATTACAGAAAGCCCTGCGTATGTGGCGCCCGCGGCACAGTTGGAGGAGGAGGACGGGACTGACCTAGCGAACGTTGACACGCCTCCTCCGGCGTACCCAAGACATCAGATGGAATCCGTGTATTCTGCATAGCCGAACGGGTCTAAATCGAGGCGTAATACTGGGGGTGCATCGCGAAGATGTGGTGGGTGTAACGGGCCGGCCAAGTGTGAGGTGCTCCTGATCAATCATGAACACATGGGCGCACTCGTCACCAGATAGGCTGCCTATGGAAAGGTACTTATTGATCGGCGAATGCGCTATCCGCACTGATAAAGCAGACTCAACTCCTTTGGTACTGTAATGTGGAAAGTCTGAAATGCAGTGTAGTGTATTCTTTTGACTGCTTGGGTATGCTCGAACCTTCGCCTCTGCCTGTGCATCGACTCTGTCAACATCGTCTATCTGATAGAGTCAATCAAGCTCCTCTGTTTGTTGTTTCCCCCGGCCTCATTTATACTTAGGCTTTGTCTCATGTTCTCGTATATCTTGGTTGATTCTCTTAGAATCTGGGGGTGATGGCATCAGGCTTGTTGTCGAGGGCTTCGTCAATCTCCTTGAGGATCTCAGGTGTCAACAATTCCTGCGCGCCAATGGCGCGGATGTTCTCGTACACCTGCGCGGGACTACTCGCGCCAATAATGGCCGAGCTGACGTTCTTGTTCTTCAGAACCCATGCGAGCGCCAGCGTGGCCATCTTGATGCCGAGCTTCTCGGCAATGGGCTCAATCTTGTTGGCCTTGTCAACAAGATCCTGGAATTGCTTCTTGGCGTTCTCGCGCTTCCAGAAGTCCTTGATGAATCCAATGTTCTCGGATCCGAAGCGCGAGTCCTCGGGGATGCCGTTCTTGTACTTGCCAGAGAGGATGCCCTGGCGCAGCGGGGAGAAAACGGTCAGGCCGGTGCCGACCTCGCGGTAGAGGTGGAAGAACTCGTGCTCGACCTTCTTGCGGTCCAGCATGCTGTACGAGGGTTGCTCCATGACGGGGCCGACCAGGTTCAGCTTATCGGCGTAGCGCCAGGCCTGGGCGATCTCATCGGCGCTCCACTCCGATGTTCCCCAGTACAGGGCCTTACCAGTGTTGATAAGGTGGTTGAAGGCGCGTACCGTCTCCTCCATGGGGGTCTGGCGATCAGGGCTGTTGAGGGTCAGCGATCTTCGTGCGCATGTGACTGTAGATAGGGTGGAATTGCTTACCGGTGGGCGTAGACGAGATCGACGTACTTGAGGTCAAGACGCTCAAGACAAGCGTCCATAGCCTCGATGACGTGCTTACGGGACAGGCCCTTGTTGTTTACGACGTTGTCGCCGAAAGCACCACCCCAGTAAATCTATCGTGGAGGACTGGACATCAGTCTCACACCCCCAGGATCAACAACCATCTGTGAAGTCACGTACCTTTGTGGAAATGACGAGATCATTACGCTTCCAGCCATACTTCTTGATGGCCTGGCCCATGACTGCGTGAGGGTTAGCCTCCAGACTCAATGCGAGGTTTGATGCCGTCCGTCTGTACCAATCTCGCTCTCGCCGTTGGCGTAGCCCTCAGCGGTATCAAAGAAGTTCACACCGGAGTCGTAGGCGGCCTTCATGCACTCGAAAGTGCCCTCTGTGCTATGTGTCAGTCTCCAGTGGCCGACCGTGTAGCGAACCCAACCATACCGGCGTCGACGTGGCCTCCATATGTCAACCCTAGGGAAGGGTTAGTCACTAGAGCAATCGGCGGTGTCAAAGCTCGGGCAACTCACAGCCTCCCAAGCTGATGGCGCTGACCTGAAGACCAGAGCGGCCCAGAAAGCGGTACTCCATAGGGGGAAGATCCTCAGGCTTAGACATGTTGGCTTCGTTTTGGTGGTTTCCCTGTAGGCAAGTCGATTCAGCAGTTTTGGGAGAGAAAGCGGTTGCGAAGTCGGAGGACAGAGTGGAGGAGGGGATGCGACAGCTGGCAAGTTATGCAAAGGGCGGTAGACGCCTTATTTATGGTCCCTCGGCGATAAGATGGAACAGCTCGTGTTCAAAGAGGAGGCTCCATTGGAGCTCCAGGCTCCGGGGCGACGACGCGACACCCCCATTGTAGGAGCCGTTCGTCGACAGGCCAGTGATCAAGCCCATGGAAGCGGGGCAGCTGGTATCAACCCCGCCATCTGCATCCATGAGCCGCGAGGTGATTCACCAGCGAGCCAACGTAGCCAATCATTTCCGGTCCAAGGCGAGCCGTTGGTGGGGGGGGGGGGGGGTGGGGTCCGATTCAGTACCCCAGAGGTAACCGACGTGGTTTTATGCTACCTGAGAACGACATCCGGAGCTAGGTATCTTATGGCGGACGGGAAAGCTCCATTCCGAAGGACCTGATACCAGATGGTAAAAGGGCAGAGGGAAGGGGCGAAAAGTGTTCATGTCACCACCCGCAAATTCAAGCGATGCCACAGGTGCTCTGCACTAAATTACCCCTCCAACTGCCCCTCTATAGCGCAACCTTCCACGCCACCGCCCCTGTCCCCCTGCGGGCCGTCAGGGATGCTCCAAGCTCTCGCTGCTCCGATTGCCCCGAGGAAGCGAAGGGGTGGCTGACTAATTATCCAACGACATGTCTCCATCAAGGTTACACGAGGGCGTTGTCTTTCGGTTTTGACGATTCTAAAAGACACTACTACCTCTTATTATCGGGGGGTGAATGGGAAAGGCGGTAGTTGGTAGTTCTTAGCCACTTGCCAGTTCATCGCATTTGTGTCCCGTCATTTGGCCCGTCCATGGTTTGAAGGATCGACGTCCGTATTGTGGTGTTGGGCCTTTTGATGTTGAACCGTCTTCCATAAGATATCAAATAGGTTGATGCTATTGATGGAATATTAATGTAGATCAAGTTCAAATTCTTCTTCTTCTTTTGCAACTATGCGGTCAGCATATAGTTAGGATCAGCTCGCCTACACCTTAGGCCTTGTATTTTCATAGGTCTGTACCAAAGTGTATAGTGTGAGACCCTTGCTTTGGTGATTTTGTTGTTATTTCACAGGAACCTATGACACATAACTAATTGGATCAAGCCCCTAATGGAGCCATATCCAATAATTTACAAATGGATCTGGAACCGGCTCGAGCTGAAGACCACATAATGAAGTTGCCTGTTAATGTATCGGCCTTGCTCGTCATTATGTACTCTTTTGCCAAGTCTCTTAGGTATTTTTGGTATCACTAACAAGTACTTTCCAGTTGCACTGTTTTGAAGGTTTTCTCCATCTCTGTGTTTCTTAGCATCTGGATATTATTTTCCTGACCTGTGTTCTGTTATATGGGGACCTAAACAATCATCACTGTCTTTACCTTGCACCCTAGCCTGCATGATTTCTTGCGAGAATTCTCTGGGACGTGGAAAACTGAAAATAGGAGCTATCAACTGGCCTATGAACTTGCTGTTGAAAGACTTGCATCAACTACCTATGCAACTGTCACAGCCACTTAGGTGGAGTTTAAAGGGAAGAGAGTCAGCCAGGGTAGGCTCTCAACACCATCAAAAGCACAAGTACCTTGTCATTTGTGCCTGTCAATAAAAAAGATTCGTCAGTTCTTAAAATCAGTGAAAGATTGTACAGTTCACTTTCCGTCTTCTGCATGCTTCTACAAGCTCATTAACTCCCTCTACCTAATCTGGATATTGCCCAATCTCCTACCTAACTGTGCTGGCTTACATTGCTGGAGTCGTTGTCGGAAAGTTTAAAGTCTCCAGGTAGGTAGGTTTCAGAAGTTCTGAGCAAGCCTCCCGATAGGATCATATGCCAACATTGTCGCCGACGTGGGCCATCCTCCGCGCTCTCTCTCCAGATATAACCCCCTTCCCTCTTATTCGAGAAGAACAAAACACCACTTTCTTCTTCTCCATTTATCTCGAAATCATCGCAGGTCTGCTCTCCAGATAATACCCTCCGACGCCAACATCCAAAGCGCTGTATACCTCTACATGCATTAAGACAATCAACCGGGATCACAGATCGGCAGCAAATACTGTAGGTCACCCTTTTTGCCCTGACTTCCTTGACGGTATTGAAAATCAAGATAATCTGTCCACCCACCTGTTTTCCACACTAGAGAAGTAATTCTGAGGGTAACAGTGGCTTCCAAACTGTGCTCCTTCCTCAGTGTCTACCTTGACCTAGCACACACCGGCACCTTCCTCATTAACTAACCCCTCCCCCCCTTGCCTGAACCGCCCACAGGCAGGCAGCCAGTTTTTTCTACTTTTCTGCTCTCATTCTCTTCCCTTGCTTTCTTCTCTTCCCCCTTCTTCGTTCGTTTTCTTCTTCACTTCGCCGCTGGAACATACCTCCCGTCGCCGACGTGTTGAACCATTGCTGAACATTTCTGTCAATCCAGTTGACGATACATCATCTCGAGTCCCTCCTACATCTTACAACTACAACAAGATGGCTGACGATTGGGATACCAACGACAACACTTGGCGCACTGGAGGCGCTCCCACTTCCAACGACATCCCTTCTGATGATCCTTGGAACCATCCCAAGGGCGGCGACGTCGAGGACGGTAACGGCGATGACCGTGCCTGCTTCAACTGCGGCCAGTCTGGGTAGGCTCTCAATGTTCTCTTTCAAGGCCGATGCATTTTGGTTATTTACATATGCTGCACAGTCACAGTAAGGCCGATTGTCCTGAGCCTCGCAAGCCCTTCGATGGCACCTGCCGCGGTTGTGGCCAGGAAGGCCACACTCGTCGCGAGTGCCCTGACACTCCTGCCATGACTTGCCGTGTCTGTGGCGAGGAGGGACACATTCGCAGGGACTGCCCGCAGAAGCCTCCTGATGTCTGCCGCAACTGCCATGAGGAAGGTAAGTCGTCCGAACCCATCTGTAGCGAGATGTGGATATTTGGCTGACATTTCGTTTCAAAGGCCATGATGTCGTTGACTGCAAAGCCCCTCGCAAGATCGACCGCAGCACTGTCCCCGATATCGATGCTGATAAGGCCTGGGTCGAGATCAACCTGGCTATCCAGGAGCGCGATGGCATTGAGGCGCAGGAGGCCGTCCAGAAGTATCTCAAGCACTTCCCCGACATGACATACGTCGAGCTTGAGAAGGCCTTCCGCAGCCAGGATATGGGCATCTACCTTATCGCCACCGAGCGCGTCCTTGCCCCCACCCACACCAACATGGATCTCCAGGGCAACTTGGAGAAGAAGTACACTGTCCAGTACCGCTTTTCTGCTCAGCCTGACCGCCAGCGAGAGAAGGCGGCCTGGCCTTCCTCCCCTGAGGAGAACATGGCCCGCCTCGAAGATGCTGGAGAGCCTGTCTCTCGCCTCATGCAGAAGTGTAGCAACTGCAATGAGCTTGGCCATATTTCCAAATCCTGCCCTCAGGAGGCTATGGAGAAGGCCCGAGTCACCATTACCTGCTACAACTGCGGTGAGGAGGGTCATCGCGTTCGTGATTGTGAGTCAACCTATTTCCCAATCAAGCTTTTTTTGGTTTGATTGACTGACTGACTGGCTTAGGCCCTACCCCTCGCGTCGACAAGTTCGCTTGCAAGAACTGCGGGTAAGTTGCCGTCCCCATGTCACTCCCCCTACATGATCGCTGACTCCATCCACAGCCAGTCTGGTCACAAGGTCTCTGAGTGCCCCGAGCCCCGCAAGGCCGGCGCCGACGTCGAGTGCAACAAGTGCCATGAGAGTAAGTCTACGTTGAAACGGCTTCCACCTTTCCAGCTGCTAATCTTCCTAAGTGGGCCACTTCTCCAGAGATTGCCCTCAGGGCGGCGGCGGCGGTGGTCGTGCTTGCCACAACTGCGGCAACGAGGGTCATATGTCCAGAGAATGCCCCGAGCCTCGCAAGATCAAGTGCCGCAACTGCGATGAGGAGGGTCATCTCTCCAAGGACTGCGACAAGCCTATCGATGGTATGTAAGGCCCTGTCCAATATTGGGTTCGTTCCACTGACATGTGCTTTGGGACAGTCTCCCGCATCAAATGCAACAACTGCGGCGAGATGGGACATAAGTCCTATCGCTGCCCCAGCCCTCCCAAGGAGGATGGCGATAACATGAGCCCCTCCAACGGTGTCTCGAACGTGCCCGACACTGGCGATGATGCCTCGGGTGCCGCCGGCGGCGGTGGTTCCACCCAGGACGCTGTCAACGATGGCTGGTAGATGGAAAGTTAGACATGCATTTCCAATGCGCTTGGCTTGGTGATTCTCTATTTGGAGTTGAGGTCACGGTTTCCCGTCGCTGTTACGGCAGACGACAAGGTTTTCTATGGAATGGGTCGCGGTAGTTTCTCTTTGTTGTTCATGGCCGCGTAGATGCCATAGTCTCTTCGCAGCTACGAGGTACGCATGATACTTCTACCATCGTGGACACACACCCAATCTCTACTCTTTTGATGTGATTGTGACTCCTCGTGGCACCGTTGGTTGTACTCACCTGCCTACGAAGCAGTAGTGGTGGTGCACGCATACTTAAAGAGGGGAGGTTGAAAAGCCCCTACAGTAAACGGCATCAAACCGACGACGTCACTGTTGTCGTTGGTGACGGGAATGAATGAAGACAAAACAACATACAGTACCTCGGCGGCTCCCCAGCAGGTAAACCAATCTGAAAGGCATGCAGTTGCGACACTCCTATACAGAAGACACCAAACACGACTCACGATATGATACTCATTGAAATGAGCATGATGGTATTGACCGCTTTTGCGTATCTAATAATGCCTTTCTAGTCCAGATAAATTCCGTCTGTTAAAAGCGTGAAGAGTGTGATCTCTGCTAATTTTCCATCCTGCGATCCCAATATCCAAAAAAAGACAAATATGAAAATCATTGGTGCCGAAGGCAAGCAGGTCCTTCGCCAAGGCCGCTCAAGAATTGAACATGATCCTATCCCGTCTTTCCGGAAAGGGTGGTATCAGAGCATCGATGCAAAGGAAACATGTAAGTACAAAAATCGAAATCAAACAAGGGTTATTCAGACCGGACGTTTGCCGCCCTACTGTTCCTTAATCAGAACATGACGAGGTGGTGGTGTGACACGTGGGTTTGATGACAGTGCGAGACAGAATTGAGGGGACATGACTTTGTTCGTAGGCGATTTATGAGATCGTAAGCTTCATTCATGTCGTGGCTCCGCGCCGGCGCGGCTTGGGCAACTAAGCCAAGCTCGACTTCTTGCGGCGGCCAAACATTTTGGAGAAACCACTACTGCTGCTACTGCTCTGCTGCTGCGGCTCGACAGACGTGTTGGAGCGCGCCGCAGGCGTCATTTGCGGCGGCTCGGAGCTGCGAAGGAATGTTGCGAGGTCGTTGGTTCGGGTCGTAGACGAAACAGCTTCCCTTGGCTCAAACCTCTTCATGGGCACGCGGCCGGCCGAGGAATGCATAGCTGAACGGTTTGCACTAGCGTCACCACCGCCAGCGTACTTGTCTTGACCCGAAGAGGTGTTGACCTGGATAGGAACGTGGCCGTGGCCTCCAGTACGGCTGCCCGAAGACCGATTGTCCGGCTTTGCGATGTTGGACCCGGCATTACTGTCTTTCCTGGAAAAACGTCCAATGAGACTGGGAGCGCTCGCCTTCCTTTTGGGCGTGTTCTGCGAAACGGAGGCCGGCTCGGGAGGTGGCGAGTAGTTCTTCAAAAAATCCGCCAAACTCTCCTCCTTCTTGGGAGGAGGTCGAACCGCTTGCGCATAGTCCTCTTCGTCTTCATCGCTCAGATCGATGGCATACGGGTCACGCACGCGACGTCTGGTGCGCTTAGGCATCATGTCTTCGTCGTCGTCAAAAGCATTACTGTTGGAGCGGTTTTGTAAGAGAGCACTCTGCGAGTTAATCGACGATTGAACGGAAGGCTGGGTGATGTCCGTAATGTTGGTCGAAGCTTGGCTGTATCGAATATCAGGCAAGCTGGCATCAATTGCCTTGCCACCGACGGCGCCAGACATTTGGTCGGAATCCATGGTAGTTCGGAAAGGGGCAACTGTGCGAGGAATCCGAGGATTGTTCGCATTTGGCGGTCCGCGACGTATGAAGTCAATCAGGTCAGAATTGTCCTCGCGGTTATCTACAGCGGCGTCCCGCGCCTGAAGACGGGGTCGATTTGTTGACGATACGTGTCTCGAGTCGTGACTACTCTTTACCGGAGGCGCCGGGCCGCTCACATTGCGCAGCGGGGCAGGCCCGTTGTCAGCTGTTGGGCCAGTAGATCTGATGAAGTCGGCAAAATCATTCATAGCGGTGTCTCGAGGCACGCGGGCGTCTCGCGCCTGCGGACCGCCAGTCTTTGACCTGGTCAAAGTTGTGCTGGGGGGTGCTCTCGGGATAAAACCCTTGGGCTTGACCTCTGGTGGATGCGAGTTCAATCCCGTTGCGCGGCTGACAGACACCGTCCTGCGAATGTCAAGGCCAGAGACAGATCTTTTCCGCTCACCATTCATGATAGTACGGGCATCTTCACTTCTCCTGGATTTGGGCCCAACCACGGGACTCGCGCTCTGTGCTCGGTTTGCCTAGAAATGCATTAGCAGGAAGCAAAGGAGAATGATGTTGGCCATGACTTACACCAAGATCACGCATGCTCTCCGGGGTAAGCGTGTACTGTATGGTCTGGTCACTCTGAATGAGTTCCTCAAAGTTTCGAGCGAGGTTGTCGACGCGACCGGGGGCCTTGGTGTCCTCAGACGTTCTGACGGCTCGGATCTTGTTGGTGCTTGAAGACCCAGAGGAGCCAGATGTTCGAAGCTGTCGGGTGCGATCGGGAGAGTCGTGACCTGCAGCAGGCCGCTCAAGTGCCACCACTCCAATGCTGGCGGCCGGCGAGTGGGTTCCGTGTGCTGCCAGGCCTGAATTGCGCTCAAGCACAGTCGGAGTCGCCGTGGTGTGAGAACGGTTGTGCGGCGAGGGCACGCGATCTTCGGCGATGGCACCGGTAGTGTGGGTGTTGCTCAGAATAGTGACCTTGGTCGCCGCGGATTGTGTGTGATCGTGACGAGAGGGGCCGGGCTGGCGGGCGGATCTGGACAATGTCTGAGAAGATCCGGGGTCGGTAGTGCCAGCATTGAGAGTCGGGGTCGAGGCGACAGTGGCGGCCCTTGACCTTTCCTGGCGAGTAAGTCGTGCCTCATCCTCCTCGTCGACTTCCGAGATTGACTCGCTGGTGTTCTGTCTGCGAGACAACTTCTCAACCGGTGACCGGGTACGAGGTGTCGAGGAGGATGAGCGAATGATGGTATCAATCTCAACCGGCTTCGGTTTCTGCTTCTCTTCAATAATCGGAGGTGTTGAGCGAGAAACGCTGCTCGCACGAGAGAGACTGACTGGCCGAGAGCGATCAGAGGCATCCACAGACGACGCTCTTGAACCGGCCACAGGACTCTTAGGCCCGTGGACATCAACAACGCGAGCCGAGTGGACACTGGGAGTTCGCTGCAGTAGCTTGGGGGCAACCACACCTGGCTTTCCAGACTCCGAGTTGCTCGGTGAGCTACGCCCGGCAATTGAAACTCTGGAAGATGTGCAAATTTCTGGTTCCTCGGTAAATTCGTCAATATCGCCGCTTTCTTCCTCTGCTGGCTCGGGCTTGAACTCGGGCGTATTCCTTGTCGCAGCGGATGCAACACCAGCCACAGTCGCTGCTGCTACTGCCGTGGCAGAGATGCCGATTTGCGAGACTCGGTTCGGATTACGAGGCTTGGGTTCCAGGGCCGTCTCAGCCTCTGCCTTGACCGACTTCTGCACCGGCTTGACTGCACCAAGCTGGGCTTGCGACTTGTCGGTGGCTGACTGCAAGTCCGCGGGGATTGCCTCGTTTGAAATTTCCTTCTTGTCCGAACCCGCTTGTTGATCAACGAGCTCGGTCTGGATCAGGTCAATCTTGGCGCGTTTTAGCACAGGCGATGTGTAAGGCGAAGTGGAAGGGGTGGGCAAGGAGCTGGAGCGCTTGCGACCGGAGGGAGCAGTCGGGGTATGAGGTTGAGACATGGTGGGGGTGGGCAGGTCATTGCTGGGATGAGAGGTGAAGATCATCAGGCTTTTCGGCCGACGCGCTGCTGTCTCCTCCTCCTCGTCGAAATCCGACTCCTCTTCGTCACTGTAGCAGGCAAGGCCCGGCACTTCGATTTCGTCAATGTCGCGTTTTCCAATCGGTAGCGGGATGGCCGACGCCTCGACGCGATTCTCAACTTGTTCGACCTCGGGCTCCTCGCGCGGCGCTTCTTCAATACCGAGGCCCTTGGCGGGGAGCGGGCTCTCGCAATTTTCGACGGCGTTGCTCTGTTTGTGTTGGGCTGACGAGGCGCGCGAAAACGGGCGGGGGTCTAGAGTAGGAGATCGAAGCCTCTTTTTCCACGCCCGCCAGAGTCTGCCCAGAGTCCTGTCCAGAGCGACGCGTTCCATGTCCAGCTCTTCGACGACGATTCTATCGGCGATATCGGCAATGCTCTTGGCACCCTCCTTGGGTTCCTTTTCGAATTTCGCACGTAGCCGGTGGTATGCGGCCTGACCTGCAATGACGAGGGCCTGCTCGCCCATATATTCGAGAATCGACGTCAGGAAAATGGCGACCGCTGGGGAGATAACCTCGGGGCCGCGTTCGTCGATGCCGGGCTTGAGGTTTTCTTGCTCCATATAGTAGTCTTCATCCTCCTCTTCCATGTCGCCAAGCGACGAGTACACCATGCACCTCAATCGCGTTCTTTTCCAGACGAGTTCCAGGTCCCAATCTTTGGTGTCTGACGTTTGCGATTGAGCGAAATCATCTTCGTCGGCTCCGCCCAGGTACTCCCGCAGCTCCTCGTCTGCTTGGTTGATGGCATCCTTGGCGAGTTTTGGTTTAAGAACTTCGGATACGGCGGGCCTAAGGGCGGCGAGGGTGGTTGCGCGCGACGTGGATAGGAAGTTGAAGAGGAGCTGGTCGAGGAAGCCATTCACCAAGTGCAAGGCGGACGTCGAGACCATGGCGGTCTCGCCGGCGGGTTCGATGCCATGCTGGTCGTACCAGGTATCGGCGTGACTGTCGTGGTCGTTGGTGACGATCTGAGAGGCGGCCGAAGCGGCAATGAAGGCGGCGTCGGGTGTGACGGAGAGGGGAGGAGACATGAGGCCGACACTCATGATGGTGGAAGGGCGATCGCTCGAAACGCTCTGAGTGCGCGACCTTGTCTGGAATTGGGGTGAAGAGATACCAGAGGTCGTTTGCGACGCGGCGGTCGAGTCGAGGATTGCGTTGGCCATGTTTGCTGAATGTCCGGGTCTACAAGTCGGGGGAACCAGCACGACAGGACTCCCGGGCCCCTGTGAGACCACAGGAGATTGGGTTGAGGCGACACAGATATTGGCGATGGGCGTTGTCTCGCAGGCAGAACGAGTGGACGGTCCTATCAGGAGCTGGGCGTCGGCGGCGCTGGCGGAAGGCGGTTGCGAATATTACAGAACTGTTTAGGCGGGAGGGAAGGCTGGAGGGAAGGTGTATGACGGGTGGCTGCGTGATATGTAGCTGTTAGCGGACTCGTGCTTGATCCATCAGGCAAGCGGCGACGATTGACGAGGTGAAACAGCTGGCCCAGGTGCGCATGGCAGTGAAAGACCTGCGTGTGGTCCACTTGGAGGTAGAGGCAGAGAGATTCATGCGTGGTACTGTAACCACGTCTTGAAAAGAACGGGACGTGTGGCACTGCGGGGAGGGCTGGAGAACGGACGAAATGGCCGGATGCGGGCGAGAGAGGGACGATCAATCCGTATTGAGAAAAAACAAGCCGGGACGGTGGGCTGTGATTGCGGTCCGAGAGACAAAGACGAGGAAGACGCGGTCTTGGGTGAGTGGTGCGCACGGAGAGGGCAACGAACGGGTAGCTGAGCTTCAATGCAGATAGATGGTCGGACATGGGGGGGGGATGTTGTCCGTCCATCACAACTGTTTCCCTCTCCTTCCCCATGTGCTGACCAGGAGATGGCGGCGAGTCGCGCAGGCGGGTGGATGTGTGATTGGACCAGGGGTACGGACGGAAGAGGCTCGCGACAAACAAACGTACCTGTTGAGGATTGCGGGAAAGGCGACAAAAAAAGACTGGGCGCTATGTAAACAAGCGACGACGATGCAAGACGGACTACGGCGATGGTAATACAGAGCTGAGATGTAACGAGAGACGGCAATGGCGGTAGCGGGAGCAGTAGTCGACCAGCGGAGGAACGGCAAAATGGCATGAAGAGAAGGAGGATGCTGGGCCGGGGGAGAAAGCTATCAATTGGTGGTGACGATAGGTAGAGAAGAAGGAGAACCGGGTATGAATGAACAAGGGCGAGGTAGGATGGAGGAGGAGGGGGGAGGAGGAGATTGAGGATGATGAAGAGGACAGAGGACACCAGGGCAAGAGTAGGTTGAAGAAGAAGCTGATGCGCAGGAGCCACCAGAGAAAAAAGAGGCCGGTCAAGCCAAGGGAAAACGGACGACGAGTCGACGACAGGAAGACCGGCAGCGGCCAGGACGAAAGAGGAAAGTCTTGGGTTGGGGGGTGCAGTGCTTAGTGCAAAGGGTATTTTCTGGATTGTAATTTTTTTTTCCCTTTGCGCGCCGCCGCCTTTGAATTTAGATGGTGGTGGTGTTAGTGCAGGTGGGCGAGGAGCATTGAAGGTGACATAGCCAGGCAAGCAGGTGTGGTGGATCTGGTGCTAGGCGGCATTTGGACTGCTTTCTTCTCTCTTTTTTCACTCTTTCGGTCTTCTTGTTGGGGGGGACGGGACAGGGTCGATGTGGCGTAGGTAGTCGTGGACTCGGGGTGTGTCAATCAATGTGTGCACCCAGGTGGAAACTCGAGTGGTGGGAAAGCAAGAAAGAACGGGCAAACGGCCGTGAGTGTCGCTGGTCGCTGGTGTGTGGTTCCCATGCCTGAAGTGTGGATGATGGTGGTCCGTTGAAGCTCCCTGGATATCCGCCATTCAGGTACCAAGCATCGGGCGGAGGAGAAGGGGGGACACAAGGTACTGTGGTGCTAAGTGAGGTGGTGGTGTCAGGGGAGTGCCATGGGAGGCAGTACATGCATGCATACGGAACGTGCTGCCTTTTGGCTTTTTATTCGCATCCGGACGACGTGTAGGATGATGGTGGGGCAGAAGGGAGCTCTGGGAGCAGCGCAGAATGAGGTGGGTTCCGTCGATGGGTGCTGGCCTAGTCGTTTCCAGCCGGCTACTGGAACCCGATCGCACGTTCCTTAAGGGGTAAGATACTGTGTAAAGGCAGAGGAAGAATGCAGAGTCCGAGAGACGGTGCTACCATTTGACGCTTTCACTGTGCCCAGCACTCGGAGCGCAGGATATGCTGTAAATACCAAATAGAAAGAAAGCCTGCGCGAAGGAAGCTTCAACTTCCGGTGTTGGGACTCGGGAGCTGGGGCCTTTTGCCTTGGATGGTTTCGGTGACGGTCTGCCCATTGCCCACTGTCGGGTCACTTCTCCACTTATTCGTACATCCTGTAGGGATACCTACCTGCCCAAACAGTGCGGAGGTCGAGTGGAAGCCATGGACTGTCGCGCCGTGGTTCACGAGAGCAAAAGTCGCGAAAAGCGAAGACCCCTGACCTAGACCCTGGGCTATCTGGCTTCGGCACATTGGCCTGGATTGGCATTCTGGCAGTTGACCTGCGTTGCCTACTGCTGCACCTCGTTCTGGCCGATGTTGGTGGCCATGTTGAGCTTGTGCCTGACGACACACCACCTCTCCTATGACCTATCTATCTACCCTTAGTACCTGGGTAATGTAGGTGCGAGTATGTGTCCATAGTGTACCTGGTTATTGGTGGGTTGCTGAACCGACCGGGTCCCTGCCCAAGTACAACCAAGCGTCTGCCCCCCCCCCCCTGTGCTGGCCCCTATTTTTGATGTTCCTGGTAGATGAGATATGGGTCGGTGGCCAGTTGGCGACGAAACAACGGCTTCCAGACGGCTACCCGGTTTTCCTGTCTCGAGATGCTACGACACAACATGCGATGCCCACATGGATCATCGACCTGCTCCGCATATTTGGGCAGCTGATGCAATTGTCCTTGAATGAATGGGGCAACGGTGCAGAGTGGCAGCAGACCTCGTCCTGGACGAGCCAGAGACCGACGAAGCCAGACGTTCACATAGACTCCGAGCGAGAGAGAAGAAGAGAGGGAGAGCACAAAAAAGTCTCCGATTCAGAAGAGCCGGACGAATCGGCAGAAAGTGAGCTCGCATCGCCTGGTTCAGGGCCGCCAGGATGTAGATGCAAGGTCGTAGACAGAGTGGATTCATGGTTAAATTAAATTGACCCTGATCCTGGCGTCTTGGCCCCTCCATCCCCGGCTGCCGCCCGCCGCCCGCCGCCTGCCACCCTCGTCTTCCGTCCAGACCGCTCCGAGTCCCTCTTTCTTTTGAGCGGGCTACGGGATACGGGGGATTCTCAGTCGGAATGGCGACCGGTCCAGCGAAATCACATTCAATGGTCTTATCAAGGCCTGCGCAGGTAGGTAGCGTAGCATCATGAGCAGTAGCCCCCTTTCGGGGCCTTCCCTATCTCGTTCCAACAGAGAGGAAACCACGAAACTGCCATCAACCCAACCCGCTCATTGTTCACTTCCTTCCACAAGCGACGCATCTTGTAGCAGCCCAGTGCAGCATCCGCCAGTGTTGAAGTTTTTTTGACACTGTATACTTGGCAGAATTACCTCGTCGCACTTGCTCCGCCAGGTTGACAAAGACACGAAGCTATCGCCATTCTCGCGCCTGCCAAATATCAACCGAGAAGCTAAATATACCATTCATTCACCCGGTGTCGTTCCCTCCAATTTCAAAGGAACAAGGCCGCCTCCTTTCTTTGCAACCCAGCACCGAAACGCCTAGCCCGTCTTCTAGTCTGCTGCGACCCCCACCTGTCTTCCTACCTACCGGCGCGGCAACTATATCGCTTCCTTTCGACGTCCCGAGACATCGTCGGCGGCCCAACATGACGCTCATCCATCAATACGGATGGGTCGTTACACAACGATTCGTGCCAGCTCCTCGCTTGCCGCATTCCACTCGACTTTCTTCCAGTCATCTAGATCTCTAAATCGTGTCACCAGATGAACTCTTTCGTTTCTTTTTTTCTTCCTTCCTTGGCACTACAAAAGCAAAAATCCAGTTTTGCGTTTTTCCCTCGCCGCCAGCCCACTCCGGTGTCTTGTTATTGTGAGGACAAGGAAAAGGAACAACGGAACCAGTTCCCAAGATGAGCTACCGCACGCAGTCATCCTTGGTTTCCGCCACGCCCGTCTCACTTGGGCCTGGCACTGACGCAGTATGCAAAATCGGCGGCCAGCCCAAGCCCAGATCTCGGGTCACGTCGCTGCACGTCGCAACGTTCAACACAGACAGTGCAACCGTCATATTGGGGCATCAGGACATGTCTTGTAAGGTCAGATGAAGCATCCTCTTCGCTACCTTCTCTTGCTACACCGGCCCCCCTTTGGCCAGGACTTCGTCGAGTCCCATACTTCGGAACCGGGTGTCTCCTCGCTTCAAGCCTGTCACTGTAGTTCACATCATGACGAGCCCCCCTCCAACCTGCAGCCGACCAGAACGGCTTCGATTCGCCGGAGCAACGAAACGAAACGAGCGACCGAAGCCGGTTTGTCGCGAATTCCAAACGGAGACCAGCCCACAGACCTCTCAATCAACATCAGGTGGAAGCCAAGACCAAAGGCAAGGATGGCCGCTCCCGCGACTGTCGCATCCGAGGCGAAGACGGGGACCCCTTTCTCTCAGCTGTCTCTCTCCACTCTCCGCTGTCGCCGCCTGCTTGCATGCTGTAAATGATACATACCGGACGATGATGGGACGGAGAGCCTGGCGCCAAAGTGCCATCGATGTTCTTCACGTCCGAGCTGCGTTACCAGCATTGAAGTTCGATCACCAGAAAGAAACCCAAACCAACCTTTGCGTACCCACCACCCGTCCCCTCCGTTGCCACAGTCGCAAACTCGATGGACGCACCATCGTTGCTCGTACAGACGGACGCCAGCACAGCTCGATAATCTGAATTGTCAACTGGGACGCGGATGGAGCGAACTAGTATTGCTGAGTTGCAATACAACAAGAAAGGGTACCTCGACTCTCTCTGACGCAGGCCTCCAAAAACAGCGCGCACGAATGGCTACTTGCTCCAGAGACAATTCATCTCAAATAGCCACGTCGGTGTGCAATGATTGGTTCGCCGGGACTGTCCCGCACTACCTACCGTAGGTACTGTAAGTAGACTCTCCACCAGCTGGAACCGAAGCAATCAATCTGGTGTCCTAGCCTACGACCCCAAAATCTCCACTAGCTGCGTCTGATCGAACGAGCCAGCGGGGCAGAGAGCGCGGCTGGATGGATGGACCCCGGACTCTCCAGAAAATCGTTGTCATTAGACTTTGGGCTCTCATCCACCAAACGTCCCGTCAATGAAAGATGACGATGTGCCACAGCCACAGCAAACTGCAATGCCCTAAGTGGACACTGCGAGCCTGGCCAAAACATGGCTGGCTGGCTGGCTTCTCCCCAGGGAATTGTCAACGCCAAAGCAGGTCCGTCCAGTCTTGACCAGCGTACTAGATCGCGCCAGGGCCACACAAAGGCGCACTAGCCTTGTTACTATTCAGCCATTGGTTATCAACATCCGTCCTTGTCAAAGATGGCGCCTGGTTATTTGTGACGGAGGCTCGAATATGTACGGTCCAAGAGTCAGCATCCGTGAGTCGATCGCCCGTAGCGGATCTATGGTTCCGGTACGGCTGCTAAGGGGACAATGAGCGCCTCTTTGCCCTTTCATCCTTCTTGAGGTGATACACTGTGGGAGGACCAGAGCAGCCCAATGCTCACAAGCACATACCGTCGTTTTGCCAGTAAGCCGCGTGCTTCGTATTCGAGCATCAATGCTGTGACTGGCAGAGTCTCGAATGTAGTTTCCAAAGTTGTGTAAATCCTCTCTGCATGCTTTCCAATAGATGGTATGCGTGCCGACCTCTCCGCACACTACCGTGCAATGTCTTCTAGCAAAACAGTGTCACTTGCTTCCTGCCTCTTCCCAACAGCCAAGAGGACCGCGGCCAACAGCAGAGGGATCGCACCGTCACTGCTTCACTTACATCTGCTCGCCCACCCTTCGGTCGGCTAGGTCGCCGTCGCACGTCGCGGACCTTAACACCCCCTCTGGGACGTGCAATAAGGCTGTCCGTGGGACCTGAGAGCTTGGGACCGGGCGCTTTCATCTAGCTCACTAGCTCGCAGAAGCTCGCTGCTTGTTTGCGACAAACTTCCTTAGTGGCTTCGGAGCAAACGCCGTGCGGATGGCTAGTAGGAGATCGGCTCGATACCATATGGATGGATGGGGAATGTCTCATTCTGTCTGCTCTTTATTGGATTCTGGCTTCCATGGGTAGTGATCGATCTGCAATGGGACAGAGCCATTAATGGGATTTTAGTATTACAACATTGGCGTGGACTCCCAGGAATCCGAATCCGCGGCTGATGATCACAGGAGACCGAAGGCCGAGAAGAGATGTTTGCTGCGGCGCAAACGGGTACCAACAGAGGCAAACATTCTCACATCCATCTGGCCACCGGTTTACCTGAACCCATGTCTTACTTGCCCCGGCGTTGGGTGCGGGTAAACAAGCAAACCATTCTTCAGTTCCACAGTTGCGGAAGCGTAGAATGTCTCGCGGGCAGCCGACGCCCATTCCGTGCCCATTTTCTCATCGACCAACGGTATGGTCTCTGCAAACGGCAGCAAGCCCGCAGGACTCTTGCTATTGTCCTCGCCCCCTGAACGAATAATGATCTCAATGGTTGTTAAAGCATACGCTGCCAGGTTTTGGCGAGCACATCGTCTACCCAACATTACTGCCAAAGCATATGGGCAAAGTGACATGGTTAGATGCGAGGGTTGTTCTAGGCTTGGCAACAATGCTATAGAAAAACAAAGACATTGATCGTCGTTGGCATCAATAGCTTCGCATCCGAATACTTTCGGCATCACAAAGTACAACGCCTCTGTCGAGAGGCTCTGTTTCATTCTCCAAAGCATATCCTTTGCAGTACTCACTCCCATTTCTCTGTGGCCCTTGCCATCAATACTCGGAGCACCGCCAAGCTTCATCACAATAGCTCTGGCACGCGACTCGATAGGTGACCTCATAATGAAATAAATGGCAATAGAAGGTTGTCGGGTCCGAGCGACACACTTAAATTCGTGGCCGCGACGGAGGCATCTTACCCAGGACCAGATTGAACCTCACGTCAACAGAGAAGTAGAACTGGTCGGTCTATTTTGTTATAAAGAAAACATCAAACAGTTTTCTGACTGTCTTTTGAAGACAGCTCTTTCATATCCAAAACGCACTGCCAATACAAAGTCTCCAGCGCGTCTGTGTGAGGCTCTCGCAACACCAAGCTTCATCAATCATCCATATCCCTAGGCCTAGCTGCCCAAAACGTGCGTGCAGCGTCAGCAGCTAGGAGGGCTGGGTCCATCCAATCTGCACAATCCATGAAGCTAGTACGAATTGCGTTGCTGGTGCGAGCTTCAAAGTCGGTGGCGGCCAGGCGAGTCGGTGAAGCAAGCCGCAGGCAAACAAGCGTGGGTCTCTTTTCGGCTTCCTGCATCAGCATTGCAGGCCCTTGGTAGATTGCATCCCAAGTGGTGTCACAAACCCCCCGGGGAGGGGATGCTTTGGAAATCATATGAACCGGCACACCATCGTCCATCCGAAACCAAGGGGAAGGGCGAGGGAATGAGCACCGATCAACATGTTGTTCTGATCTGGCTTCTCACGTGGCCTCACGATGCCTTGCGGCAACTGGCGAGGAGAGGGAGGGGGGACGGAGGCGGATGGTGTGCAGCCAGGAGTCACCGCATCTGCATGAAATTAGAGGTCGCTGCAAGACTCGCAGCGTCTGGTCGCTTCTGGCTTTCCAAGAGTGAGCTTTCCAAAACATGGTCCTTGAAGGCCGCTGCTGATGTTCTGTCGGTGACAGTAAAGCGGGATGGATGTCTTGCGTTCGATGGATGTAGGTAGGTGGCTATCCTCCCTGTCACGTAGCTTCTGGGTACGGCGGTCTTTCCAGCGAGTCACCGCGCACCTTCTTAATCTCAATGGTCTCTGCGTATTGTTTGTTTCTCGGGAACAGGCGTCTCTCCTGTAACCCGCAGGGATTCTCTCATTGCTCATGCCTTTTAGGAATACATACCGTTTCCGCGTTTTCTCACCTGTCAATCGACGGCTTGATTGTCACGTTGGAAATAACCTACACGCTTGGTGGTTCCGGCCATGGAGTATGTGTGTGTGTGTGGATGGGGGTGGCCTTCCGGCTGTCACAGCGCTCGCGCCTCCAGACAAGATACACTGGCGAGCACCGGTCGTATATCCACTTTTCCGGCATCGGTACTCCCGTCCCGATACCGCGTGTCACCGGGAGGTGTCCGTGGCGGCGTGGCACTTCCCTGGTTGTGAAGGCTTCACATCAATGATGCCACGCGGTGTTATCGGTCTATTCTGCATCCTGAGCGGTAGCTAACCCACGGTCCGCGGAACTGAGAGCTCGTCGCCGCATCCGACGGTAAGGACCCTTGCGGTTTGCGCAGCGTCTGTCGTAGCACTTCACGCAGAAGCATCAAGTTGTAATCAAAGTCGTCGTCATCTGTGGCGACGAAGGCATGCTGCTTTTGGTGGGAGTAGGGAGAACGGAATGCCCTCCTCTGATGGGTTCGGCGACGTTCGCAGACAAGGCATCGGCCCGATTTGCGGAAGACGCCGGAGCACTCGACGTCTGGGCAGGCGCCGCTTCGGGGGCATTCCCATCGGATGCGACGACCGTCCCAACAACCGCACTGGGGGTAGTATATATTCTCTGCGAGGCACATCGGTGCGCGAGGCAGACAGAAAGACGGACGGTTGGGAGAAAGGCAAGTTGGTATCGCAGTGCTCTCTGAAGCGGTGTTCCAAGAGCTGTGTTACTTCGTCTCGATGGATAGCATTTTTTAGCAGTTGGTTGCCTTGTGATGCTCGGCATCCTTAAATTACTCGGGATCGGGCTTGGCAATGTACAACATCGCCAAAAGGCAAGATGTTGGCGAACAGCAGTTGTGAGTATGCATGTCCTCGGCCCAAGCAGTGCCTTCTTTGTCGAGCATACAATGTCGTTGTGTCAGTGGACCGTGTGCGCATATCGCCATTGTTCGAGGGACACGGGGGCATCTCAAAGGCTCTTGGTTCGAAAGAGACGACGGCGACGGGCCCGTTGTCTGACGAGGCTTGTTGTCCGTGGGCCAGCGACGAGCAACGGGACCTACGATTTCGAAGTCGGAAGTACGACAGTGTTGCTACCCTGTTGCTTTAAACCTTCGCGACGCGATTCTCGAGGAATTAATTCTTTCCGGCATGTGTTGGCTGTAGGTACGTCGTCGGCTCTCAAATCGACCTCTTTGCCATACACTGCTCCTTGTCGCGGATCTCGCACCTTGGTTGTCGTGACCTTCTCCCAGTAGTGGTCGGTTCACCTGGGAGATGCCTGGGTTCTTACGAGGGACTACTGGCCTTTGGGGCGTTCGTGAACACAGACGAGTTGGCCCGCGGCCTGTGTCATCGTGATCATGTCACTGTTGGACACAGATGTACTTACCGGGCGGCCGAAAGAGAAAGGAGGTGGCTCAAGAAGAGATCTCGTATATTGGGGACTGAAAATGTGATGAGGAGTGTTGTGCCGAGCACGTCGTCGATTTGTCGCGTACCCATCGATCCGATAACCATGTTGAAGCATGTTAGACGTCTCCTTTGTTTGCATTCAACTTTGTCTGTCTATTCTTACCCGGAGCGTCTACTTGATCGTGGACTGTTAATTCGTTACTCATGATTCCGGAAACAACAGTCTGTCTAGAAACACGTCCCTGCTGTCTCCACCCTCCATCTCTCTTTGCTTTCGCGCGTTCTCTGGCATTTGTCGCAGTCGTCTCAACTTCAAGCTCCAGTCTTACAATCTGACGGCCCTCAATCGACCAACCTGGCGAGATGGACCCCGTCGTAAAGCGGCATCAGCCACGAGTCCAGCCGCGGCTCGTCATGCACGGCGTCGTTAAACTCGCGCAGCTTTTCAACGTCCTCGGAACGCCAGTAGGCGGCGCGCTCAGCCTTCTCCTTGACAACCCAAGGGTTCTCGTCCGAGTCGTCAGCAACGATGCCGCGGCGGAGGACGTTGTCGGCAACGACAAGACCGCCGGCGCGCAAGAGGCGGGTGCTAGACGATGGGGCGGAAGCGGCAAGGATGGTGGAGAGGTAGGACGGATACCCGGACTTCTGAGCGTCGATGAAGATCAGGTCATACGGCTCGGAAGGGCTTAGGGCAGGTAGACTGGGTTCATGTCAACGACTCTGTCTCAGGCTGGGGGGGGAGGCACCTCATAAGACTTTATGTGGGAGAGGAAGGGGGCCAGATGAATATGAGGGGCGACAGGAAAACGGAGAGGTGCTTACGTCTCGAGAGCGTCGCCGACGATGACGGACGCGTTGGTGATGCCGTTGGCGGCCCATGCGGCTTCGGCCTGCCTTGCGTAGTCGGCGTTGAACTCGAGGCCGGTGACGGTGCCGTCGGGCCCGACAGCATGGGACCAGATCATGCCGGAGTACCCAACGTAGACGCCGATTTCGAGTACTTTTGGTGGGGGATTGCGTTAGCGAAAAACGAGCTTCTCGTGTTCATGAAACTAAAGTGGACGGGGAGTGATAGAGATCACGGATCCGCCCCCACTGTCGACTCTCCTACGTTCCTTGAGTAAAAGAAACAAACGGAAACGAGGACTTGCAACCGGGCCTCGACACAGTTCAACCGGGTGTGGGGGGCAAAGCCACGGGCAACTCACCCCTCTTGGCGCCGATGAGCTTGGCGAGCCAGATGTGGTTCTGCGCCTGGAAGTTGCTGATCATGAGCATCGACGTCTCGGGCTGCGTGGCGTCGATGTGCTCGTGGTAGGCGACGATGTGCGCGGGCAGGTCCGTGGAGCGGGACTCGGAGTACGTCGTCACGTTCCGCGCGACGGACTCGTTGGGGTAGAGGACGGAGACGGAGGACTTCATGGTTGGGTGAGCTGTGCAGTGCGCGCGTCAACTATGAGCGAGGTTTTTCGGTTTAGGGCTGCTGGTTGAGGTTGAAAATGAGGTCTTGTTTTGAGGAGAGGGATAAATGAGCTGACGTCGAAGAGGATGGTTCGAGTCAGTGGACTGAAGATGCGGGTTTGCGTATCGGCAGTTGTCCACTACCCAACGGGGTCGAATGTTACACGCGAGTAGGCAATGAGGTTGTAAAAAGAGTGTCCCGTGAGTGTGCGAGAGGAGAGAAGACGGACGTATATTTATGAAAAGCATCAAACGAGACCGTACAACTACTGTGCTTTGTATCGCGAGTCGTTGCTTGTAAGTCGCTCAACTCGAGGGGCACAATTACAAAGCATCGTGTTACAGATCCAACCGGCGGAACATGGATGGATCGGCATCATTCCCCCACATTTCCCTCTTCCCCTGCTCGGAGCGAGATGCCGGTTCTTTCTCCTCCCGCCCCCGCCGTCAGCCCGGTTACGCCATCGCTCTCGTCGTGCCTGTGATAGGAAACCATCGACGGAGGGAATCAAAATCGGCCGACGTCGGATTACCCTGGCCTCAGCTCGGCTCGGCGGTTAGGCAGGCCAGACGCAAATAACCATCCATAGAAATGGGTCTATATTTATCCATGACTGGACTATGAGGAGCTGCTAAGAATGACCCATCATTCACTTGAACCTCGGTGTGATATACAGCCTTTTCAAGCCCCCCTCCACTCACCACCCATCTTCGTCTCAATCACATTCTTATGAACACGCGCGGTTTGACAGCGCGCGAGACTATGTACACCGGAAGCTAATTTTGCAGAGTCGCCACCCGCGGCATTGCATTCGACTTTTCGGATACCGAAGTTTGGATGGAAAGTACTGTGAATGTCTAGCGCCACTAGAGCTGACCCAAATACCGTCTTTTCCGTTTTAGGAAGGAGGGGCGGTTCCGAGAGAGAGAGAGCTCTTCCCCCCGGTATTCCTTACTTGAGAACACGGGGGGAAAGGGTGGAGGACCGAAACAGGTAAAAATCCACGAAAGGTCCTCCATTTCTATAAACACAGCTTGAGCATACAAAAACATCACTAGGATGGTCCAAGAAAAAAGAGACAACAGTGCCTGGAAGGGGAAGAAGAACACAGTTACGAAATGTGATTTTATTAAGGCGGATTGTTAGTCTAGTGACTAGAAACATTACAATTTCCAGAAAAGGCCGAGAATGAGATGGCAGGAAGACATAGAGACGACATGGCTTACTGACGGAATCAGGTCTCTACTCAAGTGCCTCATCCCGAGCTGTTCCTACAAGATAGGAGGTCCCGATAAACCCATTTTGTTTGCTTTCCTTTCCTAGGAAGATCAACCGTTACATTTGTCACCTAGAAGAAGGCGATGGCGACAAGGACAACACTTGCAAGACTCAAGGACACTTTGACGTTGTTGCCGCCAGCGGTGGGGACAGTGGAAGGCTTGCTTGGGGTGGGCGGGGACGGCTCGACAGGCGGCTTGACGGGGGGCTTAACAGACGGCTGAGTGGGAGACTTGGCCGGAGGCTGTGCAGGAGGTTGAGCGGGAGGTTGAGCTGATTTGACGTGAGGGCGGGCAGCAGTCGCCGTAGAGTTCTGGTATCGAGTCACCGTAGGGCACGGGGATTTTACGGGAACAGCGCGCTGCGTAGAGACGGCCACGGGCTTTGAGGAGGGGGGCACAACGACGACGATAGCGGAGGTCTTGTGAACGACGGCGCTGGTGATGTTTGCGCGGCGGGTTGACGTAATGATCTTGTGGATGGTTGACTTCTTGGCCGTGTTGCAGGGAGTTGTAGTGACCTTAGTAGAAGACTTGCAGGGAGTGACGATCTTCTTAAGGGTGGTGCAGGGAGTTGTAACAGGCTTCTTGGTAGAGGAGCTATTGCAGGGAGTCGTGACGGGCTTCTTGGTAGAGGAGCTCTTGCAGGGAGACGTGACGGGCTTCTTGGTAGAGGAGCTCTTGCAGGGAGACGTGACGGGCTTCTTGGTAGAGGAGCTCTTGCAGGGAGTCGTGACGGGCTTCTTGGTAGAGGAGCTCTTGCATGGAGTCGTAACCGGCTTCTTGGTAGAGGAGCTCTTGCATGGAGTCGTAACCGGCTTCTTGGTAGAGGAGCTCTTGCATGGAGTCGTAACCGGCTTCTTGGCGGAAGAAGACTTGCAAGGTGTGACATTGTCCTTCTTGGAGGTAGTAGTAGGCTTCTTCGTTGAGGTAGTATCCTTCTTGGATGTAGTGGTGGGCTTCTTCGTCGAGGTAGTGTCCTTCTTGGATGTAGTGGTGGGCTTCTTCGTCGAGGTAGTATCCTTCTTGGATGTAGTGGTGGGCTTCTTCGTCGAGGTAGTGTCCTTCTTGGAGGTAGTGGTGGGCTTCTTCGTCGAGGCACTGGCCTTCGTTGTAGCAGAGGCCTTAGTCGAGGCGCTGGCCTTCGTTGTAGCAGAGGCCTTGGTTGAGGCACTGGCTTTCGTCGAGGCGCTGGCCTTCGTTGTAGCAGAGGCCTTGGTCGAGGCAGAGACCTTCGTCGTAGCAGTGACAGGCGAGGGCGAGGGCAGCGGGGTGAAGACCCGGGTTACCTGAGTCTGGACGACGCTTGTCGGAGCCGGGTCTCCTGGTGCAGGGAAGTCGTGCTTCGGCGGCGGCGCCCAGATGAGCGGCCGAGCAGTCGCGGTCGGTGCCTGGGCCGCGATCTTGTCAACGGCGACCAGGTAGTTGGCCTGGGCGAGTCCGGCGAGGACCGCCGTGGCGGTGACGGCGAGCTTCATTGTGTAGGAAGTGGCGAGTGGAAGCGATTGGAAATGGGAGAGTGTTGCTTAAACGATTGACGAAGGGAGCGAAAGGTTCCCGCCTTCCTTACACAATGACTGAGAGCGAGTGACTGATGGATGAGATGAGAGATGAGAGGATATGCCTGGACTGTCTTTCCGCTCCATTGTACTTATAATCATCCTGCTGGGGATGTTCTGGTTGTTCTGTGTCCTTGATGGGCAGGCTGGATGCCCGCCTCCCGGATGGCTTGTTGCGCATCGTATTCCTCATAGCCGGTAGGGTAAGGTTGAAAGCCGGGCAAAAGTTGGAAATAATCCGCGCCTAGAACAAGTAGCCCGGACACCACAAGGTAGCGAGACCAAAAAAAGCTTATGCAAAAAACTCCTGATTCTTCAGCCATTTCGACTCATGGCTCCTCCAAAGTCGATGGATGCAGGTCAAGGCTTTCAAGCCAGCAGGAACCGCTTCAAAAAGGTCGCGTTGGGCCGTATGGAATGGAGACAGCCAGGTCACGATACTTTTTGTCTTGTTTTGCTGGCTGTCGTCCTTGGACGATAAACCATGTCCTCGGCCGAATCCGGGCTCGGCATGGCGCACGCAATGCTAAAGCTTTTCACGCTAAGATCAATGTCGACGCTCACTGGGAAGGGGCAGACAGGTCTTTTGGGGTTGTGCTTGAAAAATTGATGAAAACGCTTGGGTACATATCGTGGCAGGACATCTATCCGACCTCTTCCACCGTTCGCTGCCCGCCGCTCGCTTTTCGGATTCGATGACATGACCCTGCAACGCCAGTACACCGTTGGTCAAGGATGTTTGACGCTGGAAGTTCTTGGGGCTCCGGCGAGCCGCGTCTCATTATCTTGAACCAAGACGGGAGACGAATGGTGATTCGGGCACCTTCTCGGATCCCTCGACGCAGTGGAAATGGCTCATGCCCGTTGCTTCAAAGCTCCATTCGCATATGCGTAACCTGCAACGCTCAACCTTGTGTCTTCCGTGTCGGACCATGCTCGCTATGTATGCCTTCTTTCGACTCCATTCTTTTTTGATGTCGACAAATCCACAAACTAGACCTTAACGCCTTATTGCCATGCAGCTCAATAGTCGGAATCGGAGAAAAGGCCGAATCGCATTCGATGACTCTGCATCTTATGTCAGCTCTCGAGCACATGGGGCGTGTCGGCAAGGGGCTAACGTACAAAAGGCAGTTTAGGGATGACGACTGCCAGCACGGCCAGGAAATTGATGATGAAGTAGGCCAGGTCGTAGTGGGTGTAATGTGTGCTGAGTAGGAACAGAACGATTGGGACGCTGAGCAAGAATTTCTTGGCCGGGGTGTACTGCGCACCATCGTCAATCTGTTCCCACATGTTTAGGTTATCAAACGCGCCGCCGTTGAACTCGAAAGGCACGCCGCGGACGTAGTGGAACATGATGTAGGAGCCAAACATGTACGAGATATTCGTCAGAGTCCAGGATGTCTCCTGTGACACGCCCGGCATGACATCGTAGAATATCTTTAGGCACAAGATAAGGACGAAATGAATTGTCCAGGCGCCTGGTGATGGTAGTTGTCAGCTCTGGGTGTATTCTCCTCGCCCGCTGGATGCAACGGGCTGGCACGCGACTCGAAAAGGGGAAGCCTCGCGCGGAGCTCACCTTTGGCATTGACCCAGTTCGCATTGAGGTTGGGCACGACGGCCTGGTCACTTATCTGCTCGAGAGTCTCCTGCGGTTCGTAATGAACTTGGAGAATGCTGCTAGATCTCCTTCTGCGGGCACCGGGTTCCGCCATGGCTCTGTACGATCCGCTGCCACTTCGCGGAGGATTGGTGGCCGCGTCGTACGAGACGGTGCGAGAGAGGAGGATTGGAGAAGACAGTTTGGCGGTGTTGAAGGGAACGTTGGGGGTGTGCGAGTTTTGTGAGTGGAACGGAGGGGGAAGATTCTGCGGGCTCACGGGATCGTCGTCGGCGTCCTCGTGATGCTGGGGTTCGGCGGAGTGATGATTTGTAGTGTGCTGGCGGCCCCTGGATGATGTCACGGGGGAAGCGAGCAATTCGCGTTGGTCGTTCGAGTAGCTGATGCTGGCACAGAAATGCAGTTGAATTGATGGGAGCGAGAGTTGAGAAATGGAGTGTCGTGGAGACGGTCGAAGAGGAGCGAGAGCGAGGATCTTTTTTTCTTCCGGCTGTGAATATTGGTGATGCCGTCGTTGTAATAGTCTACTCGGCAATGAGATGAAGGAGAAGACGGGACATTTTCCATTAGATATTCATTGCAGAGACTCTGGAGGTGGACCGGAGCACAGAGCAGAACAGCAGGAGACAGCGGACGGGGGTCGCAGGTGGGAGGGGAAGGGACAGAAAGACTGGGGCCCACGTCCCCCGACCAAGGCCACGCACACGGCCCAGGGTTACTCATAAATGCAGGTGCCAGGAGTGTCCAGTATTCGTTCACTGCAGGCACGGTGAACACTCCGGTGACTCCACTCACCCACCAGCCATGGAAGACACGACACGACAAGCCTAGGTAGGACCCGAGCCGACAGCTGCGGGACGGCACCTGTTTCCTTCATCTCCGTAGCCTTAACAGCTGTTGCCAGTGCCAGCCGACACGAAGGGACCAAGGGAGGAATACTTTGATGCCGACGTGGAGCCCCCGGTCAGGGTCGTTCAGGTTCAGGGGACCATGCCTATTCACCCAGAGAATGGGGGAAGGATCTCTGTACAGTACAAGCACGGACAGGGCCCGAGAGCACCTCACACCTCGGATCTCAGGGATCTCAGACCTCGAAGGACACACCAGCGGAGCCAGCCAGAGACTGGACGGACGAAAGTAGGGAGACGGGCTCGGGACGAAAGACCTGGAACACAAAACAAAATCACACAATGTATGGAGTACGTTCGTACACAAAACCGAGACAGAAGAGAAGGGAGCGGGAAGCAGGGCCAGGGCGGGTGACGAGCAGGCATATCACAAGGGGAGGGCACCTGCGGATGGCATGGAAAGCCAGCCTCCTCCCAGGAGGCTCTCTTGTACCTTGTTCTAGCCTGCCCTGCCTTGCCCTGCCTACCTTATCTTCCTTTCCACCCAGGAAACCTTCCACACATGCGACGCCCAGCCGGTTCGCAATCCCGATGGCATGTCTTCGATTTTGACAAGCCCCTCCACCTTTAAAGAAGAAACGAAGGCATTATCATCGTTGCGTGCAGCTGTCATACAGTTCAACGCCGGCCGACCAGCTTCTGCCCACGCCAGCACGGGCGAGGACCGCGTCCCGCCCGCGGGAAGGGCACTGATGGCCGATGGTAAGAGAGAGCACACAGCCAGCCGAGGAGAACAGACTCGGCATGCCACCCACCGTCCCGTCGTCCTGATATCCGTACTGTAAACCACCCTACGTGTCTTTCCTGGCCAATCGTATGCGTGCTGCAGGATGAGGACAGAGCAGCTTGTGGCGTAGGTTCGCGGTCGCATTTGTTAGCGGACTGGGGAGAGGAGGGGACTCCCCTGATCAGCTTCTGCTGGGAAGATGCCCCTATTTTCGACACCCAGTGACGAGAATATTACGGTCGTCTGGGGAGCGAGGAAAAGCGCAGACGGATTGGATTGACCGGCCAGAGCTGGACGCATAGTCACACGTATCCGGCTACAACCGTCGAATCGGCCCAATCACGCACTGCAGTTCCAATGCGCAGCATGAACATACTATCAGCCAACGGAGCTGAGGCTAAACTGTCTTGAGCCCCTTGAGCCAAGATAGGAACGAACAATTCCGAAGCAGGACAACAACATGAGAACCGGATACACTCATCTTCTGTCGACTCACGTCATGTCACGGATCACATCACACCTGGGCTCCTGACGGCTATGCCCGCACCGCCTCACCTCGACATCGACAAGACATGGAGAAGGACAAAATTTAGAAGGAATGGCACACCAGATTACATGGCGGCTTCCTACCCCAACGTTACTCGCTGCTGTCCGAGACATCATGCTCCGTGACTCCGCGTCTCGAGACATTCGGTGCTTGCTGGTTCTTTCCACCTGTCCGCTCCTCAAGGGCTAACTTGACGAAAGTAGGTTCCACGTATCTGGGCTAAATCCGTCGCCCTTGTTGGAGTCCCCACTAGGAGGGCTGTGTCTTTGTGTGATTATTTATTGATTGGAGTGGTTCGTTGCGTTGCGTGGGATGGACGGAAAAGAGATGGGGACGGAGGGGACTTTGCAGTTCCAGCACTTCCGGGCTGTCTTGCATCAGAGACGAATTGTCATGATTTCTATCCACATTCGTCCCGAGCCCCGTAGCGGTCGGCAGATATCAAGCTTTCGCGGCTTGGCGGCTCTCACCAGCAACTATCCATTATTTTGTACGAGAAATGCCCAACTGCAGGTGCGTCACCAGGGGTGAATCGTGGCATGTCACATCCCCGACCAACGCGAGATTCAACATGCAATGATGTGGCCGCACTTCACAAGCAGCAGTCTTGTGAGGCCATGATGCGCTGCGCCTACCAAAGCTGTCGCATACCTCTCTATCCGTCTCCTCAAATTGCGCTTCAATCACCACAGCCCTCGCTTGTCACCCGGAGCTTGGTCCAGGTACTTCGTAAAAGCTGTAAACAGATCTAGCTTCATCTCCGGGCTGCTGGGGTCTTGTTTCTACTTTGCGGCCTGCGTGCTGTAGTGTGTAATGAGATCTGTCTCGATGGGCTCCAGGATGACCATTCTAGAAGCACTTTCACTCTCGCTTCCTCTCTCAAATCGCTATCGCGCCGACACCGCCTCAGGTGGACTCCAGCCTGCAATTAGTGAAGGTTCCAGGGCATGAGGATCGGCCCCCGGCTAACCGAGATGTGCCTTATTGGCACTGTGATGAGGTGGAGGTCTGCGCACCTCTGGAAAATCCAACCCAGCTGGGGTGGGTAAGCCGGCACAGCAGCCGTAGCCAGGTGATGATGGCTGGGCTTGACGCACTGACGGTTGTAGTGACGAAACACAACGGCTAAACCTCGGCCGCCAGCTGACTGATTTGTGACTTCTCTCTCAAGCGGATACCTTGCATACAATTTTTTGAGGGAGCAACGAAGCCGTTGGATGAAGCCTAACGACATTGGGCCTGCGATATTGACGGTCTCAGAATCCCTTTCACCAGCCTTTTCTGGTATCCGTTGGGGGTTTGACTTTGCAGACATTTCTGCATCACGTCGGGCCATTTAGGCTGTTTGACGCGTTCAAGCATCATCGGCATCACCTGGCTCAAGGTCTGTCTTTCTACAACTTCACTCTCAGGGGAACCTGGATTACAGAAATCAGATATCCAGCCTGAACTGAACTTTGAGCAAGAGCTTTTTTTTCTTTCTCTGCCCTTCAACAAACGTTTGGATCTTGTACAGGCATCTCACAAGGCAATTGGGGCTGTCACTGCTTGGCCACAAAGGGTACATCTTCCTATGCAGTTTGCAGCGTTCACCCCTACAAACCCCCCAACACATTCACCAGGTATTTTCTCTATACCTCTTATACCTTCTCAGCTTCCGCATCATGGACTCTTCAGAGGCCGCGCTACTGGCAAATGGCGCCGGCAACAGTGCGGAACAAGCATCCAAGAAACGGACCCTGGAGGAAGTTGAGCAGGGAGACACACAGCCCAACAAATCACCACGGTCTCACCAGGACTCACTGCCTGAGCCCGGGGCCAAAAGGGCCAAGACAGACCTCAATCAGCAGCCCATACAGGATGAGGCTAGAGACTTGGAGAGCGCTGAGGAGGGCGAGCTGAAGGAAGACAAAGAGGCTCAACTGTCTCAATCCGAATCCGAATCCGAGGAGATGGCCGGCTCACAGAGTGACGGAAGTCGCGCATCGCGTGTTGGATCGAAAGCCTCAGCCGCGGAAGGAGAGCCCAATGCCGACATCAAGCGGACAACACGGTCCATGTCGGCGGCCGCGAATGGCCCTGTCCACGTTGGATGGAATCAAGGCATCACATCTCAGAATATCCGAACATCGCTGGGCGCGTCGAAGGCCAAGACAGTACCAGCGCCGGTCAAAGCACAGCCCATTTCAGAGGAAGCCGCGCCCGTACCGGCACCGGCTGCCGTTTCTGATACCAAGGTGGCTCCTTCTGAAGCTGCTCAACCAGTGCAGCCGGCCCAGAAAGGGGGCAAGCTCACGCGGAAGGAACAACAGCAGCAACAACGTGCCGAAGCTGCTGCCCTAGAAAAGCAGAAGGCACAAGAACAACAGAAAGCCGCATTTGTCTACGCGCCTGGTCTTGTATTTACCCAGCCCAGCAAGAAGACGATCCTGCAGCCCAAAGGTAACAACCTGGGCAAAGCTGTCTGGAAGTCCAAGCTCAAGAGCTGGTGCCAGTCCTTCGTCAGCCACAACAACGAGCAAAACAGCCTCCTCACGCCCGACATAGTCCTGGCTGCGCTTCAGGACTACATCACGACGCGTGCGCACTGGTCCAAGAAGAAGTATTCCGCCGCGGCCATTACCGAGGCTCGCAAGCCCGAGACGAGAAACGACATTGCAGTGAACCTGGCGACACTCCTCAAAGACGACAGCTTCCTACTCGGTTCTGAGGAGTCGCCTATGGTCATCGACGATGACGACGAGGCCGACGACAGTGTTCAGGAAATCCCAAACCCTACTGAAGTCAACCCTGAGCAAGCTGTTGGTGAACAAAACCCGACTACCGAAGACCTGGACCCAGACCAGCTTCAGACGGACGCTGCGGACGACACGACGGGAATGGAGCAGACCGAGCCAGGACCAGCCGTCATGACAGCGGAGGAGGATTTGGCGCAGCAGCGTAAGTACTTCCCGGGTCTGCCAGACTCTGTTCAGGTTTGTGTCTACTGCGCAGCCGTCGGTCACAATTCGGCTGCTTGTCCCAAGACGGCCTGCAAGTTCTGCCAGCACTCCGGTCACTTCTCGTGGAACTGCCCGACACGCGAGCGGTGCACCAAGTGTCGTCAATTGGGCCACGGCAGGGGACAGTGCACCGAGAAGCTTGTTCATCTGGACGAAGAGGGCATGGAGTGCGCCGCGTGTGGCTCCCATGACCATCTCGAAGACGACTGCGAGACACTCTGGCGGTCATACAAACCCCGGAAGGAGTTGATCAGGAAGGTCAAGGCCTTCCCCGCCTTTTGCGCATCGTGCGGCACCGAGGGCCACTACTCTTCCGACTGCGCTCTTCGTGGCAACAGGCCTCGGAACAAGACGTGGTCGCTCAAGAACCGAGATCTCTACGTCGACAAGGACGCGACCGACGAGCCGATCAGTGACTTCGCTGGTCAGCCCCAGAATCCAAAGTTCCCTCTGCAGATCAAGGGCTCTGCGGCTAGGCGCAACCACATCTTCTACCCCGATAGCGACGGGTCGGAGGAGGGCGAGTTCATCGGTCAGAAGGTGAAGCCGCGTGCACCACTCGGCAGCATTCAGTTGTCGACCAATCTTCAGATCAACATGGGCAACTTTGGACCGCCACCTCAGACGCAGCAGAACGGACGTGGCCAGCAGCGCAGTGGGTGGTCAGCACAGCCTCCCCTCCCTCCTGGACCTCCACCATCGGGGCCGCCACCCGGGTCGTACTCGCGAATGTCGAGGAGCTTCAACAACCAGTCGCGCCCGCCTCCTCCGGGCAACGGTGCTGGTCGCGGTGGGTTGCCTCCTAAGCCCCCAGCGCCGCAGTCACAGCAGCACGGCCACCAGAACGCGGGACCACCATCTAACGGACGTGGATCGAATGCACCAAAGAAGCAAAGGACGAGAAACCAGTCCGGCAACTCACATGGGGGATCCGTGCAGCAGCAACAGCAGCAGAGCGGTGGAGGCCCGCCATCGCGTCGCCGGGGCAAGGCCAGACGCGGTGGGAAGCAGGGATGAGTACGGCGAATGATTGGCTGGCGCGCAACGGCGGCGACGTCGGCGCGCAGTGTCGGATGTGCGAGCAAAGAGGGTGGGATGAAGTCACGCAGGGCACTGGGACGTTTGGGGACGAGGACAGCATGTGTGACGACTGTACGAGTTTGAGACAAATTTGGTGCGAAGTCGGAAAGGAAGATGGACTCGACGGCGCGCGACGACAGCCTTGCCCCTTCGGTTGGGTGAACGACACGGAACGAACTGCGCGCGGGGGGTTACTTTTACATTTTGCATCGAGGTGGTGGTTTGCGTCGGCCAATCGCCGCACATGCGCAAGGCGACGTGGACCACGCGCACATAAGCCATCTCGGCGGATCACATCATGACTAAAGCAGACAGGCGGAAGGCGAGCAGAGGAAGTCTGGACTCTCGTGGTAGTTTGATACCCCCGGCATGTTGCGAATAATTCAATGAGCACACTATTTTCTGCGTTTCGGAAGAAGGCGACTTGCCGCATAGGGTGGTAAAATCTTCGCTTTCCTGCCAAGGACCTTTTGGCTGGCCTGTGGGAACGCACACAAGGATCAAGTTGAAAGTTGACTCATTGCCACGACATCAAAACGCTACGACATGGAGTTTCTGTTGCTTGGGTGTTGAATGAATGACGGTGAAGGCCCCTGGCGATTTTTCGGGTTATCTTCTATTTTCTTGGGGGGCATTTACCAGGGATTCATCTTTTCTCCCAAAGAATCAGGGACGAAATCACTGGGTACGCGAAAGGGGGCCCAGTTCGTCGAACGTTTCCGGTGAAGGGGCGTAGGAAACATAAACAGACTTGGGTGAATTCTGGCTTTGTGAGAAGGAGAGAGAGGGCCGGCCGGGCCTCTTGATATTCGGAACACGGCCGGTGTGAGTTGTTGGACACGATGATTGACGAACCTAACCTGGGCAGCGAGGGTGGGGAAGGGGCTACAGCCACGCCGGAACAGGTGTGTTTTATCTCCCTCTCACACTTCTCTTTTGTGCGAATTGCCTTGATTTCATCTCTCTCACAAGGACAATGTGTCATTTTTGTGTGGACAGGGTGAGAGGGTTGGGGTTTATTCATTTTGACGATGTGTCGGTGTGTGTGGTCGTCGCATAGGCGGTGTTGGAACTCTTCGAAAAGCCGCGATCCATGCCCGGGGAACCAGCCGGGCGGGCTGGGATCACGAACCCTTGCCACTTGGCGAACGCAAGCCGGTTTGGTGGAGTCTCGACTATGGGCTGGGAGTTGGGAGAAAAAAACGTGCGTTGTGGGTTGGGTTACCTCGTTTGCCTCTGGGTCCCTTGGAGACCAGGGAGGAGATGATGGTGATGATGGACCCGCCCTGGGAAAGGGTTGTGGGAGATGTGTTTGGTTGATACGCAACCACCGGTTGGCATGCTGTTGTTGATGTGATGGCAGAGCAGTGGAGGGGGGAGGGGGACAGGACAGACCGACGACGTGGCTCCATGGGTCCGTCTCTCTTTACCGCTCCGAGCCCTGGTTCGATGATGCTATCCACGGAACTTGCAACTTTGGAGAGTTTGCGAGGGCCAGAGAAGTTTGCTTGTTGTTGAGACATGGCATGCCGTCGACCTTGGGATTTGCGGCGTGAACGGCGACGGGGGGGAGGGGGCTCCAGCCTGTAGTTGTGATTGTGGTTGTGGACGTGGACACTGCGACGATCAACCGGGGAGGGTCAGGGTGTGTGTCTTGAATTCTGCATAGGTTCTGGTTGTCGGTCTGCGGTTTCTCTAGCGAATTTCCATGGGGCGGATTGTCTGTGTGGTTGTGGGTTGAAGGGGAGAACAGACGGTGTGTGGTAATGCGGTGCGGTGCACGATGCGTGTGCGATGCACGGGAGTTGCGATGCGGAAGGGCCAGACGACTTGTGGCCTGTTGGTCACCGACGCTGTCGAGGCTGTCCTCGAAAGCTTGGACTTGCTTTGTCTGGGTTGGACTCGGACTCGAGTTGACGGGGAGGAGGAGATGATGGGATGATTATATGCAGCACGACAACTACTCGGTTGCCTTCTGACGCGGGAATGTCTGAGAGGTGCAGGCGGGAGACCAGAACGAACCCTTGTTGCTCAGACTCTTCTTTGACGCGGGCTTGGGATGACGAGGCAGTCGGTTCCAAAGACTATTTTGGAGAGTCCCCATTGTGGACCCTTTTTTTTTTTTAATTGTTGTTGTAGCTGTCTTAGTTGTGGGTGGGTTGCAACTTGTTGACTTGTCGTCTATGTACTGTCAGCCCCGTTTTGTTCGGTGGTGGATTCCAAAGTCTGGGCGAGAGTAGGTGTGTAAGATGTAGGGTGTGTCGTATCGGTGCCTCTTGGGTTTGAGTTGTGGGGACCTAGACGACGGCATTGGACCGGGATTAAATATGGGTTGTCTATCCTGCGTTGCGCCATCTTCAACTTGGACCTCATGCATTGGATGGGAATGGAGATGCGCCAGCCGGTGCTCTGAGTACGCAAATGCGCGAGAATGGAAGACGACGAAAAAAACAGCGTGTGGAAGGGGGATTTGGTTACGCATGATTCGTTCGGTTAAGTTTCCCAGATAGACCCAGCATATGTATACCGTCCGTACGTGATAGGTCGGCGAGTCTTCCCTTCCAGTCCACGTCCCAACGGTTGCGCGACCGACGCTACTGGTCAATGGGAGCAAACATCCCAAAGCTGCGCTGCAGGATGGAGAATGCAATCCGTAGTGGGTCGTGGTCTTTCTTGGTCAAGCACAGGAAGAGTCATCACGGGCACCGCACCGGCCGGCGGTCGACATGGGGAGCGTAAGTAGGTTAGGTAGGTAGTGGGGAAAGAGACACTACTGCACTGCAATGGACCATGCGCGGCAAGTCAACACCCTTGACCGGCCTCTGCTTTTGCCTTGCTAACTGACCCTTTATCATCCCCGACCAAATACCTACTCTCTCTGCTGTACTCCGTATGTTCGCCAAGCTGATGTGTCCGTCTACGCGAGGGGACTTCTGCCCACACAGCCCTAGCCTCGCACATTGTGGTCGTTGATTTGCGAAAATGGATGGACGTGGTGGTTACCGTCCGGCAGTGTCGTAGAACAGACGGGTGGCGGCAAGGCGTGGTGGTGAGAGGGCGTTGGCGCACATTCCCATCTTTCTACGCTTATCATGACCGACCTTGATGAGCCAGATAGATCTTGCTACTGTTCACGGGTGACGTTGTAAATGCGCCAAAGTCTGAGTGTAGTCGAAAAGAAGGGGGGACGGCCTAGATGTCAAGTCCGAGACAGCGTACGAACGGCTTGAGTGGGCTCGGTATCCGTAGAGTCGCTTGAACTTCGTGCTTGGGAAGTGGATTCCTCCAAACTGGACAACGAAGACGGAGCTCTTTCGAAATCCATGCGGAGTATCATACGGGAGGGGGGAAAAGAGAACAAAAAGGACGCCAACGAGACCGGGCATGATCATCGACCATCCTCGTTCCCTGTAAACCGTACACTAGATAGTGCAGCATTTGTCAGTGATCCCTCCCCCCAAGCAAGACCGTTGTGGCAGCGCTTAGACTTATACCGTACCACGAAACGACTGGTCGTCGACGATAGACGCGCTGCCGTCGGCACCCGGAGCCTTGTCGCGTAATTCTCGCGTCGTGAGCGAATCAGATGCGTTGTAGATGTTCAGGGGGGCCAGCCTCTTGAGTTTTGATCCAATGAGGAGCCGTGTTGATCGACGTTGGGACGTGAAAGAGCCCCCGGCGTGCAGGTGGAGATCCTTAATGGAGAAACTTAGAAAGACGAGTGGACGCCCGGGGATCTTATCGATAGCGCTTCTCCACACAAGCCTTACTCCGTATCCGTACACTCTTGTCGACTCTTTTCTTGTGTGTGCAGATCCCACCACCACCACCACCAGACGTCGACTTCGATGCCGGGGGGCTGTGGACCGAAGGGGCCGGGGGGACTCGTGGGCAGACAAGAGACAGGGGGAAACAGACTGCAGAGTCCCGCAGCAGCAAGCTGGACCAGAACGGTCTCACCCACGAGAGGCCCTCGACCACTTAGGACGACTTGAAACAAAATCCTTGGCAGCGGGGGGGCGGGATCCCATGCCCTTCTGCGCTTTCTGCGCCTTCTGCCGAGCTACTGCTGCATCTCCCACGACCTTGGACTCTTCCCAGTCCCAAAGCCCCCTCCCTCTTCCTTGTCTCTCGACTCCATATCGAGCGAGCCTTACTTGGTCTCTCGATTGTCGCACGCGACGGACCAACCACGACCCCCCAACACGCTGCCGACTCGCCCATTCCGTACACACCATGAACATGAACTCATCCCGGGGGCGTGGGCTCGACGTGTATGGGCGTGCGAGCCTCGCGTGGTCGACAACGGTTCCATCCAGTCTCCTCTCTCGGTTCCCCGTCCTGGGACGTGTTCCCAGCAAAAGAGAATGCCATCCCGCGCTCGTGCAAGGGTATCTTCTCTTCTAACCACCACCAACTCCCATCCCCCATATCACACCCGTTGACTTACACTCCCTACACTAGTCTTGCATATGCAGGTCTCGACAGAGGTGACTCACCCGCCAGTCGTTCCCACCGAGAGGCGACGGGACGATGCGGATAGGAGGGGCTGGTCCTCCAAGTCATTTCTCTCACCTCTTGTCCAAGATCCTGTCTGTATCCATTTCGCGCAGGACAGCAACAAGAAAGAAGAGTTTTAGCCTTGTCCCCATTGAATCAGCCCCCTCCCCGGTCCAAATCTCTAAGAGGAAAGAGTATATAGCAGCCACCTCTCCTTCTACCCTCCCTTTCCAGTTGGCCTGATTTCCAAGACCTGCTCTTTTCTTAATACATTCATCCTTTGCTTGCATCTGTTCTGCAAGGCGACGACTTGACCTTGTTGTACCAAAGCTTTTCTTAACTGGGTATCTCAGCCCAGTGCTACTCTGTGATCGATCCTGCTTGAGCAGCAAGAGCGTTGTGAATGCCCTCCCTTGGTCGGCTCGATTGACGAAGGAGCCTGTTTCATAAAAAAAGAGAGAAAGAGAGAAAGAAAGAAAGGGACAGTCGTCATTTATAGTCTTCTTCCATCACAGGCACAATCATCGTCCTTTCCCCTCTGAACCCGACTATTCGAGACTCCATTTGATACCACTTACAACATCTGATCTCGTACCAAGTCCCGGCATCGTCAGCCCGACTTGAAGACAGCAATACCATACAACATCACCCCAGCATCTCCCGAGAGCAAAACGCCGACAACCAACCGCCGTAGCCTGCGTCCGGCAACGACATGAGAAAGCTATGGCAGCGCTCCCGACCCCGTTCTACTGCCTCTGGCAGAAGGAACACTCGTCCTTAGGCTCCAAGGTCCTCGACCTCCTCCCAAAGCGCGACCTCGCCTCGCTCCGGCTCGCCAGCTCGGCCTGCTGCAATATCGCCACGAAGCCCCTTTTCAAGCGCATCCGCGTCACCTTCTCGGCAAACACCTTCACCAAGCAGTCCCGCATCCAGGCGCTCGCCCGCGTAGGGCACCACGTCGAGCACCTGCACTTTCACTTCGCCCACTCCGATGCCACCTTCCTCCCGCCGCTCGTCCACCCGACCACCGGCCGCGAGATCTGCTTCCTCTACACGCCTCACACCAGCATGGCCTCGGTCCTCGCGCGGCCCAAGTACGCCAACACGGAGCTCGGCGAGATCCTCACGCAGCAGTACCCACCCCTCTTCCATGCCGCCACCAACGTGCCCAGCTTCATAAACGCCATGCGCTACCTCGTCAACGTCCGCCACCTGACCATCCGCTGCCCGGGCCAGGACCCGCAGGAGCGGTACCGCCGCGACATCGTCGACTACGCCATCATGAGCCTGCGCATCGCCGTCGAGCGCGCGCCCCTCGAGCGGCTCGAAAAGCTCTCGCTCTCGGGCATGCACCCGTCGGCCTTCAACTACCTGCGCCACGTCCCCGGCTTCGGCGCCGTGCCCTCGGCGGGCCGCCGGTGGAAGCAGGTCCGCAAGCTCAACATCTCGGTCGAGGCCTGGGACTTTTACGGTCCGTCCCCGGGGCTCGACCACCTCAAGGTTCTGGACGACTACATCCGCCAGTTCTCCGGCACGCTCGAGAAGTTCCATTTCACCTGGCTGGGGCCCAAGGGCCCTTGCCCCATCGCCCTCTCGGCTGACCCGCTGTTCGCGCCGCCGAGGCAGAACAGGAAGCTCTTCAATGAGGTGACGTCGCCCATGTCGCCGCTTCCGCCGGCGCCGGGCCGAAAGCCGATGTACTTTCCGCGCCTTCGGTACATGCAGGTGCGCAACGCGACTATGACGGCCGGCCAGCTCTCGGACCTTGTCGACGCGCATCAGAAGACTGTCAAGGAGTACGACTTTGACAACGTCGTGCTCATCAACGGCGGCGACTGGGACGAGGCGCTTGCGCCGCTCATGGAGTCCGCCGGTAGCAGCAGCGACATCTGGTCCCAGCACTCGCGGAGCAATTCGGGGGAGGCCGACAGTCTCCACTCGGCCGAGCCGTCCCACGACGATGACGATCTGCCCTCGCCGTCGGCGGCGGCGGCTGCTGCCACGCGAGAACTACTCGACTTTGACCTCGGCAGCGAACTATACGTTGACGAAGAATACGATCCGTACGAGGGCCTCGATGAGGATCTGGCTTCAGACCTCGCGGCCGCCAAAGAGGCCAGCACGTCGTTCAGCACCGTGCTGAAGAAGAAGCGCGTCCACCGGCGCAGGAAACACCGCAAGGATGACGGCGGTGGCGGCAGCAGTCATAACAACAACGGAAAGGAGGGCTTCTCGTGGCGACACCACAGGAGCCGGAGCCACGAGCGCCATCGCAAGCACAAGCACCACAGGGAACAGCCACCGGTGCCCGAGGAGGACGACGCCTTCCGGCCGTCGACCCCTGTACCCGTCATCACGGCGCCGATCCAGGACACATCACCGCACCCAGTCCTGCTGCAGCCGGCCGTGTACGACCCCAACGCGAACCGACTCTCGGGCCCCGAGGAGGGCATCTCGTCGGTGCAGCGAAACATGGAGCAGGAGGAGGCGCACCGCATGCTGGCCGAGGACGCGGCGATGCGGGTCAGCGCGCTGCGTAAGGCCAAGGCGGCGGTGTTGATGAAGCTCTCCAAGGAGTTCACGCGCAAGGGCACGCCGGCGCCAGTGGCGGGGGGGGACAGCTGTGGGCTGCAGATGCGGCTGCGGGAAGGGCTCTTTGGGAAGAGCTTCGTGAGCGTGTTACCGGACGACAGAACCATGTCGAGTCAGTCGGCATTGGTCCCGTTGATGGTGATGCGGTAAATGAGGAACAGGCTAAAGACGAAAGAGAAGAAGAAGTACGATGCCCTAACGACTCTGTATATCGGTTATGTAAGTCGGGAAACATGACGGCGCTGTGGATCCTCTGTAAGGAAACTGGCAGGTGGGAAAGGAAAGGCAAAGGCAAAGGCAGGAAACAGACCGGGAAAGGTCACGATTATACGGCCGGCGGCAAAGGAACAGGGAAGGGGAGGTGGGGGAGTCATGATTTTGTAAATGACTGGACGACATGGACATGATAATTTTTCTTTTTCTTAGTTGGCTTTTCCTTTTTCTTCAATGTGAATTTTTCAATCCTTCTTTCGAAGCTTGAAGCAGGCCAGTCGGTCTCCGCGAGTGATCCGAGGGATTACCAGGATGCCTTTCTCCTGATCCCGTCTTCCATGGAGAAAAGAGAAAAACAGCTTTGGATGCCGTGAAACGCGGATGAAGCGCATGGGAGTAGTGTCGAGGACGGAGGGACCGAGTTGCGGAGAATGAGGACAAATAGCTCCGTGGCTCGGGCGGGCAGGACCGGACCGGGGAAAGGATTGTGGCCGAGGGGAGAATGCAGCGTTTGTGGCACGGGCGGTGGAGTCGACGGCGGGAAACACGGGCAGGGAGGGATGCTAGGTACTGTACGGATACTCTGCACACTAGCAAGTGGGCGGGCTGGAACTAGGATGGATGTGAGAGATGTCGACGTTGAGCTGTTTTCAGAACAACGTCCTTGAGAAATGGCATCCTGAATGGGGACGGAGGGCGGTTGTGCTTGGTGGCGATGATTATGGAGTAGCGGACAATGCCGTGCGGAAGGTTTGTTGTCGACGACGGGAGCAGGTAGGTAGGTAGGTAGCCCCAGAGTGGCGATGTCGAGGCACTTCACGATGGGCCGCGACGGCAGGTCTGGCCAGACCTCCTCCACAAGAGCTTACGCCTCCCAGAAACAAAACAGAGGGGGAAAACGAAGCATGGCGCGGCCAGTGGCCTTCATTTTGGGTTAGACAACAGGCCCCCGTCAGCCCAATCAAGCCACGAGAGCCGCTTTCATCCGAGGCGTCCGTGGGCGTGGTCAGCACCTCATCTCCGGGCTGTAGTTCTCTCTGGCGTCTGGCATGGGAATTGTATTGGTATAGGTATAGGTTACGACTTACTGGTATCCGTGTGATCTGGCGTCTCGCCAGAGGAGCGAGTCCATCCTGAGGCAGCGATGCGCTGGGAGTGAGTGGGTGGATGGACTCGCTGGCCCGTGTCGCGATGGATGATGAGTGATGGTTGCATCTTTAAGGGCAAGCATTTTCGTCGAGGGAGGCCTTGGGGAAACCAGGGGTGGGACCGTTGGAGTCTGAACGGACGGGGGGTGGACAGATGGGCAGGGGTGAAAGAAAGAGAGCGAGAGAGAGAGAGAGAGAGACCGAATGGGAAGGAGATTGGAATATGGGATTTCTTTGGGTGGGCATTCGGGAGGGAGCGAAGAAAAACAAGAGGAATCCTCGATGGCCCGCCGAAACGAGATCGCTAGTGGGCCCCCCCGTGTGTGCACTGCAGGCGGCTGCGAAGGGGACGGACATTACCTTGGCTGCATCCAGTGTTCCGTAGACTGGAGTGCTCTGTAGCTGTAGGTAGATGTGTACAATACCTAGGTACCTACCTACCTAGCTACCTTAGGTAGAAAACCAGCAGAATATCAGAGCATGGGAATAAATGAACCGAGGAGTAAATGGTATGTTGCTTCCTGTGGCGACATGCAAGATGCACAGGGCAGAGGGACGGCACTCGGCTTCCTCAGCTGTTTGATAGTGAGGTTAGAAGATGGGTGATGAGTGAGCACTGAACAGCAGATATCAAGGGAGATTGGAGACACGAAACGAAGTATTGCCCGGGGCACTCATTCGCATTGCCGGATGCTGCAAATGCTGCAAGAAAGCTGCAAATGGCATAGTCACTTGGTGAGGGCCTAGACTGTCCGTGGACCGCTCGACTTCACCGGTCGGGAATTCCTCGTCCCTTGTAAGCTGTGGTGACCTCTGGGCCGTGAACGAGGGGGGGGCCCTGTCAGAGGCCGTCCGTTTGGGCGAATTGAATTCTCGGCTGCGTTGATCGCTGATCTCTGCGGAGACAGGCCAGATACTTGGGAGAGACTTTGTCTGTCTGTCTTTTTTGCCTTCGCCAGCGAGAGCCAGAAGGGAGGGACCACTGTTTCTCTCCAAAGACGCACCCCAAACGGCTCCGGCTCCCCCTCCGTCCTCCAAACCGCCCCTCCCAACCCTCTGAAAGCTGGCCACCACCCCAAGAAGCCCTAGCTACCGCCCCCGCAGCCCCAAGCAGCTCCAAGCAACGGTCGACCACTTTTCACGGTCTGGGCGATTTGACGATCTCGCGGGGGAAAAAGACACGCGGAATGGGGTGCTTCTCTGCTTTCCCACATCCCAAGTCACCTGCCTGTGCGCCATTCCACAGCCTTTTGTGCGCATCTGCCCTTTATTCCTTCGTTCTGCCATCGTTTCTTCAACGACTCGCTTTCCGGGCTTTGGCCGAGACGAACCATAATGAGACGAGGCGGCGGTGGCCGCCGCGGGACAACCAAGCCCGAGATACTTATCTGCCCAAGTCGTGGTCGCGCTCTGTTGCCGCAAATAGCAGCCGCGCCGCCTGTGGCCACCCACGTAGGCATATCGCCTGCGAAGCATCAGCAAATACTAACCAACACCACGTTCACCCGTCTCATCTCTCCAGCCGCGAGCGCGCCGGTTACGACATTCGCCAGCAAGTCCCGTGGCTTAGCAAGCCCCTTATTCCCCAAGTTTCGCCCTCGAGAGACACTACCGAGGTAGCGCTTTCCACACGTGTGTGATACTTGGCGCTAACCTAGTAGGCCACGCATATGGGCGAGCCCTGTGAGCGTCCTTGCGTATATGCGCCCCCTGAGGAGACGGGAAGACGGCGTCTCGGAATGACAGCCCGCCCAAGGTCCTAAGGTAACGCAAGCCGTCACTCCGCGGTCTCAGGGCTGTCGTTCGTTGGCTAAACTCCTCACCCGTGATAACAACATCTCCTACCCCCAGAACCCTTCCTCTTTTGCACCTGGTGCAGCTGGTCCCTTGGCTGTCTCGTTTCGCATGTCGTGTGGGCGGTGATGGTGCTGTCTTGGTAATTTCGCGACGCCTTTTCGTCCATCCTGTTCGTGGTGGTATGCTAGATAGTAGGTACGCAGATACCTTCGTCACCTCGTTCGAGGCGCGGAGCGCAAGGTATCCGGGTACCTTCTCTACCCTGCGCTAGTTTCCTTCTTGCCATTTGCGCCAGGCCTAAGTGGGATACTTGGGTGGGAAAGCTCCGCGTAGGTACCTCGTAAGTACTGCATCCGTGACTGCAGCACCAGCTCTCCACTATCACTCCAGTGCACCTACCCTGGACCTGGACCTGATGGGCCAGCATCCCAGCTCCTCCCGCGAACTCCACTCTCAGCGGCCGGTCATCTTCTTTCTGCTCGCCCTTCTCAGCCCATTCATTCTATTCCCATCCATTCACCCTCCTCCGCTTCAACCGACACCAAAGACAATCGATCCCTCGTCCGTCGGCCAAATCCTTTTTCTTGTGACGAATCTGCCGATCGACTTTCTTGCTCCGTTCTACACGCTCTTTCGACTGGCGGCGGATTTTGGCCGCTCCCTTCGACGGTCAACGCAACTGCCAAACTCGACGGATATCCATCCCTGCTATTGCTGTCGCGAGTGAAAAGGAAAACAAAAACAAAAAAAAAGTTAAAGGAAACGGGTCTCTGGGGGAATCGTGGACACCACCTCGACACCACGACACAACCGCCGACACCATCCTTCTCTGTCAGGAAGCAGCACAACAAGACTATCACTCGGCAATTCTCCCACGCGCCAAACTTCACCGACAGTTCGCCGAACAACAATTCCTGGGACAACGCTATTGCAGACAATGAATATCACCCCGACGCTACCAGACTCCCCATTATAGTCTGTTCACCATGGGCGTCAGGATCGCCATTCGTGAACAGCTGGCCTTCCTCGTGGTCTTTGCTGTTCTCGTTGGTCTGATGATCCTGTCCGTCCCCGTCTGGATCTACGTCAACCAGTTTGTCACTCAGGTTGAAGGACGCGAACTCGCCCTCACTGCATCGCTCAAGGCATCGCGTATCTCTGCCGAGCTTGAGCTCGTCCAGACCAGCATCGTCACCATATCTTCCCGAATTCTAATTCAGGACTCTTTGCTCAACTTCTACGATGGAAACGAAACCGATGAGAATTGGGTTCAGGCCAAGGGTGACCTCAACAGTGCCTTGAGTGTCGGCGCTCTCACGGGACTGCTACAAGGGAGGGTTTACTCGAGAAACACCACTGGCAACGTCCACGGTTTGCTTAACGTCACCGGAGCCAGAATCCCCGAAATTCCATTACCGTACAATGGCCCCAGCGGACAGCAGGCCTTTCTATCTGACACGCCCGAGGGCTACCCGCCCGCCCTCTACCCAAACATCACCTACGAGGACCTTGGACGCCCGAACCAGTACAGGAACAATACCAGGGCTTTCGCTGCCAATGCTTTCGAAGGAGTTCGTATCACGACCAATGGCGGCTTGTTGCTCGGTCCTATGATAATCAACGAGACGACCGCCCTCATGTCGATCACTGTTCCGATCCGGTACAACGATCAGCAAGAGTTCATCCTCGGATACATGACACTCGTCACCACGGCAAACTCTCTGATCGGTATTCGCAACTCTCGCGAAGGCTTGGGGAACACGGGGATAGTGTTGCTCGTCGGGCCCACGCAGCAATCCAACAGGTTTCCCGCCGCAAATGCCGCCAGCAATGCCACGTTTCTGCCTGACAGGGACACGGCGGCCGATGTGCCAGTGAAATTCGTCCTCCCGCCTAACCCCCTGCCCGGCCAGCGCGACCGACACAGTGAGCGAAGCTTGGCGAGCAGTAACGACGACGAGCCCTTTCCCATGAAAGCTTACCCGGCGGTTTTCGACTCCTTCACCAAAAGATTCCTTACACCCAACAACTCAAGCTCCAAGCTTGCAACAAGTAACGAACAGGGTCTTGCAGTCGCCGTGGGCTTCGCTAGAACCAACACCGCCCTTGTTAACTGGACTGTCGTGGTAGAACAAGCCAAATCAGAGGCCGACGCGCCCATCGACACGCTCCGTAACATCATCCTGGGATGTGTGTTCGGCACTGCCGGTCTTGTCATTCTACTCATCTTCCCCTGTGCGCATCTCAGTGTGATGCCGATCAGGAGACTCAAGACGGCGACGGAGAAGTCTGTTCAGCCTCCAGGCTACGAGGACGGGTACTACTCTGAATATGACGAAGACGACGAGATTCCCGGCTCGGGCGGAATATCAGCGCGGTCGCAACGGTCAAAGAGGGACGGCTTCATTGCCGCTGTATACAAGTTGGTCGGTTACAAGCCCAAGGAGAAGACAGCTTCCGAACACGACCGCGATTCAACCCGTCGCATCTTCAAGATTCCTGGCAAGGTTGTGGATCGGAAGCATTTCATTTCCGACGAACTCACCGAACTGACGGAAACATTCAATGCTATGAGCGACGAACTGGTCAAGCAATACACCTCACTGGACCAGAAAGTCTTGGAACGGACCAAAGAGCTCGAAATCAGCAAGAAGGCAGCCGAAGCCGCCAACGAAAGCAAGACCCTCTTCATTGCGAACATCTCTCACGAACTCAAGACGCCACTGAATGGTATCCTTGGAATGTGCGCGGTTTGTATGGAAGAAAACGACATCCTGAGAATAAAACAATCCCTCAAAACTCTTTATAAATCGGGTAAGTCGAGACCGCTGCTTCGTACAGTTCCCGGCTAACAAGTTGTAGGTGACTTGTTACTTCATCTGCTTGAAGATCTCCTTAGCTTTTCCAAGAACCAAATCGGCCAACAACTCAATCTGGAAGAGAAGGAGTTTCGCCTGGCCGACATCAAGTCGCAGATCCTTACCATCTTTGACAAGCAGGTTAGAGAAGGCCGGATCACCTTGACTGTCAACTTTCTCGGCTCCGAGACCATTGAACTCAGCAGCAGCCCAGAGAGGACAAGCACAGACAATAGGCTGCCTGCCCTTGGCCCGCAGGGCACCGGGAGACTGAAGGATATGTGTCTCTGGGGCGACCAGCATCGCATTCTCCAGGTCATAATCAACCTGGTGAGCAACAGTGTCAAGTTCACGCCGGCAGGTGGCAGGGTAGACGTTCGCATCAAGTGTGTCGGTGAGGTGGAGACTGTATCGGCAAACGAGGGCAGCCGCTCCTCGTCGTTTTCCAAGGAGTCCAGACGTCATGGCAGGTCCCGGCACCGGCTCGGATCCAACAGTTCAACCCAGTCAGTGAGCTCCAGGGGAGGCTCAACTTCCGAGCCCGTGAAGGGTACTGCACTGGTCATCAACCCGATGGAGCCTAAGTCGACTCCGCACATCCGCGTCCGGGAACGGTCTCCCACGCCGCCGCCTCCTGGAGCAAAGGCTTATGTCTTCGAGTTCGAAGTTGAAGATACCGGCCCGGGTATTGAGGAGCACATGCAGCAGAAGGTCTTTGAACCCTTTGTGCAAGGTGACCTTGGATTGAGCAAGAAGTTTGGTGGAACGGGTCTGGGCCTGAGCATCTGTCATCAGCTCGCAACCCTTATGGGAGGCTCAATATCCCTAAAGAGCACCGTCGGGGTCGGTACGACATTCAATATGCAGATCCCCTTGAAATATGTCAAGGACAAGTAAGTCTTCTTATTGGCAAGTAAAAAGAGGAAGTCACTAACATGAGCACATGACAGGGCCTCTAGCACCGCCTCCAGCAGCGTCAAGTCTCGACCGCCAAGCGTCGATACCATTGAGGCAATTGAAAGCCAACATAACCCGAAACGTAATTCCGGAGGAACACCCTCTAAACCGTCCATCAAACCCGCAAGCGAGACCAACGCAAAGACTATACTGGATCAACAACCGAGGCTGGTCGGCCTCAGCCAACCTTTTTTCGCGTCCAATCCGGCACGGAAGGCAAAACGGAGCACGAGGGAACAGATGGCAGCCATCGACCAGGCGATGGCTACCAAGGACAACAAGGAGATGAAGCTACGAGTGCTCGTTGCTGACGATAACTCGACAAACATTGAGGTTGTCAGCAAGATGTTGAAACTCGAGGACGTCTACGACGTCACCATAGCCAAGGACGGTCAGGAAGCGTACGACCTCGTCAAGGCAAACATGGACGACAACAAGGGCTTCGATGTCATCTTCATGGACATCCAGATGCCGAACCTCGATGGCCTGCAGTCGACAAAACTCATCCGCAAGATGGGTTACACTGCCCCCATCGTGGCGTTGACAGCGTTCTCGGAAGAGAGCAACGTAAAGGAGTGTATGGAGAGTGGCATGGACGAGTTCCTCAGCAAGCCCATCAGACGCCCTGCGCTCAAGCAAGTTCTTAAGAAATTCGCCACGATCCCAGAAGAGCCTGAAACGACGAGTTTAACCAGAAAGACGACACCAGAGCGAGCCACTCCTGAGAAACCAACACACACCAATGGCACTACAGCTCCGGATTTGAACGAGAAGGGAGATGCTATTCACCCGACCGGAAACGGGAACGCAACCGCACCGGCATCGGAGAAAATCCTATCAGAGAAGGGGTTCTGATTGTCATTTTGACGACTTGTCAGAAGCAAGCACGACACTGTCGTCATTTGTGATGCGTTACTCCTTTATTGGCATTGGATTTCCCCCTTTCTTTCGTTTTTTAGCGACATACAAAAGTCGGCGTAAGGGCGTATCAACCTTTTGAACATATTTTTCTGTTTTTTCCGGAGTTTTTCTTTCTTTACTGTCTACTTTATTTGTAATAAGCACTAGCCAGTCTGGTAGCGTGCGTTGATGTCGGCTTTCTCTCCTAAGAAACGAGCTTTTGGGATAGGGTAACATTCACTTGTTCTTGGGAGCGAAAAAGGGCTGGGCTGGCATATCTGCAGCGAAGTGAGCAATACGGCGGTCAAGGCCGAGGCAGACAGACGGGTGGCCCTCTCGTTTTTGCCTGTGGCTGGGCGGCGAGGAGTACGTCGTATGCACAAAGCAGACCGCCTACCTCTAACATGGCAGGCAACGCGGAGTTTTTGTCCTAGAGATAGAGACGGAAGCAGAAGATCCGAGTAAACGAAGCATGAGCGTGGTTGGATTTTGGGGTTTCTCGTCATATCAGGCGGGCGGGTGAAGGCGTTCCGGGCGTACACGAAGATATCCGGAGACGCATGAGGATTTCCCCATTAGTGCCGATTATCCACACGAGATCAGGACGGGGGAGGACTTTGAATTTTGAACCCAGGCATAGGGCATGGGATGACACGAGAGACTGGATTGGTAAGGGATGGCCCTCTTCGCGATAAGAAAGAGAGAGAGGGGGTTGGGGGTTGGGGGGGGGTGAGAGTTTGTGGACATATACCTCTGATGTCGACTACCAATGACCCATCTATCTTGCTCCATTCATCCTCATCGACTTTCTTCTAGCGTTTTGATACCTTTTCCGCGCCAACATGTGTTTCCCCGGCGGCGACTTCGCCTCGATGGGTGACAAGCTGAATGCATTCCTCATCCTCGGGTCCACTCGAGGAGGATGGTGAAGGGGGATGAGAAAGGAATGGACCCGTGCAACTTGTTTCCTCTTTACCTTTTCTATTGTGGTTCTTGGGTACACAACTCCCGGGAACGACTTGGGACTGTAGAGACAGAGAGAGAGAGAGATAGGGAGGGTCGCCTACATTTCCCCTCCGCGCGCACACGTCTTAGGCACTCGAACACCGCTCGTGCCGGGAACCCACAGGACGTCTCCGCAACTTGGCTCTTGTCGGATAAGCGGAGAAGGGAGAAGGGAACACTCGTGGAGGAGTCGTAAAGCGGTCTTGGTGGAGATGTGAAATGGACAGTGATGGACGAACGACGACGATGCCTGGCCTTGACCGTCGCTCAAGGCCAGTCAGACCAGGGCCCAAAGCGAGGTCTCCAAAGGTCGAGACATCCATCTCAATTCCGTCACTCTCAAACTACGCGGGGGCCGCCGGGGCAAGGAGGGAAGCGAATACCAAAAAGGCCAGGGATTCATCATTCAGTATAGTACTCATCCTCAACGAGGCTTAAGGTACGAGTTTGATTTGTTACTCGTTTCATCACTGCGTATAGACCAGGAAGAAAACCAGAGGAAGACCGGAACATCACAAAGCAATCCCTTGGGCATGTGTACCCCCGAAAACCCAACTCCAGCATGTGCCCAAGTCCAAACGCGTCGCTGCCAAACGACCAACGATAGACTCTCGAGAACCCAGAAAACTCCCGACTTTGTTCTGTGACAGCCACCCCCACCCAGCCCTTTCAATTCCGTTTGCCATCCAGGACCTATGGTTCGCATGCACCGCACCCCAAGCCCCCTTCTATGCTTCCATTTTCCTGCCAGCGCCACCTGGCGAGAGAGCATAGGGGTATCGACGCCATCGATCGAACAGAAAGGAAACGAAAGCTCGAAACAAGGAGGCCAAAACACGTCGCCGGCGTACAGGTTGAGCGACAATGAAAAATGAAAAAAAAATTCGAAACTACAGCAGTACTCAACAAAACCGATGTGGTGGCTCGAACAGAAAAAAAGAAAAAGAAAAGGAATAAAAACAAGCAGCTGAGTGACCATCGGGCCGTTAAATGGCGCCCGCATCGCAAGCTGGTTGTGACAACTTCATAAAATATGGAGTCGTTGTGACTCAGCGGGTGCAGAGAGCTATCCCTGCAAGGTCTGATAAGTGGTGTTGAATCAATGACTCCATTTCGTCATAATGGCTCTGATAACATCAGAGAAACGAGTAACGGGGACCCATCCGCCCTCGCGTTGCTGAAACGGGGAAGCGAGAACAGGTCATGCGCCAGTGTGGAGTGGTCCTCTTTAGATCTCCATGTGGGCCACGACGTCCTCGCTCATGCGCCGTACCGGACTCTTCGGGTCGGAATCGGTCTCGTCGTCTTCCTCTTCGTCGTAGAAGAAACGCTCCTCGGTGTAGTCGTCGTCGGAAAACGGGACCAGGTCGCCATCGGCACCCCGATTCCAGAGGAAGCCGTCGCTTTGTTCGTCGTCTTCGTCAGGCGCCACGAGCTGGGCGTCGCGGTCGCCGAGCCAGTACTTTGCGCGCTTGTTGGCATCCAGTGCATCAAATTGGGCCCCCCGCGCGCGCTTTACAGAGCCGGGAAGCGCCGGCTGCAAGCGTGGTGATTGCGAGGAAACGACGGGCACAACGCGTACGTAGAGATAGGCGACTCGCTTCAGAGCACGGTTGAAGAAGAAGTAATGAGCGGCCCAAATCGCAGACTCATCCTCCTCAAAGGGGTCCACGTCTGGGTTGTAGCTGAATACGGTGCACTCGTTTAGGCGCATCTCCTTATCAATCTTGGACCAACAATGTGGACCCCACACCGGCTTGGTCTCAGAAGACGTGGCCTGCTCGATTGGGCGAGCCTCGACATGCGGTCTGACATTCTGCAGGATCGAGTCGAGATTCCCCATCACCCGCCGCAGATTCCGCTCCTTCTTGAAGTCGCCCGGTCTCAGGACGTGAGAGAAGTCGTAGTGTTGATGACTCGCGTTCAGGGTCGCAATCAGATAGGCAAATGTGCGGCGACTTGCGAGTTCTGACAGGGGGCCAAAAGCACTGGAGTGCGAGAACATTTGCATGTTGGGGGATGTCGCCAGCATGGCTTCGCGGTCCGGTGGGGACAAGCTGGCGCCCAGTTTCAATAGCGCAGCATGTTGTGAGCTCAGGTCCTTGTCGATGTTCTTGTACAACTTCTTATCGGAACCGGTCGACTTTGTCGTGTACAGATCACATCCGCCAGTGACGTTGCAATCGGGGGTGTTGAAGTTGAGAGCGCCAGTGACGGCGTCAAAGTCTTGCAGCGGTAAGTACTACGAGGTGGGTTAGCAGGGTGTAGCGGAATCGGATGCGATGTGTCACTGCCTGCCGTTGAAAGCAGAAGAGGCGCACCTTCATCTTGAATGGTCCGGACAGGGCTGTGGTGAAGGCGATGGTACGAAAGTGGGAATACAGGCGTTTTGTATGTTGCCCGAAGATTTGGTGATGTCCGAATTGAAGGCGCGCGCTGGCCGATGATCCGAGAGTCGCAGTGTGTGTTTTGTCGCCAATATCGCGCTGCGATCAGGCTGTTGTGATGGTCGAGTTCAGGAGTGGGAACGTGTCGAATGATGTCACGGAAATTGGGAGTCGCGCCAGATTGGGATAGGGGTGGTGGCGGCGGCGGGTGTGAGAAAGGTCGGTGACTTGGGCGCCGGAGGCGTGGTAGAGTGAAACCGAAGGCGCGATAAAGGCGCCGGTGCTGGGTCGCGAGGAATGATGGATGGATTGCTGATGGAGAGATTGCTGTCTGTGTTTCAATGGAAGCCGGAGCCTGTGCCTACTCTAGATGAGGCAGAAGAGCGACTTGACCGTGCAGATCAGATCGGTTCGGGCGGATGAACGGAGACTAGACGCGATGCGCCTAGTAGGTGATCTGGTCGGCAGACATTACTAAATAACGGATGTTGTGGTGAAGGCGTGTTGGGGAGATGGATGATGATTTGTGAATACGGCAGAGACGGAGGGGTAGAAGAAGAGGGAGTAAGTGAGGGATGGGGTGACGCCGTGAGTTTAAAGCGCGAGAAAACGGGAGCAAACGGGAAGGGGAGTTGGCAGCCGGTGCTGTCGCAGCTCTCGGCAGGTATGTGCGGTGTGCTGGTATGAGGTGACGCCCTTTACCTGTACATGGTCTGTGGTCCGTAGTCCGTTGGCTGTTCCGTGGTGCTGTCGCTGTCGCTGTCGCTGCTGACCGATGGGTCCTGGGTCTGCCGGTGTGTTCCCCGTGTCCGTCTGACAGGGTCCCCGCCCCAGTCCAACGTAAAAGCTGCAGCAGGTGCCGTAAGGCAGCGCTGAGGGTGGTCCAGTCCTAAGATAGGAAGCGATAGTGGATGGGGCCCGACGGGTAGCCTGTGACAAAGCGTATCTTGGTCGACTGTCTGCGTCGTCCTTGGCACCGGATTCGCGGGGGGCTGCTTGGGAAGCAAGGGTCCTGTCCCTGTCGATTTCCTTGCTTGTTGGGGGGCCACCCCTTTCGTCCCGACTTTCCTTTGGACTTGAGGACCGAGTGGGTCATTCGTCGTGCGTGCGTGTGTGTTAATACTGTCGAATCCACGCCGTACAAGAGGGGGCGCAGCCGGGATTCTCCAAGCGAATGAGATGCCGACAAAAGGCCACGAGTGGGCAGGCTTGGTATGCGTAGTCAGTCAGTCAGGTACAGGTAGACCGTCCGTGCAGTGACTTGACTTGATACAGTCTCTGGCAAGCGTGAGGAAGCGAAGTGCGTGGCCCTTTTTGCGGTCGTCAAGTTCGTCTATTAGTCAATTGTCACGGCTTTGCGTAGAGGGCAGTGCTTCTCGAGTGCCGTCGTCCATCCGGCCCCGTGCCTGGCTTCTGCGCCATGTCTGGACGGGGACCACTCAGGACCGACGGGCCTCGTGGATGCGACTGCGCGACTCGCACCGCTTCATGTTCTTCTCTTGATGTAGGAGAGGGTGGTTTTCCACCTCCCAAGATCTATGCACACAAAAGGCCACCCGGGCCACTTCATTCATATCCGCACAGACGCTATGCTTCGTTTTTGTCTTTGTCGCCCATCGGCCTCTTGTTCTCCCGGCATGCCGCGCACCTGACCGACACTCGTCACCAGTCGGTGTTGCATCTTCAGAGGATGCCGACTTTCTTGAGGGACGAGGTGATCTCTTCCGTTTCCTGCATAAGTGACGGAGCGTCCATTAGCTAAAGACTCGCCAAGGCCATGCCATGCACATCCGGTGCAACGCGTGTTTGGTTGTAGATTGGGTCCGAGACTCGTCGTTTTCGGGCATCGCGTCGCAATCTAGTGGGTAGGTACACACTGGAAGACGGTTACATGATCTTTGTAACTTCGTCCTCGACCTGAAGGGGAGACGGAAAGTTGTCAGCCCAAAACTTCGCCCAGGGCGCAGCTGCAGTTCATCGTCTTCGAGGCAGGCAGATCAAAAAGGAAGCGAGTATCAACTAGACGTACCTCCATGTCCTCAAGCGAGTCCTGCTGGGATATACATCGCAGCACGTTCTTTTTGCTACTTTCTTGCAGTTCTCCCGCCAACAACAGCTCGTCCAAGATGTAGTAGGCTTTCGTGAAAGAGAAGATGATATCCAGCTCGCACACGTTGCCGTAGTACTTGTCCATCTGCTCGACGTAGCGGTGGATGATTTCAAGGGTGATCAGCTCGTTGTCGTCCGAGGCGGCGCCAGCGATAAAGAACAGTGAGGCATATCGACGGTAAACAATCTTGGAGTCTGAAAGGGGAGAACGTTAGGCGGTGCTTGGTTACGCTGATGCGCCGAGCATGGAGGGTGACTGACCCTTGTACTCGAGGAAGTTGCACATGCGAGTTCTACGGGCGAGAACCAGCTGGGAAACGTCCTTGACGATTTTGGCCTTCTCTCTGGGCGACAGGGTGGTAAACCACTTTGCGAGGCGCTGTAAAGAAGATGCTGTCAGCAAAGGGATGTTTGACCGGGTTTCTTGGACAGTGGGATGGTGCGTACCACTTTGCCCTGGCGGGAGAGAAGAATGAGGTAGCTAGATCATCGTTTAGCTGTCTTGCTCGTATGCACCAGCAGAAGCGGCGATGAGGGGGCGTACTGAATGGCCATGATGCTTTCACATCACCACAACAAGGCGGAAGAGAGGGGAGATTGGGGAGGATTGGAGCCGGATAAGTGCTATGGACCTCGGACGGATGGCGTGGGATGTGGTTGTCGCAGTGGTCAAGCAGAAGAGGCCAAGCTATGGACTGCGGTTGGCGACGAACTGCGAGGTGTGGTGTGTGGTGATGTCCCTTGTTCACGTCAGGCTTGTAGGCTCAAGGTGTCCGAGTTTGGTGACAGCAGGCTGCAGCTGCGCTTCGGCCTTTGTGTCCTCAGGCAGTCACCTCACCTCACCTTACCTCCCTAGGTAGGTAGGCAGGTAGATAGGTACCATAGCTAGAGAGAGTGCTGTAGGCATCGAGCCCCCTAAGCCCGCTGTCAACAGGTGCCCAGCTCATTGTCGGAGGCACTGTATGTTTCGGCATGCCAACCAGCCGCTAACCAGAGTCCTTGTGTACATCCGCCCCTGGACGCAGAACAAAGCTTGTCGCTCAGTGGCTGCTTGTCTTTGTGCTACACCTACACTTGTCTATGTATCCGGCGTGCCGGCGAGCCTGAGTCGAGCAGGCGGGCGGCATCCCGAGGTCTCCTGGGGGCTTTGGGGAGGGACTTGCTGCGGCTAGCGCAGACATATCACCTCGAGGCCGCTGACGCGATGGGCGACACAGCCAACCCCCACCATGCACATGCACACTCACCACTGACTGACCGTCCCCTCGGAGTCGCAATCCTGCCGAGTTTGTAACGGGGATGGAGGGGTGGAAGGTGGGATGATGGCAAGATGAATGCCGCTACGACGAGGAAAACCCGATGAGTTTGCTGGTGCCGCCTCGATTCAGTCATGCCTTTTGGTCACCGAGACAGACCTGAGTCGAATCTCGCTGTCATCCAAATTCTAGAAAAGGGAACCAGTCCTCCACAACCTTTCTGCTCCCCCCAGATGTCCTTCTCCCGCTGTCCTCCTTCACCTTGGCCAACAACAAACGGAACAAATACCATCGTCGATCCACCTCCGAATCCCGGAATCATTTTTCGTCCTTCTAGAACCTGAACCCCTCCCTCATTATCTGCATTCCATCATTGCAGATCACAACCTTGTCACGCGCTTATCCCCGACCTCAGCCTTTTCCATACACAAGCCGACATTCGCATACCGCGCCAGCCATTATTAATTACCCTGTCTCACCTGCTTGTGAATACCGAGCGGACCGCAATCCTTATCGGCGCCGCTCAGACTCGGATTGTTAATCAACCCCTCCAAAAGTCTAAAAAAAATCCAGGCGCCAACACAGAAAAAAAAACCAACAAGAAGAAATAAAGGATACTGCTGAAGAAGAAGCAAAAGAAGAAGAAAGAACTATCTTGCTGGTATTGCGCAATCAAGACCCTTCGCGACGCAATCTTATTCCTGTCTACCGGGCTATCTATCTTCGGCTACACTCACCAAGAAATCTTGTCATCGACCACCATAGCCACCGTCATGACGAAGCTGATTCTTTCCACGGGGTTTGTGCCATCTCTCAACTTGTTCTTGCACACATTGGGAGGGTTTTTTTTTTGGTGCCATGATGCTGATTGGTGGTCCTCCGCCGCGTGCAGAAACATTGTCTCGGGCGGTCCCTCCATAATCCGTAAACCAGGTGCCTACAGATCGAATCTCGAACTGACCAACTCACTGCGGAGCAACTTCCTCGCTGCCCAGCAGGATTACTCGCCCGCCGAGGACTCTTCGCCTATCGACGATGAGCCCGTCAACGGGAACGGCGTCTTGAACGGTCACTCAAACGGCTTCTCCCACAGCGACTCTGGTCGGCCCCGCATCGATGTGTGGACCGTCCGCGAGAACGATGCTCTCTACATCCCCCGCATAGATTGGTCCTATTCCGGTCTGCAGGAGGAGTCCGACAACTACGACATTACCGTCAAGCTCTTCTTCCTTCCCAACGCCCCCGCACAGGACCGCGCCCGGTATGTCCAGGATGCCTTGAGCCTCGTGCGAAAGGAGCTGGGCGTCACGACAATAGACCTGCTCATCGCTTCGTTCCCCGGCATGTCCTTTGAGGGCGACTGCGAATGGGAGGCTGACAAGCGCAACGCCTCCCAGGGCAACATCGACGAGGAGGCCGCGACGTGGACGGTGCTGGAGGATTTGTATAACCGGGGCGAGGTCAAGGCCCTCGGTATTTCCGAGTTCGGCACCGAAAAGCTGGCTAGGTTTATCAAGAAGGTCAGCGTCCGCCCGGCCGTCGACCAGATCAACATCAAGGACTGCTGCAGCGTGCCGCCCACGCTGGTCAAGTTGGCCAAGGCGGAGGGCGTTGAGCTACTCGTCCACACAGACTGCACCGACATCCTGCCCCGAGGCACCCTCCGCGACCTCCTCGGCCACGGCTTGCAGGGCGCTGGAGTCCTCGCCGACCCCGCCGAGGGCAAGGATGGTCTTGAGGGCGACCTCACGCCGGAGTGGGTTGTCAAGTACACTGCATTCGTGAAAGACCGGGGTGTTATCGAGAACAAGGGATACTTCGCTGGCGCGGAGCTGGTTGAGACCTTGTAGGAGCGTACCTCCCGTGCAGTTTGGACACACTTCTTTCTTGATACCACGAATTGGTCGCATGGCCTATAGATACATATTGCATAGCGTTTCTGATGTCAGGCGGATTTGGGGGTTCCTTTTGGCGGTTTTATACGAACCCCACCCCCCTTTTTAGTATCTATTACATCTTATCTTTAAAGGCCTTTTCTACGAACTTGACTTTTATGATCCTTTTTTTCTTCTGTTTGACCTCCTCGATGACACATCTACTCACTCCCTCAGCAAAGCCTCGGCGAGCCTCTTCCCCCTCTCGCCGCCAAGGTAGATGTCGTCCTCGACGCTCTCCAGCCCCATGTCGACCGCCTCTTTATACCCCCTGACGACCATGTCCTCGTCGACCCTCAGCCCATTCTCGACCAGCGCCAGGATGACGCTGCGTATCCGCGCGACCTCGCGCATGGTCTCGTGGTCGATCCGGTCATTCTGGCTCGAGTACACGTTGGCGCTGACGCTCTCCTCCATGCGGTTAAGCCCCACGCTCTCAGGCACATCACTCTCGACGTGCTTGCTGATCCAGATGAAGCCGTTGACACCGAGCGTGACGTGCACCTTGCTCGCGCCGCGTGCCGCGTCCATGACCCACTGCTGCCTCTTGGCCCGCACAACGCCGCCACCGCCGCCGGTGCCCGTGACGGCGACGAAGACGCCATTGCGCAGCTTGCCGTATTTGAGGGACCGCGTGTGCAAGCTGGCTGCGCCGTCTTGGTGCAGCTGCTGGACCTCGGCCACCACCAGGTCGCCCTCGGCGAAGAAGGACCGGATTTGCAGCTCGTCCGTGTCGGTGCGCTTGCGGAGGATGCCGCCGGGCAGATTGATGGCGGAGATCTGGAGGATGGCGAGCTGCGACGAGCCGACGTCGACGCGCCAGCGCTTCGCTTGGACTTCCACGATGCGGCCGACGACGAGGTCGCCGATCTCGGGGGTATAGCGGGCGCGGAGAGGGCGAACAGAGAGGAGCTTGTTGGTGCGGGTGACGGTGCCGGCGACCGAGGAGACGATTTCCGTCGTCGTTGGGGTTATGTAGGTTCCGTGTCCTCTGTTTTCGCCCTGTCAGCAGTGTGGTCAATCAATGGGAAGTGGGATCGGTCAAGACAAGGGCGGACAAACCTCATCCACTGGGGGTCGTCAGTGATAATCTCACCCGGGGTGACGATGTCGTAATTGTCGCCGCGGGCGCGCTTCGCCGGGCGCATGGGGATGTCGCCCTCGATGTCGGCACCACCATCGGAGTCCGAGTCTGAATCAGCGGCGGCGGTGTAGCGTGCGGGCTTGTGGTGTGACGACGTGCCCCTCGGGGCGAGGATTGTGATAGGCATTGCTTTGTGGTGGTGACGGCGACGGGACCGCGGGGTGGTGCGCCGGTGGTGCGTCGGAGGTGAGTTCCACGGGTACAGGTGTATTTTGAAATGGCTGATGAGACTCGATTTGGGGGGTTCGGGGGTTCAATCGCCGTGGTTGTTGTGTTGCGTGGTGGTTTTTGGTGGTGTAGGTGAAGGTCGAAGTTGACTGGGTGCAAAGATTTTTGGTGAAGCTTTGGAGGGGTTGGAGCTTGTGGTTGATGGGTAACGGCACCGAACTGTAACAAACTTAGGGATTTTACAGGTCCGCACATATCACCACGAAATAATCGGAACAGTCTTCTGCCTGTCTACAATACATCGTTTTCCGTTGGCGGTTTCGCTTTTAATCTTTACAGTGTTGTACAGTATTATTACAGCCCGCTGGACGATGCTGGGCTTAGCAACCATGTTGGTTATGAACCACGCGAGCGTCCTGTCTGAGTTGGTCCTGGTTTCGTCACTCGAACTGGGCAAGACCTTTTCGCTCGGCGTCTCCTTGAAAACTCTCCAATGACTGATGTCTGGCGGGATCGTATTCCTCTTTCGCTCCGCGGCAATTTGATAGAGGCAGACAGTCGGCGGCCGTATCGACGGTTCCATGCATGGACCTGCGGCTTCGACGACCGCAACGGACATCCGATTGAGTGGTGTTGATTTTGTTGATCCGATTCCATCTCCCTTTCCTGCGGCCCCTTTACCGGAACAACCTCCATAGACCAAGATAAGCCAGACCCATCGAGATGCTGGCAACGCCCAGCTTGCGGCTTCTCATTCCGAACATCGAGCCGGACTTGAGGATCGCCGCGTGTTGCCGTTCGAGGTGGGCCATGCCGGTGAGGTAGTTATAAGCTGCGAGGCCGATGAATGCACCGCCTCCTGTTTCGCGGGAGCATCGGATTAGTATCGTGGCCACCTTCAAGCGCAGCAGGCTCGGGGTTCCTCACCAACCACTCTACACGATGTGCAATCATCGCCGCGATCCTCGCGCAGGAGTTGGTCGAGATTCTCGGGCTTATCAAGGGTGCCCACGCTGGGGATCTTGTCGCCTCCTCCGATCATGGTGACAACTTCTCGGTGTTGGACTCTCAAAAGCGTTGCACTGGTCGTTGTCAGGTGCAGAGCGTCCGACGGTTTGTTTGCGACCTAGGTACATAGTACAATGCCCTACCAGTCCAGTAGCAGCATGCGCGGCCTGGAGCTTTGCTGAGCGACAGGGTTTTGGCGCATCTGATTGGCTGGGCTGAGATGAGCCCTGCACTAACATTTAATCCTATCATTCGACATGGGCACGCGTCCAGAGCGGCGGGATGTGTGGTCCCTCCGGAGCCCAGAAGAGCTCCAGCACCGACACTGACGTGCTGTCACCGAAAGCAATCTCCCCCCACCACCTCCTACAACCACGGCGCAGCCTCCGATGCCGACTTGAATGATGAACGGCGTTATTGAAGCGCTGCACATTTACGATGAGCACAAGTCAGTCGCATACATCACAGACCCCCAGAACCCCTCTGACTAACACCGCGCAGCCATGCCATCCTGTCGCACACGTACACTTCCCGCCCGCTGTCGGCGCAACACCTCCTCCCCCTTTACCTAGAGCACCCCGCGCCGCGACCGAACCTGATCTACCTGCCGAACACGAATCCACCGACGCTCGTCTTCAGTCTCAACCACGCCAATCTCTTGTTTCTGGCGACCTCGTCCTCTGAAATCGAGCCCCTCCTCGTTCTCGAGTTCGTCCACCGCATCATCGACGTCTTCGAGGAGTTCCTTGGCGCCCCCTTGCTGGCGCACAAGATCGAGAGCAATTACGATGTCGTTGCGCAGCTTCTCAACGAGATGTGCGACGCCGGCACCATCAGCACGACCGAACCGAATGCGCTGAGGGACTTGGTGGAGGTGGAGGGCTGGGTTGGCAAGCTGCTCGGCAGCATTAACCTGCCCGGGTAAGGAACATCATGCTATCAGAATGATACAGAGCTGACGAAGGACTGTAGGAAACCTGGTAATTTTGGCACAGGTTTTGCCAACCCGAGCGCGCCATCGTTGATCGCACAGAATACCCCGGCGTTGCCCTGGCGCAGAGCTAACGTCCGGCATACATCTAACGAGATGTACTCAGACATCGTCGAGACCCTGACAGTCACGCTCGCGCCCTCTGGGAGGCCGCTGGCAGCATTCGCAAATGGCACGATAGCCTTCACCTGCAAGGTTTCCGGTATGCCCGACATTGTCATGACCTTGACGAGTCCATCCGGAAAACACAACTTGGCGGGCTTCATGGACCTCCCCGTGTTCCACCCGTGTGTGCGCTTGGCCCGGTGGAAGGAGCGGCCGGGCGAGCTCAGCTTCATACCGCCAGACGGACGGTTCATCTTGGCCAGCTACGAGGTCGACCTCTTGCCATTCACAAATGGCAAGAGTGGCAGCCTGAGCGCGAACAACCTCAAGTTGCCTGTCAACATTGAGATGAAGACGGGTCTGGGCCCGCTGGGCTCCGACTTTGAGGTTCGACTACATGTGAACAGGGTACTAGGAGCAAGTGGCCCATCGGCAGCAAGCCAGTACGGACGAGGCGGAGGCGGAGCAGGTCGAGGATTCGGAGGGCCCCATCCCGGCACACCATCATCACCGCTTATGGAGGATCTTGTGGTGACAGTGCCCCTGCCGGCCGAGGTTAGGAACCTGTCAGAGCTGCGGCCAAGCAAAGGCGACGCGAGCTTCAACCCCAGTGAAAGGGTACTCGAATGGCATGTGCCCACAAAGGAGCTGTCTACCGGCACGTCCTACTTCGGTCTCAGATGTACCGTGGTAGGACAGCTGGTGGACGAGGACGAGGATGAGCTTGACCCGAACGGTTTCGGTTTCGGGAAGGCGTACGGCTACGACGAGCCGTATCAGAGCAGTCCGGTCCAGGCGAAGAAGCCGACCGAGAATGCCGATGACGAGAAGGACGCGAAGAGGGTGGCGCAAAACAAAATGCTGATGCCAAGCTCGGCGTCGGTCAGCTTCTCGGTCAAGGGGTGGCTGCCGAGCGGGCTCAAGGTGGAGAGCATCATGCTCGACCCGCGCAAAAGTAAAGGCCTCGGCGAGGGCGTGAAGCCGTACAAGGGCGTCAAGTACCTAACAGTAAGCAAGGGCGGTGTAGAGACGCGGTGTTAGACAAGACATTCTGCAGAGCAAACATGAAATAATGAGAATTATCCCACCTGACCTTCGATTTTTGGTGGATGTGATCTGACCGTTTACAAGATTCACATGCATCGGGGAGACGTCTAGTTCCAACGACTAGTGGGAGACTAGCCAAGTTTAAGTCCTTTGCGGTCTACACAGGCTACCTAGGTAGTAGATGTTCCACGACGCATATGTCACAAACGTGACAGGCAAGCCACAGAAATGGACAGTGGGAGAAGGCCGTGTGCGCCGTTGACGATGGGCGAACCCAGATGTGGAATGTGGTCTCGGTGACTCGGGGGGAATTGACCCTGGTCCCTGAGGGGATCCATACAAGAATCCATTGAGCCCATCGCCGCCCCCAACATCCCCCACTCCCGGCGCAGCGGAAACAGAAACACACCTCCAAGGCGTCTTCGCCAATCGCGGGGTTGTTCCTTTCCCCAGCGATTGGAGTGCTCAATCTCTCTCGGCCTCGGGACATTCGGCTAGGGGCGGCCACTAAAAGAAGGTAACTACCCATTCACTGGCGTCACCAAACGAGATAGGTCTGGGCGTCATGGTCCGACTGGCAACAGTGCGCACCACGTTCTCTTTCTTCAGACTTCCCCCCTCAAAAGGCCTAAGACACAGCCGCGCGCCCGGGCGGTGCATAAACTCTCGTGTGTGACACATTTTCAACCGGGCGCAAACCTGCATACCACGTCCTTCTTGAGATTGTTTTTTTAATTCTCTTCCATACTTGCTTCTAGAACGCCTGCGACGCCTTACCTGACCTTCGTCGAAAGAACAAAACTCCATGATTGCGACCATCTAGCTGCCCCAGCTCGTAATCGGCTGGCGCTCTCCCTCTCTCTATCTCCCTCCCCTCCCCTAGGTCATGACTGCAGCTCCCGGAGCTCGCCACGCCCTCCGCCGAGGCACCGCGTGGGCCGACGGGCTCGCCTGCCTCGCCTGCCTCGGCCGCACAACGAGCTATGTGGCTTTCGGATCGAGTCGGCGGCATGCTTCCTCTTCGTCGCAAGGAAAACGGCCACGGACGGCGCTTTTCTTCCCAGGTTCGTGAGCTCTACAGCGCCGATTTGAAAGTGGCGGATGAAGGGGATGGGGGGGGGGGGGGTGCCGAGAGCTGGGAACTGACCTGTGTTAACGTCCGCCGCAGGCCAAGGAGTGCAAAAGGTCGGCATGATAACACCATGGCTCGAGGCGTTCCCGCGGACGGCAAAGCCCATCATCGAGGAAATTGACCACTACATGGGCTTCAAGCTATCCGACATCATTGCCGAGGGCCCCAGCAAGCTGTTGACCAGGACGCCCAACGCCCAGCCCGCCATCATGGCGACCTCGATCCTGATCCTCCGCATCCTCGAGCGCGAGTTCGACTTTGACATCACCAAGCGCGTCGACGTGACGCTGGGTCACTCCCTCGGCGAATTCGCCGCGCTGGTGGCCGGCGGCTACCTCGAGTTCGAGGACAGCCTGTACCTGGTGCGCAAACGGGCCGAGGCCATGGCGGAGGCGACGCGGCGCGCCGTCGACGAGTACGGCGGCGAGTACGGCATGGTGGCCATCGTCACAGAGCCCGAGTATCTAGGCCCGCTGATCGCGGCGATTCACGATTTTGTGGGCCACTCAAGCGCCGGGTCCAAGGGCGACAGCTCCGAGGACGTACCGCCCATCGAGCAAGTGCTCATCGCCAACATCAACAGCAAGAACCAGATCGTGCTGAGCGGCAATATTGAGCGCATCAAGACGCTCTCGACGCACGTGCGGCAGTTCCTCGGCCACGACCCGCGGGCCGTGAGGTTAAACAGCGACAGCCCATTCCACAGCCCGCTCATGAAGCCCGCCGTCGGGGTGGTGAGGAGCATACTCTCGAAAAAGAGCCGCGTCAAGGGGCACGAGGGGAACGACATTGTCACGTTTCCGGGGAGGTTGCCGTGCGTAAGCAACGTGAGCGCGCGGCCGTTCGAGAGCAAGGAGGACGTAAAAGACCTTCTGGCACGGCAGTGTCTAGAGACGGTGCGGTGGTGGGACAGCATCAAGTACCTCGACCAAGAGGAGAAGGTGAGGCGGTGGATCGGTATCGGGCCCGGCAAGGTCGGGCGGAATCTGGTTGGCAAAGAGGTGGGCATGAGGGGCAAGGACTCGGTCAAGGGCGGCGGCGTCTGGGGCATCACGGACCCGAGCGAGATCGAGGAGATGCTCAAGGGGCTGGATGAGACGGAGAAGGTCTCGGAGGACGAGATTGGCTGAGTAGGGAGGCCGATGGCCACACCAACGAGGGGCTACTGATATGTTTCCACGCGCATACTAGGAATTGTTGCAATGCGCTTCTTCTTTGCTGCAATGGGCTTGAAAGCTCATTGGAAAGGTCTGGCTTGAGCTGGAGTAATCGTTCATATACTTAATCGGCGTGTAGCGCCGTTTTCTATCACGGCAGCCCAACCCGTACAAAATACACTATTGAGATTCTCGACGGTTGTAGGTAGCTCTGGCTGGACCTCTCTGGTAAGCTGATGGCTGAACCCCCTGACTCCGGTGCGGGGCAGTCGAGAACGCACCAAGGGACCCAGAAAACAATTAAGCTCCAGTCCACACAAGCAAGCTAGAGCCTACCTACACAATGCCTACCTAGGTAGGTGTAGGTACATACCACCAACCTATCTTTACCCCAGCTCTCTCCAATCCCCAACATTCGACGAAGCAAACGACTACATCCGACTAACCTCGAAACAACGTTCTCCCGCCGCATCGCGTGTCCTTCTGAGAGCCCGGTAAGAGACAGGCCACGCCCTGGGCGGCGGATACATCCACCAAAGCGCACAAATGGCGACCGCAATCCCCTCGATAGCCTGCATAGGCATCATCGGCCGCAACGTACGTCCCGTCCTCTCTCCATCACAGGCCTTACGCCACCTGCCTCTGGCCCACGCTCGCTGCTTGAAGCTGCTTCATGCTGCTTCAAGCTGCGCTGTCCAATCCCCCCTTCCGCTCTTCTTCTCCCCGCGCGCCCTTCCTTCGCAAACCCGCCCAAGCTAACCGACACCCGCCGCAGAACAACCCTCTCCACATCCAGATCTTCCCCTCGCACAACCCCTCCACAAACACCTTCGCGCCGATCCGCACGCCGCTCCAGTTCTCACTCCTGCTCTCCTCGACCCTCGACATCTTCGAGCTCCGCCACGGCGGCGGCGGCGGCAACGCCGCCTCCGGGAACGCCGCCGCCGTCGCGGGATCCAGCGGCACGGGCCTCTCGGGCGAGGTTGGTCTCCTGCACGCCGTCGACGAGCGCCTTGCCGCCTACGGGTGGGAGACCAACACGGGGGTCAAGATCGTCGTCGTTGTGGATATGCGCGGGCGCCGCGTTGCGGGGGGCGGGAGCGCGGCTGCCGAGGCCGCGGCCAAGGGGCGGGGTGCCGTCGGACTGCGTGAGCAGGAGCTGCGGGTCGTCTTCCGGGCGGTGCAGAGCGCGTACGTGCGGCTGCTGCAGAACCCCTTTTATGAGCCCGACGAGCATTCTCCCGTGTCAGGGCGGGGCGGGCGGGTGATCAAGAGCAAGAAGTTCGAGGGGGAGGTCAGGAGGATCGGGGAGGCGTGGACGCCTGGGGTCACAAACCTCTAGGCCGAATTTTTTTTGGGGGGGGGGGGGGGTAATTTCGAGCATTCTGGAGTCTTGGGCGTTATAAAAGAGGTAGATTTGGAAGGATGTCTTTTTGTTTGTTGTTCGAAATATCAATTGTGGTTGTCCATAAGGGGCCAGATGATACTGGCTCTATCAAATATCAGCCCTGCAAAGACTCAAAAGGTCTCGACGTCGTCTTCCATGCGACGTATGCTCGGAAGTTCCTGCACCGCCAGAATGCTATGCCATGCGCCGTTCTATGTGCTTTTATCCAACGAACTCGGGGAAAAGTAACCATGGAAAGAAATGGTATAGGCAAGCCCACAAGAGGGGTTCGGCAACAGCCGCTGGTGGGAGGTTTGGCCCAGATGATCAACGGTCGGGAACTTTCGGTTAGTGTGCCAATCCAACACTCCCATAGATCGACTATTCGGACCTCATAGGAACCAACAGATTCCGCAGAACCCCCCCCCTCAAAACATTCTCATCTCCCCTGAGACGACTCATCGCGTCGCCGTTCCGCCTCCTCCAAGGCCTGCCACCTGTCAATCACAAGCTTATCCGTCCCAAACGGTTCGTCGATAGGCCGCGACGGGCCCATAGTGGCATCAGTCTGCCGCCGCGGCAGCAAGGGTTCGTCCTTCTTTGGCCTCGACGGCGCTGAGTCCTCCCAGTGCCGTGCCGTGCGCGGAACGGGCGTCCACCAGTCCGCCGGCTCACTCCCGGCCCCACGGGCGTGCCATGCAGCACTGCACAGCTCCCATAGCCGGCTCGCGGCGCGCCGATAGGCGAAGCGCTCGTCTTCGCCGATAAAGCCAGCCGTGTTGCTAAAGTTGGGACTGGAGGCCCCCGTGGCGCTGCTGACGTTGCCGAGGCGGCCAAAGTCCGAGTCTTGGTCCGGGTCGTATTTCGAAGTGGGCAGCTCCGTGTCGTAGTAGGAGATGTTGGGGCGGAAGGGCGCGGCTTGGTCTTGGTATACCTCGGCGATGGTCTCGGAGTGGATCGCGTCTGAGTCTATAACTTCTTCGCCCGTCTCCGCCCTGGAAGCGGCGGCAGCGGCCGCAAGAACCGCCTCGGCCTGGGCGGCACGGATGTCCGGGAAGAAGAGGTCGTCGGGCCCAGCCTCGGCGCGGACGAAGAGCTTGCAGCGAGCCTCGTAGAGAGCGTCGAGGAGAGTGATGAAGCGGCGGGCCTCATTCTTGTGCAGCGTCGTCATGGTTGGGACATTGTCGACGATGAAGGTGTGGTAGGTGGAGGCCATGGTCACGTAATCGGCGGGACCGAATGTGGCGACGAGGTCGTCAAAGTCCCAGTGGACGACGCCGTCCCGCTGGCGCGGAATCACGATCGTGCGACCGTAGACTGTGAGTGTTGCTGGGGTCCAGGATCTGGAAAGGAGGTCCGACAGCTCCGTCGTCCAGCTGGAGGCTTCGGGGGAGAGGAAGTACTTGGCGGGTTTTGTCATTTCTGGACATTGTCAGAATGTTATAAGATAGTTTTGTAAGACGTGGGTGTGACCTACCCTCTTGAGCCTCAGCTGACTCTTCCACAGCTCCATTTCCCTTAATAGATGTCGTTTCAACCGTTACCTTCTCCCCAGTCTCACGGCGCCGCCAGTCAGTTGCCCCCTCCATGTGCCAAAAGTCACAACGAGCTTTGAGAACTTCCAGAAACGCAGCAAAGTCGTTTTGGCTATGTCGAGTACCTCGCGAACGAGCGCCGCCGAGAAACAGACTCTTGAGGAAACCATCCGAGGGGGCGACGGTGTACTCGACGCCAATAGCCTTCTGAAGCTCTTCGGGCATTCGGTTGGAAGAAGCGATGAGAACGCCTCCAAGGTGGAAGAATGCTATGAAGAGGTGGCTAAGGATCTTGCTCGCCGCTCGATCGGGTAGTTGGAATTCGTCCAGAAACAGGACCGGAGACTCCTCAACGAGCTTTTTGGCGAGCCAAAGCATAGAGTACTCCTTCTCGTTCCCGGACAGCTCAGGATGAGACTGGCGGAACCGCTCGAGCTGCGAGAAAGTATACAGCATGAACGTGTTAAAATGCCACCGTTTCTTCCTCTCCGTCGGCAGGCCCTGTGCCAGAAGATCGATCAACATGGACTTCCCGACGCCGACCTCGCCGGACAGAAACAACCCCCTCGGCGAGTTGATGGTGATGGCGCCCTCGAGGCTCGTCATGACGCGGACGAGGGCCATTGGGTTCTGATCTTTGGACACTGGCATCGCCTTGCGAGCGAGGTGCTTGAAAAGCGGGTTGTCCCAAATGGGATGGCTCGGCATGGCGAGCGTCGCGGCGGCCTCGTCGGGGTCGCGAGCCTCGGGAATATCAGCAACCTGCTTGAGACGCTCGCGGTAGTCGACCTCGGGGGCATAGTCCTTCAAACGGCCGTAAAGCTTTTGCAGGTGAATAGCGAGTCGATGCTGGTCCGGGTCCGGGGAGAGTACTTTGGTCGATACAAGGGTGCGGTACTTGACGAGGGGGTCGGTGATGGCCACGGCGGTCGAGTAGGAGCGCGCAAGGAAGGCCATCTTCCTTGCCCTATATGCTCGCATTGTGTGGGTTACCATCGTTTCAGGGGTTCATCAATGACACTGTCGTGAGCCTGCCCTCAAGCCTGTTGAAACTTGGTACACAAGGAAAGCCGGAATTGGCTTGTTTTTCGTTGACGTATGCTTCGAGATAAAAGTGCCACGACTTGAGATCGGTGTAATGCGGGATTCGCAAAGCCCACCGTTGCAACCCGAGCACGAAGTGCTTTGGGATAGTCGCCGGTCAGAGTTTATTGATGAGATCGACGGTCTAACGCGTGCTCGTCTAATGGAAGAAGATATCAGGCCATCAGACTTCGTATATTTGCAGCTTCAGCCCAGCTGTCTCGTTGAAGTCGTCTACACAGACCTGAAGGCGACAAAGTTGCGAAATGTCTTTCCCTGAGAGGTGTGGGCTGATGCAGGCAATGTGTATCTCACAGTAGTCGAGTGATGCGAATCAAACTGGGTCGAGAACCGGTATATGAGACAGATACGGCAAACGGGTTGTTGAATGGCAGTCGTGAAGGATTGAGTCTACTGGTTGTCCGAGTTCATCAAGTCTCGCAGCCAATCATAGTTATTGTGTCTCTAGAGACGTTTCCAGGTCAGGGTCGTAGGGAGTCGGGGAACATGAGTGAACTGTAGCGAATACGAACAGTGCTAGAACTGGAGTCGAGCAGCACCGATCGTCTCGTCGATTCTGGTAGGCCGTCGATCTTTCTCTAGGTGGATATACCAAAAAAATATCAGGAAGATTGAAAACAATGGGCGCATATCACAATCGTAAACATCTCAGAGAAGGCTAGGCAGTCAGTGGATGATTCTCCTGCACCTACATTAGACATCTGATTCGTTTTATCCACGGTCCCGCCTGAGTCCGCGAGCCAGTCTAGGGCCGAGTGACGTTGTTGACTTGGTTTCCAGGGCCCCACTCTCAGGGTCCTATTTTCTTCCAATACGGCGATTTAGCGGACATCGTCTCGATCGCGGAGCCAACCAATCAAAGCTCTTCCTCTGTGGTCTGGAAGCAGCAACCAGCAAGCCACCCTAAGCAGGTACGTACCGACTCTCAGCTTTCAGGTACCCCCGTGCTGCTGTTGCTCCCTTCGCCGCCCCAGCTGGCACGCCTGTACACCTGCCCTGACTTGCTGCTCATCGGCGGACGTGGAGCCTGACGCGGAATTCCTAGTGGACGGGCAATCGGGCAAGAAGCTGCTGGTATTGCTGGTCTGTGCTTGGCAGATGCAGCAACCTAGTGTTTTTTTCTACGAGACCCAATCGATTGATACTTCGTCACTCTCACATATTTGCTACATCCGCTCTGCCACCTGCGTCGTCTTCCCTCCACCAGGCCTCCGCTTTCCAGACCAAATTCCTTAGGCCTTAGAATCCATCCTCGAAATGTTCTTCTGAACGACTATCCTGGACACCTAATCACGAGCATCACCAGCATCACAGCGAGCCGATTCTTTTCCCATCAAACATCTCGCGCTCGGCCGTTCGACACCATGTTTTCTCCCTCCATGAGCGAGGGCGGACCGGCCACGGCCACGCGAAGCAGGAGAAGACAGCGACCGGCCAGCAACGAAAGCCTTGCACAACAGCCCAAGGCGAAGCGCCAGCGTGTTCCTTTGACGGAGCAGACATTCGTTAATCCTGATGTCTCCGCGCGTACGGGGCCCGATATGTACGAAGTCAAGGCCGACAAGGTCGCGACGCTCGACGTGCGGCAAGACGGCATCGAAAACCAGAACCCCATCACGCCCACCCCGAGGAAGGAGCTCAGCGTGCGCGCGAAGAAGCCCAAAGGAGGAGACAGGCCAACCAAGGGCGATGGAAGCGTTGTTTTGGTAAGCCCATGATGTTTCGCATTGGTTTCTAGGCCAAGCTAACATCCATCAACTAGACGACGAACAATGCTTACACCGTGAGCAAACTGCCTGCGCTGCCAGACCGTATCCGTGCAGATGCTTCAGGTGAGCCCTATGTATCCAATGCGCGCTTTCGTGCCTAACAATTCTGTCAAGCCCAGCAACACGGCGACATCTTCTCGAACCGTTACGCCCTCAGTCTCAGCCATACCCACGCGATCGTTTGGCCGTACACGGACCCTTCTCAGTCCCCCGAAACCTTCACCTTCACCCTCCCTTATCTTTCAAAACACTCATCGGAGCCCCTGCCGCTGGGCTGTCTGGTGTCGCCGTCAGCTTCGTCGACTGAGCCCGGACTGGTTGTTGTTATGCCCGTCAGCGGTAAGATCGCGTACTGGGAATCTATCACGAGCGCCGCCACTTTAGACTTCATCCGCCAACAACGCCACGGTGTCGAGGGTTCAATATCGGGCATGTTCTCTGGCGAGAAGGTCATCCAAATCACCAACGCCGAGTCTGCCGGCTTCGTCCTCGCCTTTAGCAGCGGTCGACTTGCCTACATGAATGTCCGAGACGGCCACGGCAGACCCACCATTTCGGTTCAGTTCCTCCGCACGAGCCTAGGTTCTACAAACGGAGGAATTTTCGGCAGCATCCGCCATGCGCTGACACAAAGCGTGGGACGCGGAGATATTGCCGCTGTCCGGGCGGAACGCACTACTCGGGTTGGCGAACGAAACGTTGTCGCCGCTACCCTCAAGGGCAGGCTGCATGCGTGGAAGATCCATCGCGGAGGACATCACGAGACCATTGTGGAGGCAGACATGCAGGAAGAGATTGTTGAGGCCGTCCGTGAAGTTGACACTTCGGCGACCGATTTCCACCCCGAGACCTTCGAAGTGGTTGACCTAGCGTTCGTACCCAAGGGGCTGGAAGCCAAGTACCGGGGCATGAGCAGGCTCAGCGACGCCATGGCCTCGGACGACGTCAACTTGCAGCATCTTCTACTGCTTGTCAGCCTCAGTAAGAAGAAGGAGTCGCATTACTCCTTGGTCGAGGTCATCCTATCGCCGGCTTCCGCTCAAGTTGGTATGGTCCGTCCGATTTCCTCCTATAAAACGCGCTTCAGTCCTGCAAATCCAGTACAATCTACTCGCCCTCGTTTGTACCTTCCTCGACCGGCCCTTGTGGCATTCCTTGTCTTCGACAAGGCCATCGTTCTGGCATCCATTGGTGTCCCCCCGGACTCGCCTGATGCCCAACTACAAAAAGACAACCATATCATTCCTCCCACTTACGAGGACGTGATCAACTTCTCCGACAATAATCAGTCGGAGATTCTCGGCTCGGGCTTCGAGGAGCCCCAGACAACCATTGCTGGTCACGATGAATCTAGAAGTCGGCAAAAGACCAAGAATCCCGCAGTTGTCTTGATGGTCCGCGGTACAGGCATCGTGCGATTGACGACGACAGATGTCGACAAATTTGGCAGTGACAGACCCCCGAAAGTCACGCCAAAGAGCAAGCTTGAGCAAGCCGTCTTCTTTGGCAACAAACAAGATACCCCTCTGATTTTCGATGTTAGGAAGGGTGTTCAGTTCTCAGACATGCAGATGGCAGAAGCCGCCCTGCAGCTGAGCCAAGAAATCATGAGCTCTTCCACGCCGCACATCTCATCACTGCCCGCATCTTTGGAAGACAACCTCAGCACCCGCTGTCTCGCTCTTGAGCGGTTGATGCAGCACCTCAAAACCACAAAGGTCAACCTGGACCGTCGTACTCGGTGGCTTTTGCTTTCTCACGCTGAGAAGATGATCGTCTCCACAGCTCTTTGGAAGCGCCATGAAGCCTTTACGAACGAACGACCTGCCAACGACAAGAAGGATCTGATTGCGGAGATCGTCGAGTTCATCCACCAAGACGAGAAGACCAACCCTAACCGCAGCGCAGGAGAGGTCGACCGTGTTAGGCACTGGTTCGTTCACGACGTTGACAAGCTCGAGATCTTCATTGCCTGGGCATACGAAGTGATCAAGTACATGTATAAGGACCACATCATGGACGATGTACACATTACCCGCCTCATGCACGAGGCTCAACAGGTGAACTTGGTAGCTCTCATGACTGCTCTGGAATACCGGCAAAAGAAGCTGGCATTTTACGGTCTTGAGGACGAGGAAATGGATTTCGGCATCGTGCGCGAGAACCATGAAGGTCTCCCCGAACCCTGGACCGGATGTCACTACATCGGTAACAACTTGAAGCGTCTCCTTGAGCTTTGTCATACGTGGCTTGAGCAATACTATCCCCCGAAAGAGAAGACCAAGGACAAGTCCAAGCAGCCGGACCCTGTGCTCCTCGAGAAGATCAACTCGGAGATCGCTAACCTTACGGATTTGTACCTCGTGTCACTTCTCGAGGCATCTCGCTGGAACGCCGCGCAGCAGGATGCGAAAGCTCAGAAGTGGTCGGATCATCTCGCCAAGCTTTATGATGCGGACCGTAACGACAAGGTGCTTGCACTTCTTCGCCTTGGCAAGTGGGATGAGAGCATCAGCATTGCTGAGAAGCATCGATGCTGGAAAGCCCTGGCTCTGGCCATGATTGAGCAGATCAACAGCCTTAGGAGCGAAGCGACCGTATCAAGATCACAGGCCGAGTCTCGTGAACTCGCCAAAAAAGCCGAGGCAAAGGAGGAGCGGATTGGCGAATACTTCGACAAGTATGGCGAAGCATTTGCCTTCCCCACGTACGACATTTTGCTCGATAACGCTGGCGTTCAGGCCCTTCTGGACTTCCAGTACGACAACCACGGCTTCAGGACGACTTTCCTTCGTCAAAGGCCTGAGCTTGCCAAGATCTCCTGGATCAACGATATTCAAGCCGAAGATGACATTGCCAGTGCAGCCGAGACGCTTCTTGATCTTGGTTTCACCCGCGAGCAGCAAGTTTGGAACAAAAAGATCGAGCTCAGTCTCGGAAAGCTGGCGCTGATGGCCGAATCACAAAAGCCTCCCGTATCCGATCTATTTGGATTCAAGCACGCCAAGGTTGAGACCGACACATCCCCCGAGGATAAATTCGAGGCCATTGACAGTCAGCTGTGTCTCATCCGGATTCAAGACGAGCTCTATGCGCAGGTCTTCCCTTCTGTTCAAACGGCTGTGGACGCAAGCGCCGAGCTACAACTGGCTATGGAGAATCACTGTCTGCACCTCCCGAAGAAGCAGAAGGCACTTATCCAGCTCTTCGAGAACAGCATGAGACAGCTCCTTAGGCACGAAGCTCTCGATGTCATGTCTCTCATCGACCTGCTCACGCTCATCAGTCTTTCGCCCGAGACTGCTGCTGACATCGCTGACCCATTCTACCTCGCACTACTGGCAGCCTCGCACGCTCTTCAGGGTGAGGAGTTGAAGATGGCCAAGCGCCTCATCTGGAGACGTTGCTTCATCCGCGATGACTGGACCAAGATCAACGATACCCAGTTGAAGGACGACTCCGTCGTTGAGGAGAAGTTAGCCCGCACCACGCTGTTCAGTGCCTTCGTTTCGTGCTACCAGTACCGTAAGTTCTGCCAGACCCCGAGCAGCTATAGTTGTTCATCCACTCACTCCGCAGCAGAGACGCTTGAAGACCCCTTCCAGCCAACCCGGCCATCTGACGCACTGGGCGCTTACGTTGAGGGCCTTGACAGCCGCTTCGCCTCCATGGAGAAGTCCTACAGGGACAAGCTCCTGGATGCGATGAGATGGGAGGACTCGGTCTTGATCAAATACATCGACAAGGCGCGCCTCGAGGAGTGGACTCGCACAACGGCCGAAACGGCTGAGGCCACGGTCGCGCAGTCAGTGGACGAGGCGACGAGGGTGGCCACAGAGGAAGCGTCGGATGAGCACACGAACGGAAAGACAAACGGCGTGAACTAGGGGTAAACTGGCCGTATGTTTTTTCTGATTGAGAGCCCAACTGCCCCGACGTGGCCGCCCCTTTCGGACGAATTGGGATGCGGTTCGAGTCTGTAGCCCGTGGCTACGGATGTGACATTCTCTCATGAAGGGCATTTCATTGTTGTTTATTTATTTGGCGGGGGGTCTCGGTGTAACTATAGCAGTAGACTGAGGCTGCTGGTGGCTTTTGCGGATGCCATTTTAAAAACGCCCTGATAACAAGTGCTACGGCACAACAGGCAGTCGTTGTTTTCTTTTTCTTACCCTTATCATTAACGAATCGGGATGGCTGGAATGGTACAGAGCACAACAAAAAGAGATCCAAGATGCACACACAGATACACTCAAGCATACACGCGCCAACTTGAGACCTGACAACGTGCCGTGATGAGAGAAAAAGAAGATGGCATTTCTGACGTTGAGGTGAGTTTCACGGCCCAAGCAGAGCCGGGTTTCCGACCAATGTCCCAAGGAATGCGTACCACGCGCTCTTCCATACCACAATTATTACTCGAGCAGAAAGCCGCCAAGAAAGTGTTCCAACGGCTCACTTGACTTGATACTCGACTGCTCGTTGTGACGACGAGGAACATCCGCGTCATCGTCCGCGTATGGGGAGAGGAGATTTTCCACGGCACGTGCGTTCTGTTTCCTGCTATAAACATTAATGTTTGTATATAAATATATATAGCCCTTCCGAGACGGACATTGTGTGCTACGTAAACCAAAACCTTCGCCACTCACTCATGCACGCCAAGTGGGAGATCGATCGGCCATCCACTTCCTTGCCCGCTCAAGATGGCAGACACTCTGACGTTTGATATTAAGACCCGGGATGGGGAAGAAGACTGCGCGCTTCTCTCCGAGCAGGGAGCACTGACCAGGTGGGAAGAGGACGTTCTCCAGTCTGCGGTTCGCCGAGTAGCGCTCAGCCTTTGGTAAAGTGCCCAGAAAACCCGCTGCAGCAGGGATTTGCCTTTCTGGTTTCTGGTAAGATGGGGTCAGTCGGGAGTCGCGTCTATGCAGATCTACTTGGATGAGCTTTCGACTTTTCTCAATTCTCCCCGCCACCTGGACGTCCCAAGTTCCCCAAAACGCTGACTGGCCCGGGATACGGGTTGAGATCCGCCCTCGCACTCGTGTTCTGGCTTGTGCCAAGGTGCATCGAGTAAACGAAAAGAATCGGAGGAACGATGCCATAGATGGGGGGCAAGGCGCTTGTAGGTTGCCGTCCGACAACTCTGCTGAAGTCACGATTCATGCCCTCGTCCCAAGTGGGAAAGGGAAAGGGAAAGGGGAAATGGTCAGTCAACATCTGAATGTCCGTCCGTCCAACGCCGTTCACATGGGTGAGCAAGCCACAACGTGCCGAGGGAGACGAGCCTCATCCTGGCATTACTCACAGCGGCGGGCCTCTCGCTTGAGACATGGCCTGTGAACTTTAAGGCGTCGTGGAGACTCTGATTCGTCATGAGTTGTTTGAAAGAACAATGGCTGTCAGCGAGTTGGATAGTTTCAACTAGATTAGACATGACAAGAAGAAACATTCTCCAGAAGGAGAGAAACGCCATCAACCCGACTTGTGGCGCACCGAGAACGGTTTCGGCTGTGTTAGCGTATGTATTTGTCCAGCCCTTGTCACAAGCTATGGTTTAGACGGGTTGACGGATTGGACGACGGCCCATGGACGGACGGACGCGGGGAGGCCAGGGTGTGGTTGAGACTCGAAAGAGTCCAGAGATGGGGCAGCGTTTCATTCGAAGAGTGGAATAGCCCCGGTAGAGAGGAGGGCCAGCTGACGGGGACAGGGAGGGCAGAAGTGAAACTGCAGGGCGGGAGGGCGTACAAATGGTTGGCTCGTCGAGCCGCATCTGTCGAAAAGATGGTGGCTAGAGATATCGGATGATGGGCAGCAGTGGTTAGGCTGGGAGGAGGATAACAGGCAAAGGTGGAAGTCGGTATGGTGCCGCGTGAACGAAAGACGGAAGGTTGATCACGGCTACCTCTAGACAGCACAACAGAACAGGCAACGGAGCGGGGCGGTCGTTCACCGCATGTCGGGCGGTAACTCGGCGGCGGGAGCCAAACAAGCCGGGTTGTAGCGCCGCTGTAGTTCTAAACCAGTATGGGCAAGGTTCTGCTGCAGGAGAAGAAGCCATTGGACAACGGCGCCTTGGGCAGATGCAATAGATGCGGACGAGGACTCGCGTTGGTGATCCTCTATTTTCCAACCGTCCCAAGCCCTTTGTATCCTTCCTTTTCTCTCGTGCTCCGCTTCGAAGGGGTGACTGATGCCTTGTCATTGGCCGTTGGCGTGGGAAAGCTGTTGTTATCCGGGCCACGATTAATGCCGTTATGCCATTGCTTAAAATGAAAGCTTTTTTTTGCAGGATAAGGATCGTGTGTGGGATTGGGTTGCAGAGAACATCATTTATGCCATGCGGGACTTGCCAACATCTCTGATGTGCAATGACAGGCGCTAAGGACTTGTCATAGTGCAGTCGGCATGCGTACCTAGTGTGAAGGAGCCTAGTGGCATGGCACAAGAGGAAGAATGTCGTCAAGTTTTGAGAGCTTATCTCGGAGACGGTTCAGAACCGACCTCGACATTTGGAGATCTGGTATGTGGGATTCAGCCCAGTTCAGTATGTCTTCGGCTGGTGCGCTTACCCAGACAATCTCGACAACGGTGAGCCGTGTTTGGCGGCTCCCTTTCCCTCAGAGTCAGACAGTTCTCAGACCTTCCGTCACCCCTTGTTTGGATGTTTCCAGTTCCCTTGAAAGGGGTCGCGACAGGATAACGACAGGATGGTCACGGCAGTCGGGCAGACAGACCCCTTGCGGCTAGGGGGTTGTATTCCTCGTCCACGAGAACAAAGCGAGATAGACGGCGGACGCATACTCGGCCGTCAGCGGACCTCGATCCCCGCACAGGGCATTCGCCATTCGTTTCTAGGGCCGTTTCTAGCGGCTTTCCGATGCTGTTTGGGCTTGGCTTGGCTTAGGATTACCGCAATGGCCAGGTAGCAGTTAGCGTGTCCCTGGCGAGTCGTTGAGCGGGCTAACGGTTGATATCCGTTACAACCCTGGCCCAGTGCAGGTGTCGATGATTCCCGTCATTCGCCGCGTAAGAGACACAGCATAACAGCTCACGCAGCTCACAATGTTTGGTGAAAGCCAGTGGCGGTGTTCTGTGCTTAAGGCAAACCGACGACGGGGCAGGATGATTGCATACCAGATGATCACAGGTGCAGAAGGCGGGCGCCGGACTTCCGCCGTAGAGCAGTTCGGATCTTCAAGGTACGAACGAGATTGAGAGAAATAGGAGGTCGTGTTTGATGTGAAATTGGGACGAGACCAGACAGGATGAGGCGAATACGGCGTGGGTTCTTCAGCAATGTCATATAAATCGTTTATATTTATATATAAAAAACAAGAGAGGATACTGACAATCAGAATGGAACAGTTGAGGGAGAGGGGGAAGAAACGAAGATCGTGCTGCGAACAAGGGCGACAGGGGAGAACGGTGTAGCAGACCCAAAAGTAGAAGTCGACTCCGGTACATGCGAAATTGGTGAGAAATTGTGGTGACGACAGGTACCAGGACCTTCTTGCCCTTGGCCTTGGCAGTCAAGAGCCCACTGCCAATGGGTAGGCTTGCTCCGCTGGGGTTGTCGGCAAGGCAGGGAAGGCACCTTTCATCCTGGAGTTGTACCAGTGTTTTTGTGCCTACCTAGGGTATACGTCTTTTAACTAGTTGTCGGTACGTACTCGGTACTGCTTGTGCGTTCGTGCGTGCGGATTGAACCTCATATTTCAGGCACAGACCACTTCCTTCCCCTTGTGTAGTGGAGCGCCTCTGCCAATAACTGGCGTGTGCGTTAGTTGGTGCTGCTACAATCTACTACTAGGTACTTCCTGCCCGTTTAATGTTAGCATAAGGCCCTTCCGTCAGGCCAGGGGCCAGTTCACTATGCACCACTCTCTACTCAATCTGTCTGGAGCACCCACGGTTCTCGAATACAGGAGGGCAATCCAAGGGCCAGCGAAAGGAAGGGAATGAAAGTTTAGACAGCAACATCAACAACAACAGCAACAAATCCATCGGTTTCAACTTGGAGCTTCTTTTTCTAACGTGAACCAATCCATGGTTAAATGGGGATCAGGCAAGTAGGTCAAGCTGTTTTCCACTCGCTGTGCAATTCCGCGCCGGGCCCCTAGTCCATTGAAATTGGGCGCAATCCCCCCTGGGAGGGAAAGTCGCCCACACGCTCGTGGCTGGCTCTCTTCACTTATTCCCTCGCCGGGTTCTCCTCCCCTCGTTCGGCGGTTGCTCACTTTCCCAATCCTGGAATCGCGACTTGGGGACCTGGACCTTGAACCCGGACCTGATCTGACCCCCTTCCAGGTGTCTCTCACTGAAAGTGAAGTGTGGGCCGCGGTGAGCGATACAATGCCGTTTTGGTCATTGAGAGGTTGAGGCATCGCTTGCAGTGTAATTTCAGCCGAACCGTTGACGACACTTTCTGTTGCACCTGTCTTTTCTCTCGTCTTCCTTCTTCCTTCTTCTCTTTCTCTCTTCTTCCTTTTTTCCCTCCTCTCCTCTCATTCGCGCTCCTTTTCGCCTTGACAAGCCTCGATCGGAGACGATTCACCGGCAGAATCCGATAACGGCAAAATACGACTCAGCCTTCGCACTGCCTCCGTTGTCGTCACCCCGAGACAAGACATTCCATCGAACAACAGACGAAGTGAAAGCATCGGGATTCGGACAGCCCCTCCCAAGGATAATTCAGGGACAACACCAAATTCAACAGCTGTGTCGACTGCGGCATCACGAGGACAGAAATAATTTCATCCAGCCGAGGAAACGGAAATCCAGTCAAGGTGAGTGGGAATCGAGCAAGGCTGTATGGTGCGTGCGTGCTGCTCGCTGCACAGCACAACGCCGCAACAACAACCATACCTACATGCAAGTGGATGCCTCAGCACAGGCAACAATCCATCAAACTGTACCCTGCACATCTGCCCTTGCACACTGCACCCAGCTTCGGCCTCAGGCCATACATGGTCCTGACGACTCGCGCGTTATGTGTGTGTCCACTGCCCTGCCCAGCCCGGTCCGGCACCGAGCCAACGGCATCGCTCAGCGCTGCACAGTGCCACAGTACTGCAGCGCCGGCCCCCCCATACCACCACCACCTCAACTTTCCCCCCTCCCCATTCCCTTCCTCTCTAGGCTTTCCCTCACTCTTTCTTTTCCCGCCAAATCCCTCCCGTGTCCCTCCCTGCCGCTCCATCTGTACTGCACCCGCCGGCACCACCCAACGCAGGTTCAAGCTGCCTAGCCCGGTCCAGCCCATCCTTCGCACTCCCCGTGCAGTGCATGTGGTCCGGGGGCGGATTACCCACAGTAATCCCTCGTCTCTGCGGTCTGCGGCTGCCATCCGTCCACCCTGCCCCAAAATCCGTCCATTCTCTCCCCCATCCATCCTTCCTTCCCAAAACCTCTCCTCCAGCAACGCAACCACCACCCCCTTCCCCGTCCCTCTCGGCCTGAGCCTGGTTTTTTCGCCTCCCCGAAAACTTCGGCTCAAATGGGCATCGGGACATTGCGAAGATAGCTGACCTAGGATCTGTATTATCCTTTTCAGATATCATCTTTTTTCTTTTCTCGTTGTGCATCCTGCCGATCGATCCTTCAGACCGCCTCCGACTTCGACCGACTCCCTCGACTTCGACCTCGATTGAAACGAATATCCACCGTGCCTTGCCCCCGATTCTACGGTCCGCAAAAGGACCACAGCCATTGACGCAATGGCTTCCTCGTCGAGCAACGTCGTCGGCGTGCATTACCGCGTGGGAAAGAAGATTGGAGAGGGTTCTTTCGGCGTCATCTTCGAGGGCACCAACCTCCTGAACAACCAGCAGATCGCCATCAAATTCGTACGTCGCCGACCTCGCTCAATCAGGCATCGCTGCATAGTCCGCCGCGTTGCGGCGATGTTGTCGATGTTGTGTCTTGCGTTGCAGCAACATCTGACTAATGCCATTTCTCGTCGCAGGAGCCGCGCAAGAGCGACGCCCCCCAACTGCGAGATGAGTACCGCACGTACAAGATTCTCGTCGGATGCCGTATGTCCTAGCAGCCTTCTCGTCGTATGCACTGCTGACTCGTATTGAAGCCGGCATCCCCAACGTTTATTACTTCGGTCAAGAGGGTCTGCACAACATACTCGTAATTGACCTCCTCGGTCCCTCGCTCGAGGACCTCTTCGACCATTGCGGTAGAAGGTTCACGATCAAGACCGTTGTCATGGTCGCCAAACAGATGGTGAGAGGGCTCAGATGAAAAAAAGCGTGCGACGTGGCGTGGCTGACTCGACATAGTTGTCTCGTGTGCAAACCATCCACGAGAAGAACCTCATCTACCGTGATATCAAGCCCGATAACTTCCTTATCGGTAGACCAGGCACCAAGGCGGCTAACGTCATCCACGTCGTCGACTTCGGCATGGCTAAGCAGTACCGCGATCCCAAGACGAAGCAACACATTCCTTATCGAGAGCGAAAGTCGCTGTCTGGAACCGCTCGTTACATGAGCATCAATACCCATCTCGGCCGCGAACAATCCCGACGCGACGATCTCGAGGCCCTCGGCCATGTCTTCATGTACTTCCTGAGAGGCGGTCTTCCCTGGCAAGGATTGAAGGCTGCCACCAACAAGCAGAAGTACGAGAAGATCGGTGAGAAGAAGCAGACCACCCCCATCAAGGATCTCTGCGAGGGCTTCCCCGACGAGTTCAACAAGTACCTGACGTATGTGCGGAACCTCGGCTTCGAGGACACCCCTGACTACGACTACCTGCGCGAGCTCTTCACTCAAGCCCTGAAGAACACGGGCGAGGTCGAAGACGGCGAGTACGACTGGATGAAGATATCCAAAGACTCGGGCAAGGGATGGGATGCCATGAAGGGCCATAACCCCGGATATCTTCACAACCCAAATGCTCGACCCGGCCCGTCCCAGATGGAACTGCACAGCGGTCATCGGGGCGGTGCTGCAAACCCCAACAACCCACAGAACCTGACTGTCGGCCGTTTAAACGCCGCGCAACCCCCGCCTCCTTCTCCGATCAAGCAGATGGCGAAATCGAGAGGTCAACCAAACGCCCCCGGCGCCTTGAACGCGCAACGGGGCAGCGGAGTCGGGGGTCTTCGGGACATGGCCACCCCCACCGGCTCAACTCAGGCCCAGTTTCAGAACAGCAACCGCAATTTACCCCAGAACGTCCCCCAGCAGACGCCGATGAACCAGCAGCAGGCCCCTCCTAACGGTCGACCTGCCGAGCCTCAACCCACAGGCTTCCAAAAGTTTATGAAGGTGTTGTGCTGTGGTAAGTCAAGCCCATTCCCAAATCCCAGTCTAGAGGTAAGACGCTGACAACCTCGCAGGTTAGGATCTTGGCTTCTTTTCTTGTTCGCGTTGCCAAAAGACGGCTAAGACTGCTCCCGCCACTATATAAACCCCTACTGGACACACTTGCCAGATGCCGGATCAATGTTTGAGTACACTCAGGCTGCCACACCTGGTTGACGACCCCCAAACACACCACTCTCCCCTATGTCCGCCATTCTTCATCTCTTCCGACAAAACTCATTCATCCTCTGAGCTACACTTTTTTCCGCATGACGACCACGGAGTGGCACACAGTTGCTTGCACACTGGCTGCTCCGGGATAATGACGAACACACTAGCCTTTCTTTCGGTTCTTCTCTTCATCCACGCTATGACGTTGTTTCTCCAGGAACCGTTACAGGGCATCATAAAAATCACTGGCACGGAAATCTCACCTTGGGAATTGGGACCTTCTTAAACCAAGAACTTTCTGTTTCTAAGGAGGGAAACAAAAAACATACAACTTGATAATGTACAGCGCAGCACGGCGCAAGGCGGTTGCAGGGGTTTTTAGCATTGGGTCAGGTTCTGCGGCACGTTTTCGTTGAGTTGATAATAGGGGCTGGCTGTGTCCGGCCCAGCTTGGGGCGAACGCGCTGTTGAGGGAGGAGGCTGAGGACTGCAAGAGTGGCAGCCAGGGGATGTTGCGACAGGAGTTGTGTGGAGGCTGATAGACAGAGAGGGATACAATGGACATGAAACTTTACATACACCACACCTGTCGTTGAGGCGCTCTTCTCCGTCACTACACCCCTAGCTGCCCCTTTCAGAGCCTAGCCCTATCTCCTCCACAATATTTGAACATTGTCACAACCCATAGAGAATGGCAATTGGCCTGTTAATAGATTGAACAGTAATTACAAGTACTGTGCTTTGCTGGTGGCAAGGGGTGCTAGCCTGCCCTTTGAATCTCCCATCACTCCCATGCCTAATGAAGTCGGCACAGCAACATGCTTTGTTGGGAGATGCGAGTGAAGCGGCATGAGTAACAAGGCTGGGGACTGGAGACTAGTGGCCGGTATGGAGGGGCAAATAAGATTTCCGAGAGCTCTCGTCTTTCTTTGTGCCTTCTCTTTGTCTGGCATGTGTCTGTCGCCTCTCATCCGTCTGAGGCAGCTAGCTTTCTGCCCAGTAACTTTGAAACTGGTCCGTCTACGGGCTGTATGGACAAAGGGCAAGGTCTTTTCTTTCTGGATAACAACGGGCTTTGTCTGTCTGGCTTGGGCCGTTTGTATTGCTGCAAGTATGGTTTCCTGGAGGATATGTACTCGATAATCTTGCAACGGGGCGTGCTGGACAACAGCCTCGCTGAAACTCATCATCTTTACCTTTTTAATCTGTAGGGAGGGGGGTGGTATTTTTGACATCGTAGGGAATTTGAGATCCGAATGACGCGTGTTACGCCTGTTTCCAACCCAATCCCCCCCCCCTCCTTCAAAATATTGCAATACTTCCCCATATATCATTCATGTGCGCCTTCGCATTGTAGGCGAGACGATGCCAGGGAACCGAGATGTGTCGATGGCTGATTGATTTTCGTCTCGCTGTCAGGGCGGTTGATGCCGTTTGTCGACGTCGGACTAGGTAGCCAAATGTACTTGCAGCCTCCCCTCGGCCAAGATGCTGAACTTTTCACTTCAGGGTAGCGGGGAGGGGAGGCATATCTGGCTGCCAGATGCATCTCGGAATAAGGATCAATACCTCGAAATGGACGATCTCGTTAGTGGCTTTTGAGCACGTCAAACTGTACTTTCAGGCCCAAGTCTCCCAACCATTCTACTCCCCTCGAAGCTTCATACCTATATACACACAATGCACATCGATAACAGCACCGCTAGTACGCCGTCGGAATTCTGGATCCCAAAGTCCAGCATACCCCCGAAACAAACCATGCATCGTGACCGAGTAGACCAGAAGATGCTTGGATGGCGGCTGTTTAGCATCGTTGTGAGTTCCCTGGGTTTCCCACTTCAAAGCTTGTTCCCACAGTCAACCACACATGTCGATGCAATGGTCCCGGTCGTATTTCAAAGCGAGAATCACTTCGCCTCGCCGATTAGAATGATGTGACATATAAGGGCCCTGCGTTCGGTCAAGCTGGAATAACGAAGCTTGTTTGTTCCAGCCCCAGCGTTGTCCGCTTGGTGCCACCCCCCCCCCCCCCCCCCCCCCGCTTCGTGTATTCTATGTGCTGTCGGTCGTTGTGAGTTTGTTACAAGGAAACGTCCATCGCCGGCTGATCGCTCCGGTCCGGCATACAGTACTGGTCCAACAAAGTCTGCAAACGTTGTCAGTTGGCCCCTCCCTTGATTGACCCCGTACCAAAAGTTGATCACTCGACTCACCCAGTCAAGATTCGAAGGGTCGTTCAGCGCGTTATCCAGCGTCATGTAATCGAAATCAAACCCGTGATCGATCCCCATCCCGTAGAGCTGACCGCATCCGACGCCGCCGCCACCGGCGTCCCCTAATCCGGGGCTCGCAGCCAAAGGCTGGCTGAACGACGTCGGGTCTTGGTCGCAGCAGCCATTTCCGCCGACGTCCGCCGTTGCAGTCCTCAGGTCTCCGGTCCTTGAGCCAGATTTACACATCCTCTGACTCGTCAGCCGCTGGACCATCGCCCGCAGGACCGTTGCCGCGTGCCTGGCGTCCCGGGAGCAGCTCGACCGGTTCGACCAGATTTCGCTCGCCGTTCTGAGGGCCGACATCTTCCTCTCGTAGTCCTCGTCACTAGGTATGGTCAGCGAACGCCAGACGCAACCCCGCCCAACCCACTTCTCCTCCCTTGTTTCCCTGGCAGGAGGTCAAAGGCAAGACGTACCTTGTATCCGTGCTCTCGTTCAAATCCAAGCAAACCACCATAGCAGCAATCATAAAGTCATGCAACGTCAGGCTACTCAACATGTACCGATCCTCGTACAGCCTCCCACCCGGGCTCGCCTCCCGATCGAACTCGGCGTGCAGGTCGAGCACCCTCAGCGCTGCGTCCCGGCAGATCTCCCTTGACACCGCAAACCGCGGGTCCGCCTTGTCTCTGCTGAGATACGCCCGGTGCAGCACGCACAAGGCCTTGCTGTACATGAGCTCGAGCATCAGCCGTTGCATGACGGTGTAGTTCTGCTCCGTGAACCCCGTCGCGCGTATCGGCCGCACGCGCATCGTCGCCGGCAGCTCGTCGTGCCACGTGTGCAGGGCGTCGTTAAGCGCGCAAGTCTCGGCGTAGGCCGGCTGCGCCGGGCTTAGCGCGTGGCGGATCACCTTCCTCAAGATGCGGCAGAGCTTGGATTTCCAGCAGTAGTACAGCATCGGGGTCGGCTCCGTCGGCGGCCGCGGTGGGGGCATTGTGATGGTGTCCTCGTCAAAGTCCTCGTCGGGGTGGTTCTCGGGCCCGCGGGCGTCGCCATCGCTCTCGTGGACGATGGCGGGCATGCCTAACTGGAAAGAGAGTAGCAAGTCAAAAGTCTCACAGTAGAACCAGGCCCGGCGGCGCATCTCGGCCTCGAAGGGAGAGATGGGTGTCGACAGGTGCTTCGGGTCGAGATGGTAGCCCCTCCGCTGCGCAAGCCTCGTCGCGACGCCAAACATGTTGGACAGGGTCGGGTCCATGTCTTTGCTCCCCATTACCCTAGTGTAGGCGACCAGGATGGTCGCCTCGACGGAGTAGGTCCCTGCGGCGAGGTAATCCCCCTTGATGAGGCACTGCACCGCGCGGCCGGTGTAGGCCGAGGGTTCCTTCAGTCTGCGGTTCAGGCCCAGCGTTCCCGCACTCCCCTTACCGCGGACGATGATTGTGGCGTTGGAGATGATGGAGAAGAGGATGCTGATCCAGAGAAAGCTTGCACCCTCGGGTTTCTTCCAGAACGCCTCGTACTCACGCTGGAAGCGGCCGACGTGAATAAAGGGAGCGGCACTGAACCGGGCGTGGAAGTACACGCTCAGCAACTTATCCAGGTCCTGTCGCGGGGGTAGACTGGACAAGACCTCCGGCAACGAGACGGCGACGACGGCGCCGAAGAGGAAATCCGGACCGATGGAGCATGCACCGCCTTCCGGTGGTTCCGGGAGGACAGTTGGATCCGGCTCGAGGGCCGTTTGGATCTCGCGGATGTGTTGAAGAAGGGCGGTCCAGTGCGTGGCGCCGTAGTAGGCCTCTTGTCCGTCTGGCGGGATCGGAGCCGGCGAGTGGCCGCTGCTCCCGGGCTCCGAGTTTGTCGGCGTCGGCACTGTGGTGGGTTTAGTGGGGCCCGGCGCCGTCCGATCCCGTGCTTGGGACGAAGAGAGGCCCATCCGCACGAGGTCCTGGACCATGCCCTCTAGCTTCTGTAGCCGCTGCTGCAATTCTGGCCGCTGCTGTAGCAAACCTTCTCCCACTGCTTCTCCACTTTCGCCGTGAGCGCCATGTTGAGATCCCGAGCTCGAGGAGACTGCAGCAGCAGCGTGACTACCGCGGCCGCTATCGCCCTCATTGCCGTTTCCAGTACTCCCGGACACTGCGACCCCGAACTTGCAGGCATCCCCATCTCCGCGCTTGGCACAAGCGCCACAAGGCGAGGCGCGGTCACACCGTAGCTTTCGCGCGCGGCAGGCCAGGCACGAGACGGGTTGCCGATTGCGCTTGGTCACCCTGTGCCGCTGGTCGGACAGAGACTGGGCACGGAAGACGGACGTGAACTGGGCAATGTCCGACGACGATGCCATTGGGCCCTGTCGTGGAAGCGAAAGGTGGATAGGCGTTTGCGTCGTCGGGTTCGTCAGTGCGGAGGAGAAGGAGGGGGCGTGACTCGGGGGAAAAGATGACCCCGAACCATGTGAGTGGGTTGTGCTCTCGGCCGATTCCGATTCCCCGGTGCGGAGACAGCAGGGTTTCCGCGTTGGGATAAGTTTGACTCCGAACCTCTATGGTCTCAACAAGGATTGTGATAAATGTGCTGAGAATGTCGAGGTTCACAAGACAGCGACTTGTAGCAGAGCGAAAGCAGAATTGTGGCCGAAAGGCGACTCAACCCCGTCTGGGTTTACTGTGTATGACGGCGTGGAGCGCCTCCGGACGGGGATTGTCTCGGATTTAACACCTTCTTGTTCCGGAAAGACAACGCCTCACGTACCGTTCGACGTCGTCCCGTTGACTCATTAAGCTTTCCCGTCACAAATGTCAAAACAGTCCATGGTACCGAGTACAGGGCAAGAAACCTTGGGCCCTTGGTTTCTCATTTTCTTCACTCTCTGACTATTGTGGCATTGCTCTAGCGCGGTCTATCGCGCTACGCTACGGCTGCTCTTGCGTCAGGACCCGGAGGGTTCGGGGACCGGGGGATTCCCCTGAAAACCGTATCGCCGCCTAGAATAGATCAATGTTCAAAATTAGGTGTATCACGCTTCTTCATGCCTAGAGAAAATCGCAAGGCCAGCGGTTCAGATTAGCGGACCACCCATATCATCCCGATCGATACACAGGGAACCGTCTCGTCTTTCTAGATCGCCGAAACATGCGGAGCCGAGAGACCTAGCTATGAATGGGAACAAGTGGTATGTAGGGAGGGAGAAGGACTGAGGATCTCCCCTGTCTCATGCCATCCCCTCGCAACTCTCCTCACCGAGAAGAGGGGGGTGCGCACAATCCAATATGCTTTGATGAACCAGTCAGGAAAGGGTTCAAACTTGCGAAAGCCCGTGCGAAGAAACGAACCGGTGTACGTGAGAGAAAGAGACAGAGGCACAGGTGGAGGGATAAACTACATCCAAACCCAGTTGTTTCGATTAACCTTTGGTTTGTTTCCCGCGAATGTTGCACTTCGGCAGCAACAGAAAACATCCACCATCCGTCCGCATATGCCCACACCCACAGACTCTCCTCCCTTCTTCAACAACCCAGCCAATCGTCCTAAAAGAAAGCCCCCTACACCCTCTCTCACCCTCTCTCTCCTTCCCCTACATTCCAATTTAGCTCACTTTTGGGTCGAACGCTTCGCACAACTCTAAAAATACCTGACGTACATATGACAGGCATGTTGTGATTGTGAGGCAACATCGCGAGAAACGTCACCACACAGACCGCTGGCACCATCGCTTTCCCCTCACCACCATCCCAACCACGAGATCCCCATGCTTGCCGTGGACCGTGGAGTTTTGTAGATAGGCGCCTCCGCCCGTCACTTTCTTTCCATCACACACAGCAACAGGCCTCCATGACTCCGCGGCTCTCATGGGATCATCCCCCCCCCCCCCCCCCCCCATCTCCTAGCCTGGTAACCTAGTTTCCAGGCCTAATCCGTGCGCCTGCTCTGTGCGCACCCCCCCCGCGAGTACCATCAGAAAGGCAACCTAACAGTTCCTGGTTATGGCTCCGGGCGCTGCCAGCGTTCCGCCTCGCATGGAACGGTCACACTAAGTAAGCATAAACCGATGTTGTTGCCATTGTCGGATTCGGGAGCACGCGCCATGGAATCAAAGAGAAGGTATACAAGGCGATTCCATTCCAGATTACTTATCATGTACGTGGTGGGTGAGCGCCAGGCGCCGCCCCTCGTTCTTATGTAGTGTTGTGCTGTGGTGAGGTCTCCCCAACTACTTCTCTTTTCCTCTCGGTGGACAAGCCCGAGTACCAACGCCACGACGGGTTTCTCAGGGTTCGGTCTTGGGCCGTTGTCACTGAGCCGTCCAGAGTACCTTGAATCACGTGTCACTGGGCTCGTAACCGCTTGTCCCCATACTCTCTCCGTCCCCCACCCATTTATGCTACGACGGGCATCAAGTTCGTCTCTACTGCGGCACAATGTATCCCTACCTTAAGTTCAACCAACAAACAAAAACGCACAATGTGCGGCACACGCCTTCCGGAAGCGAGGCGCTCGTACTTCGCGCAACCACCACATGAGGGAAAAATCAACCAGTTAGGGTTACACTATAAGTCACCCTATTGTCAAAGTCAAGATCGAGGAAACCTTGTCTCGTGTTGCGTGCTTCTTACCCGCTGCCAACTCGGGCGACGGCCCGATAGATTGGCTCGCTGGGCCGCCCTCTTCGGTCGTCCGCGGCCAGCCGATCTGATCTCCCCCCCCTCAAATACTTGACATCGCTCTTCAAGGCCAGAGAGCACGCTCCAGAGAGGGGGAGAGAGGCTCCTTCCCCCTCGGAGGTGATTCCAGCCAATCACCGTCCGTTGGGCCGACACTCCTTGAAACCCCTACCCCAGGTGAAAGGCCGGGACCGTCAGACTCAATCGAGACAAGCCACACGCGAACAGAGCAGAGAAAGACACCGTCAGATGCTGGAACCTGCCACAGGGGAAGGGGGGGGTTCTGCTTGGGAAGCGACTAAAAGACAAAAAGCAAAATCTAATATCCTCCGACAAAAAACCGTTCTCGGGTCGTAGACGATACGCCGTCGACCCGCATGTCTCTTCAGCAAATAGGCACTGCATACGTATATCGCGGAAGCAGGAGATGCTCTACTCGCCAACCCTCGTGGATCTCCCCCTCAGGACTCCAAGTACTGACTTAAACACACCCCTCGTCCGGGTATCAAGGCACAAGAGACGACCTATACATGCCACAAAAAAAAAAAGGCAAAGCAGAGCAGGGACGTGCCTTCCCATCCGGGCCTGCAGAGCACCGTCATCGCACGTTTCCCAAACCGCTTACACGGCTCCCTTCACCTATCACCGCAGCCGTCTGATAGAGCTTCCCCTCCTCCCCTAACCATTTATAGGCTCTTCAACGCCCCTTATCGCCGCGGACATGCGAGAGGCAGCAACAGCAGCAATCAGAGCTCGGCCCCTCCCCACGGACAGAGCACGTCTCGTTGCCGTAAACGGTCTTGATGTCGAAAATAGATCATGACTAAGCACGCATATTGTTCACGTCTGTCTCTCACGATCGCCGGGGTGAGGGGGGGCGGGAGCCGTCCTCGTGTGCCTATGGGTTGGAAGAACTGTCCATGTTCTGGACAATCTTTCTAAGTTCGGGTGGGTGGGGCCGAGGCGGGGGAAAAGCTCATTAATGTCCCGGAACCCTGGACGTAGTCGTTTTAAAGACCCGAATGTCAAAATGATGGAGGAGGAGGAGGAGGCCCTTCGGAGCTTCCAGATTCTCAGCTCGTATAGCAGAACGTCTGGTTGGGAACCGAGGCGCGTGTGTGTGTGCTCGCTCCAGGGAGACACCTGCGCAATGGGCCCAAGGGCCTGCTAACAAGAGGAAAGATAGATTTAGCCGCCGCGGCAAGTGAGGCATCGACTTTCCGGAAACAGACATCGTGTATAGGTAATGGCTGCCGTCCGTCCCTCCTCCATCCCCCCCTCACTACGTACTTGGCGTTATTGCTTTTTGATCCGCAAAGGCCCCCGGTCTTTCGGTTTGTATGTAACCTTGGGAGAAAGTTCCTCTCATCCATAAACGGCACATGCACAAAGAAGCTCACCCAGAGAGGACCGGTGAGAGGAGGAAGAGGGGATCCAGATCGGTTGGTGTCATGATGCCCTTCGTACAGCCTCATTTGGTCACATCCAATGCTTAATTGTCGGCCTTCGACCCGAACCGTCCTAGTCCTCGGGCAGTAACCGCCAGGGCAAATACAACGGTGAATAGACAATACACACCAAGGAGTCCTTTTTTTCTCCCCTCCCTCTCCCAGGCCTTTCTCTCTCAGAGGCCTTGTTTCCTCCCTCCCCCGTGTCCAGCAGGAATGGAATCCCATCCATCCGCTCTCGTATCCTCGCCGAGCTGCCAGAGCTAACACCTGCCTCCCGTCACCCCATCCTCTTGTTCGCACGTTTCTCTCAACATGCGTGTCGGCTTGGGTCTGTTCCCCAAAGAAAGCCAGGACGAGTGAGAGACCGTTGCATTATGGGGTTGGAAAAAAAAAAAAACACCAGGCTCTTTTTTTAATGGTTCTTCCTTACTACGTCTCATGCGCTTGGCTCGAAAGTGTGAAAATGGTCAAACAGAAAAACCTCTTGGGTCTCGAGATAAGTGGGAGGAAACAAAGTCATTGAAGATCAGGAGAAAAATAGAAGATAAAGAAAGAAAAAACACAACTCGCTTTTGTACAGGGACCACGACTGTATTACGGGCTGGGTATCATGGGCTGCGAAATAAATAAAATTAAACTCCGCCGCTAGGAGGAAATGCCACGGATGATCCTGGCAGCATTACCAACGGCAATGGTGAATGGAGGGACATCCTGCACATGAGGTTAGGCCAAGGTTTCGCGGTGCAGGAGCGCGCGTATCGGCTTACCTTTGTGACAACTGAGCCAGCCCCGACGGTGCTTCCCCGCCCGATCGTGACGCCTGGTAGGATGATAACCCCCCCACCGATAAAGCAGTCCTCCCCGATGGTAATGGGCATGCCAAACTGTGGCCCCTTGCTGCCCATGCGCTTCTTGGGATCGGTGGGTAGTGTCGCAGTGTAGATGCTTACATTCGGACCGATGTGGCAATTGTCGCCAATCTTGACCTCGCACGTATCAATAATAGTACAGCTCCGGCCAATGAGAACGTTTTGCCCGATGGAAATGTTGTAGCCATAGTCGCAAGTGAAGGGCGCCTCCACGACCACATGCTCACCCACTCTCCCCAGGTTCGCCACAGGTGAGGCGACGGTTGGCGAAATCTGTATCGGGTCGCGAGGCTGCAGAATCTCGCGGAAAAGGCGTGCGCGCTCCGTTGGAGAGACGCCGTTGTTCGGGTTCGTCGAGTTGTTGAATCGCCAGCAAGCTGCGCTGCAGCGTTCGCGCTCCAATACGAGCTCCTTGTCGAATGGGTAGTAGAGCTTCCCGTTGAGCATGTCCTCCTTTTGAGTCCTGGTCCTGCTGGGGGAGAACTGGGCGTGTGATAGTGCCAACTGCGCCGCGACCTGCACGTTGGTAGTTGCCGGGGGCTGCGGCGGCGGCGGCGGCGGCTGCTGTTGCTGCGGGATGGGGCTGTTCGATCTCGTTGGGTGAAGAATATTGATCTGGGGCAGCGTGTGGCCGGGGTGAGGCGTTTCGGGCTCTGGACCAGTCCTGCTGATGTCGTGCAACGGAGGGACGCGCTGATACTCCTTTCTCTCCGAAAAGGGAGCATGTGGAGGCCCTTGAGCGCTGACAGGCGTGGGAAAGGCGTTGGCAGGGGTGTAGGGAATGGCAGAAAGCTTGTTCTCGGGGCTCGTTACGGATGCGCTGGGGATAGTCGAAGCCGTCGGCCGGTCGTCATCAGTCAGCAGCGGCCGCCCTTGGGGGGGGTCTATCCGCAGTGGCTGTCCGCGGTAATGGGGCAACGGCTCCCGTCTCTGTCCGATGGCAGGCTGGCTGCCGTACGGAGCTTGCTGCGGCATGCCGTATGCGCCGGGCGGGACATAGCTGGGATCCTTGGACTCCAAGGGAATGGCCGCACCCTTACTGTCTGGCTTTTGCCAGGCCGTGTTGCGCTGCGGAGGGTATCCTGCGCAAACAAAACCTCCACGGAGACAGTTGCTACCTAGAAGGGGAAGGGGTCAGCGTTACATCACGAGCACAAGCAAGAGGAGACATTTTCGTACATTCGGGTTTCTGCTCATCGCATTTCTTCTTCCTCCTGCGGCACGTGAGGCAACCCGTCTTGGTCCGGTTGCTGAAGTTGCGCTTTCTCTTCTTGTCGGACTGGAGTGTGGGGTCACGAGATCCACCAGGCGTGTAGGAGCCATATGCCATGGATCTGTCGTCGCCGTCAGGGCTGGTGTTGTCGTAGTCATGTCCATCCATCTGGTTGGCACGCCTTAGCGCCTCACCAATCTGCTCCTCCGATTGACCTTGGGTGGACGTGGCGGAAGGCTGGTCGTAGTAGGCCCGCTCATCCCTTTCTCTTCCTTCGCGTGAATACCACGAATCGCCATGTTCGCGCAAGTCTTCGCGTTCAGCGTAGGAACGGGGGTCGCGCTCGCGCGAGGGTGTCTCATAAAGATCACGTGACTCTGGAGGATGAGAGTGAGATGCAGCGCCGGGAGACTTTTCCTTGGGCGGGGGAGCTTCTCTTCGCAGCTCCACAGAGTCGGATCGTTTTCTCTTGTGTGAGCCATCAACATCGGGGTAGTTGGCGGACTGATACGGCGATCTGTCCTGGCTCGGGCCAGCCCAGCTTTCCCTTTGGCTTGTGGAGGGTTCCGTGGCAATGGAGGATTCCGTGGCGATGGAGGGTTCCGTGACGGTGGTTGTTGACTTGAGCTCGGGTGGGATGGGTTGTCCGTTGGGGCGCCCGTCTGACGGAGCAGCTCTGCTGGCATCGGCCGGCGGGTTGGGTGGTTCCGAGGTTTTTGGTGAGCCCCCATTGAGGGCAGTGAAAGCTGACATGGTTCTACACGGCTCCTCACCAACGCGGGTGTGAGAGGGCAAGACGCGAGATGTCGTCACGAAGCTGTTGGTCTGGGGGAACGAAGTGGTGAGTAGATGCGGTGCTAGATGAGGTTGCTACGCGGTAGGCGACTGGCGGTGGGAACGGCGGCAGATAAGCGTCGGAATGGTGCGTGAAGAACCAGCAGGGAAACTTGGTAGGTGAGGAGAAAAGCCGCGCGATGATGTGTTGGCCCGTGAGGAATGGGATGCGAAGGAGCTGGGTGCGCGCGTCAAGCAGGGTGCAGCGTAGTGCCAATGTGGGCGATTTGGACCGAGCAATGCCGCCCTGGAGAAGCCACAAAGTCGCGGGCGGGAGTAAACAGTTATACACGTGGTCTGTAGAGTAGAGTAGAGTAGTGTAGTGTAGCGTAGCGTTGAGCTGAAGTTCTGAGGCGAACGAACGTCTTTTTGGAGACAGGGAGGCGCCTCGTCGTCTTCCAGGTTCAGAGAGTTTGGGGGAATGGCCTCTCTTGAGTGAGTGAGTGAGTGAGTGAGAGCTGGCGCGGATGAGATGAGTAAGAAATGGGGATCCCTTTTAGTCTGGGGCAGCCAGGTCGTTTCTTTGTGTGCGTCGTGGGGGTGGGTAAGTTTTTCTTCTTTTCCTCGTGCTTTCCCTGGACCCGGTCCCCTTCTCAAAGATCTGCACGCAGAAGACAGAAAGCGGGAAGGGGAAGAAGAAGAAGAAGAGGGGAGGGAGAGAGGGAGAGAAACAATGAAAGAGATAAAATAAAACAAAATAAAACAAAAAACAAAAAAAGAAGGGGAAAAAAGGGTGGAAAGGGAGCCAGCTGTTAAGCGCAAATGATGACACTTGCTGCTGCAAGCTGCAAGCTGCAAGTAGCTGCTACTGCCGCCGGTGCTGGTGCTGGTGCTGGTTCTTCGGCACGCGGCGCGCGGAGGTCGCGGGAGCTTGAGCTCTCTCTCGGTAGGCCGTAGGCAGGGGGGAGGGGGGTGTGATAAATAATTCGATGGGCTGTGCGCGCGTGCGTCAGTAGGTAGGTACGTGCGACAAGGCAGGGACAAGAGGTCGAGAGCGGTGTCTTGTCCGCCCGCTGCTGGGCTTGGGGGAGGGGGGGTGGAACAAGGACAGAAATTGATGAGAGAAGAGATGTTGCTGAGACCCGAGGCTGTGCAGCCCTTGGTGTATGGATGTGTGTGTGTGTGTGTGTGTGTGGGAGAGAGAGAGAGAGAAATTAGATGGGAGCAGGCAGCCCATCTGTCTCTTGTCAGGACGGCTTTTTCCAAAGCCGTTGGACAAGAAGAAAGTAGAGTTTCTACCCTTTTTCTTCCTGAGGGGCGCAGGTGTAAGGGGAAGGGAAAGCCAGATAGAAGAGGAACGAGACGAATTGGAACACCAACCTGAAGAAGAGGCTTGCTTACTTTACTCGTCCTCCTCAGGTATATCGCCAACTGATCCTATTAGACAATATTGAATCTGTTGATCGCTTGCAACGTGGCGCGTTCGAGATGTCACCGGGTGGTGGTGAGTGTCGTGTTAAGCTGTGTTGTGTTGTGTGGTGCGAATGTGATGAGACGGAGGCGGGCTAAGAGCACTTGTTCGCCTGCGAGTTTGGTACGTCGTCGGAGAGGTTGCAGCGTATCAAAAGTAATTCGGGCGGGAAATTGCGCCGGTCCTCATTCTCCTTCGTCGCTTCTGCGTCTCTTCGTCTCTCTTGTACCCTCTCTTACCTTCCTCTCCACTCTTGCTTACTTGCCGTCTCTGCCTCTGTCTCTGTCACAGTCTCTCTTCCGGACCAATTTTTTTTTAATGAATAAATGAAGAATAGCAGTTAGTGCTACGTCTTGTGTCGTCGAGCCGAGTCCCGCGAGCTCAAAGGGGTCCCGTCCTTCCTTCTTCTCCCGTCTTGAGGGGTTGGGGTCGGTTTGTCCAAGCCGAGGGATGATGGCTGCTTTGTCTGGCGGCGCTTGAGCGGTTTCAATTTTTTTTGACGCGCGATTATGCTGCGCCTGTCCGGGGAGGGGGGGAGGGTCGAATAGTGAGGGGATGATTTTCCACGCCGCAAGCCAGGAAAGGTGACTTCAATTGTAACGCGACCCCCAACCCAATCGCCTTCTTTTCTTCTTTCTCTTCCCGCAAGCAAGGGTGCAAAACAAGGCGTTGGCCAAATATTGAGAGAAACAAATTCGCCTTGTCCTTCTGTGGTGGCAGTTCGGACGTTGAGGGATGGGACGTGTGCAAAGAACCTGCCGGATGAGTTGGGCTGTGAAAATGACAGGATGTCCCAGGCGAAAGATGGTTTTCGTGGTGTCGGATGTTGGCGGGTGGAATTGGTAGAATGGTGAGATGACAAGAAACTGTAAGTGTGACGAAGGGGTGAGGGTGGGACAGGGAAGAGGAGGGGGGCGGGGACGAGGAGGAGGAGGAGGGCGGGATAAGTTATTATCATGTGGTAACGAACCTCAAGTGAAATGTTGTCTATGTAGGTATCGGTGTCTGTAGTCGGGGTCAAGCGTCGAGTCTGGACATCCATCCAGTCGCTTCGAGGTACTTACTCTTTCTCACACGCTCAGAGGGGCAGGGCGTTTGGCAACCGCATCCGCATCCGCTGCCGTAGCCGTAGCCGTCGTCAACAAGCCGGCACCTGTCCAAAGTCTGTTAGGCGAGCCAAGGACTACTACCCTTGGCCGGGAACCAGCCAGCCAGCCATTTTCTTTTCCATTTTCTTTTTCTTCCACCCTCTCTTTTTTTCTTCCGTACATGGTTTGTTTACGCGATTGCTCGTCAGTTCCAGAAACCAACCGAAGAAAGATTCGAAAAAGTACCCGGGCAGCCAAATGGCCTAAAAAGGGGACGGGCTCTCTTCCCGGGGTGACGGGGACGCGACGACAAGTGTCTTCTGGGGAAGAGGGAACGGAGAGGGTGCGTAATTTATCATTACCTTTGTTTCTTGCCCAATACGGGCCCTTCCCTCTAAATCTCTCCCATGCGCTTCAAGTCGCTTCTTCCCGCAGAATCTCTCTCCATGTGCTGGCTGCATTCACGCATACACAAACGTGAATGAATCCCTCTGAGACCAGACCAAGTGTCGACTGTCGACGAGGACAACGAAGATGCACCTGCCACCCGTATCCGTATCGCCTCTTTCCCTCATCTCTGGAACATCCAACACCAACACCACCACCACTACCAACCCCCTCCCCCCTCGTCCTCCATCGCTAAACCTGGGAAACATTGGGGCGGCCTGGCGCTTCCTACGGGTACTGGGCGGCCGTCTGGTACTTGAGCGATACCGCTGCCAGTAGCCACTTGCGTCTGTCGTCGCTTCGACAGCCAGCTGGGCACCCTTGCTCAGGTATGAGCAGGGGGGGGATGGCATGCAGAAGTGAGGGGGCGTGCCTTCAGTCAATTGGCGACCCTGAGAAAGGGAGGGGGGGTGAGCCAGGAGGAGCCTTGCAGCCAGCCTGCGTCTCGTCGCTCCAGCTGCTGGTGCAACGTACAGTACTCAGTAGATAAAGTACTTATGTACAACTGAGGATTGACTTTGATTTGAATGAACGGGACGGGGACTGGACCGGACTGGTAGAACTGACCTTGACCCGGCCGGGTCTCAGCTGGGATGTGCCGCTTTGAGTCTACTCATCGCCGTCTGCCCATCTCTGCCTTGTCGCCTTGCGCCCATGTTGTTCTGTTCTCCTCTCTACCCCCCCTGGTCAGACACGGTTCGTCCATATCCCGTCGTTGCAGAATATGAATCGTCGTGAGCTCGTTGTCGGCCCCGGGCCTGTTCTATCACCCGGGCCTCTCTATCCAATCGACTGACTGACTGCAGTCCACACGCAGATGGCACATCCTTCTCCCACGGACCTCAGCGGCCATGCCTCTGCTTCTGTGTCCTTCCGCGAGATGATGCCGGCTGAAATTGTGCACAGATGCATCTTGTACAAGTAAAGTGTATGTTCTCATGTAAATGCCCACGACCATTTACTCAATGAAACATACGCCAACCACCACTGCCACGTGAAAAGAACGGGGGGCGGACCTGCTTCATCAACGTCGATGACGGCGGGAGATCTGTGATCTGTCATCCCCCCTTGAGAGGAGACCGGCTGTAGGCGCATGGCATGGGGAGGAGAGGTTGGCCCCCGCTTGCCGCGGCCGTGAGCCGTCGTCATTTTCAGTTTCTCCAAAGTTGGGGGCAGCAAACAAGCGACCTCCCGCGACAAGAGCCGCCGGCTTTCGCCACTGAATTTGGAAGCGAAAACCTACTGCCACCCACCACCTGCTACCGTAGCGACCCCCGTTTTGATTGATATCGTCAACCTGCACCCGCCACCCCCGTCACATCGACTCTACGCTGCCATCTCCCTCTGACAAACTCGTCTGCACGTCGCCTCTGGGACCCTTCCTGATTGATGTGCAACTGACGGGCCGCCGCCGCCGTCGTCTAACTAAGACACCCCTAGAACCCCTCGCGGTTCAACAATAAAGCCCCTCGCCCATCCGGAGACGCTGCCCGCCTCCAACGTTACACTGGTTTCCACTTTGTCGCTCCCACGAAGCTTGACACAACCCTTCAGACCGCTGTTTGGCTGTAATTGTGTGCGCGTGCGTGCGTGTGTGTGCGTGTACTCCGTACCGTAGAGAAGATATCGCCAGGGTTGCCCCATCCTCCTCGAGTCTGGCAGGAAACGGCCTTGATACGCAGAAGAAGGTGAAGGGAAGGTGGACCGCCTGGCCTAGATCGAAAACAACCCGGCCGTTCACAGCTGCTTTACAGAGCACTTGCGGATACGATGTACATCTGGAAAAGAAAAGAACCCAATGTGATCAACCCCGGTGCCGAAGCCATCCCGGTCGAACCTTTGGCCCCTTCGTCCGCCCGCGCCTTCATGTTCATAAATAGCACTTGGTCACGCGGTAGTCCTTGCCAAAGAGTGTTTTATCCTTGTCATGATGGTCGCAATTGAGGTCGGTTCGGGATGGGGCAGTGGTGTAGACCCGTGTTTCGAAATGTCGAGATCGGCCACGGTTATCCGCGACGTGGTTCCCTTCTGGCCGTGAGCGCTCAAAGTTGCGACCGAGACGCCACTAGAGAGAGTTGGCTTATGACCGACCGGTGCGTGATGCAGGCGGATTTGGTTAATGGCGTGCCGCTTTTACACCAATGGGACATTCAGGACTTGGTCTCTGTGTCATGCAGCTTGCCGCGATCGGTGAGGTTTGACGTCGAGAGAACCCAGTATACATTCGGACATGTCGCGTCTAACAACACTCTCAGATACGACACTAACGTCGTCGGGATTTGTCGTCACCCATGAAGGCTCACTCAGTTAGCTGGTCGAAGCTCGTATCACCGCCCCCGTTCGACACTGTTCTAGTGTATGTACGGCCGCCAACTGCACTAGCATACGCGACAGTGCACCCGATTGCAAAGTTTGGCTGGCCTGCCAGTCCTGTTAACATGAGATTAGTGAGGGGAAAATCCCATTTTCTGGTCCGCGTTGAGTCTGTGTCCCGGCCCTTGAGTCCCCTTCTTCAACGCAACAGCCAATCTTCGATCACGGTCGGCGCATCACAGGAGACTTTCTTTCCCCTGGTTTGATATTCTGGGCAACAACATTCAATCTAATTACCTTCTCTGGGCGCAGGTCCCTCCCGGGGCTGTAGCTTGCCATGCATCCGTATTCCTAGGTTGCTTTGTTGCGTTGCAATATCTGCTCGCGCTCCATGCGTCTGTCGCAGCAGCACACCGCGGCCTAATTGTCCGCTCGTGGTAGGGCATGCGTCAGACTCATTACAGGAACCTCGCGCGAAATGCAAATCGTGCTGCCAATCTCGGTGCCCGTAGGGTGTCCCATCTTTCACTTCCCCCCCAAAGCTCTGCTCTCGTTCCTCTGATGGGGCAGGGATGAAACAAAAACGTTAATCTTCCGATGTCGATGAACCAGGGTGCAGTCCACGGTGGATATTTTTAGCTCTTCCATCCTGGGTATCACCTTGGGAGGTGCTGCTTTACTCTCAAAGTAAGTAGGTACCTCGTTGGGGGTTTTCCTTCTTTTCTTTTTGCTTTTCTCCTCTTTCTCCTTTCGTTCTTACCCCAGCGTTGGCCAGGATCGATCCGCTCGTCTCGTCTCATCTCATCTCGTTGTCGCGTAGGTCTAGGTAAGGTGCTGGTTCGGTGGTTCCCATCGGCTCCGACGGCGATCAAAGAGTTTCCAACCATTGTCGCAGACCTCCCTTTCTTTTGTCTCGCGTAGCGCTTACCGCAAGGCGGGTGTGCGCGAAGAGAGAATTTGCTAGCAACCTGACTCGACTCAACCACCCACTCCAGTGCCGCCTCCGCCGCAAGTCACTCGGGTGTCTTTACCGCCGCGGTCCACTCATACCTCCCGTGATGGCAGCTAAGCGGTGTCGTCAGTCTGATTGGTTATCGACATTGTAAGTTGCAGCCAACAAGAAGTCCAGGTCGACAGAGGGATATGGAAATAATGACTGACCTGCATACGACTCGACACGTGTGTTGAGATGAGACAGACGAGATACCCCCCCCACTCCGATGGAGCAGTTTACCCAATCTTCGGCGATCCATTCCTACCAGCCGGAAACTGATTGAAGCTGCCCCGGTGGTTTCGTCTTGCGATGCTGCTCAAAAAGTTGCCGAGGGAACTAAACTAAACCTCGCAGGTGGTTCGGTTTTACGGGCCTGTAGGTTGTAGCCCAGAAGCTGTGATGAAAACTTGGATTGGTCGCAAAACCATGCGGTTGCCGCGATCTCGCTGCACACTTGCTGACGTGTGTCACACCCAGTCGCACGCGCGCACAGCCCCTTCACCACCTGTTGCGCAAAATACCGACGGGGTAATCTTCTCGAAAGGCCTGGGGACTTGAAGAACCAACGCCGAAGAGGATACCAGGGCACAGGTGGCCGACAGGCATTGTTCTGCAAACAGTGGCTGTGTCCATGGCGGCCGAATCGAGGCCATGAGCATACCGAGGTCGTGTACGTACCGGTCCGTACGCGCCTCTAGTGAAAAACACGCTGAAAAACTCGTGGGTGTCTATGTGTAAGCTGTAGGCTGTTCGCCAAACAGCGACGTCACAGATCATGTCGCATCCGTCCAAACAGTAGTATCGGTTGCCTCCGATCGATTGGTCGGAGAGTTGAAGGCTTGGCCACGGTGGAGTTCGTAAGTCCCTGCCATGGCCGGTTCGGTAATGAAAAGGACAGAGATTGCGGGAATGTCGTCTCGTGGGACCTGTCGGGGCAAGAAGCGCGAAACCGCGAGTGAGAGGCTGCATTTAGTGTGGCCAGGTACTCGCCATATGGGGGTTTCCTCTCCGGGGCCATGTCTGGTTGTCGGTAGCTCGCCCGTGTCGCATCGAAAGAATCAGACAAATGCGGAATGATGCCCGCCATGTGGAACCGAAAGCGACGACAACAGCAACGGTAGCAAACACTGAACGAAGCGGAACCCAGAATACTCCTCTGTCATCAATCCGTCAAATCCAGACTGAAAAGACATGGGCCGACAGAGTCGAGTGTTTCCAGGTACATTTGGCCGACGCGGCATGCCTTCATCTCCAACATAGCGTAGCATGCATGGGTGTCAAGCGTGGCTTACTGACAGTGGCGAGTGGGGATGGAAGGGACGGGAATCAGGGGATAAAAATGAACTGGGGCAGCATCGAGGGACCGAGGTTGTGTGAGCGGCCTTGGTGCGGATTCGGAAGGAGGAGGAGGCCAAGAAGGAAGAAAGCAAACAAAAGCGGGCCGTCGGTGTTCGAGAAAGAGAGGAGCAGGGAGGGCGGGAGATACTGACCGTCAAATCCCTTCTTGTGTCGTCACGAACACGACAGTCGGGAGGGAGTGCGCGCGATTGGACGTGGCAGCGAATTTCCCCGTGGATGTTGATGTTGGATGAGGAGGCGGTGGTTAGAGGAGAATGATTTAACGGCGATGCGAGGGCGCCTGTATGGACCGAGACTCGAGGCCGTCTCGGAGGGAGCGAAGGGCAGGAGGAAACAAGGCTGCGGGGCGGGAAGCGTTGGTCCTTGTTTAGGTAGCTGTCGTCCGCTCAAGACGATTCGTCTCGTCTGATCCCATGCACGGCGTTGCTATTCCTGGGCGGCGATGCTGATGATGATCAACCTTCGGGTGCAGGGCTTTTGATTGACGGACGCGACGGCCTATCCCGGGGTTGTTGGAAGATGTGCTGCCGAGACCCCATCCAACGACGACGAGTGGCGAATGGTTCAATGACGCAAAATGGATGGAGACGGAATGGGATTTTTATGATGGCGCTCGGTATTCGTATGACGGCGGAAGAATTTCTTGCTGGAAGAGAATGTAAATCGTCGCGGTGGAATTGGGAAGAGCATCTACAAAACCGTGCTGTACCTACCTCCCTCCCTATGTTCCTGGCCTTTCGTGATCAAGAAGGCCCGTATGTCAGCCAACTTACCTCTGCTCGTCCTTTCTACGTCTTATGGCGGGGTCCCCTTACTGTGTCTGTACGAACATAGATACGCCATGTAAGTACTCCGTACAAGCGGAGGAATTGCCTGAAGGCGGTTGGTGATTCCGCTAAGGCAATCAATATTCGGGCCCAGAACCGCTCGTCGACAGGCTCGAGACACCTCGAGTCCTGCTCGAGTCGAAAGAGGGGAAAGGCAAACAACCTTGACAAAAGAAGGCCATCTTTAACACAACGTGTGTTGGTGCGTAGGTAGATAGTGGAGGGTGGCACACAAATGATCCCGCACCGTTCAGGCCAATAGGCCCTGGACACAGCAATCGGTCTAGATCTCGCAGGTTTGGGGGCTAGCGAGCCCGCTTAAACAGCAACCCAAGCGCGCTTTAAAGGGTGGGAGGAGGTTTGCCAGCTGTAAGATGGACGGCGTGTATTTTGGTGGTAAGGAGTGCGACTCATCCATCACCCATGGCATCGACCATGGGCGCGGTACGTACTGCTGCGGGAGTGCACTCTCACCCCACCCCCCCTCCTTCCGGGCGCCAGAGAGGAACTTCCGCAGGTTGGTGGGGACCACCGGCATCGCTACCTAGGCAGGTACCTAAGGTATCTGTCTACCTATGTATCCTCCTCCTGGGCCTTCGCTTACACCTCCCTTGACCCCGCGACAGCTCGCATTCATTCTTCATTGTCGCAATCCAATGACTGGGGGTTTGACTGTTGGACGACATCAGAATATGCAACCGCTTGTCGCAGTGTTTAGCTGCATTTTCTCTGTTCTTGGTGGGTTCCTAACGAAATACCTTGTCAAACTCTCTTCACGTGATGAGATTCTCTACATCGTGCACCGAGCGCTGACCTAAGCACATCGGCATGATGTAAGCACCCGTGTCACCGGCGGGCCCCGCTGGAACGGCAGACAGGGACAAGGAGCCTTCCGCCCCCCGACTATATCCTGACAATTGAACGTCCACGCTTGCACTCGAAGATTGCTTCTCACTCACATGTCTGCAAGCTGAAGGTCCCTTTACCCGTCAAGGAGATGACCGTAGCCTCTCGGCTTAAGGCAAGCGTTTCTATTCTAATCTTGGGATCATCAAATTCCCCGAGATGCACGACACCGCAGCTCCATCACACGAACCCTTTATGTCCAGCAGGGCCTCCAGCCAATGGCATCCCCCGCTCCGACTAAGCGCCCACTAAGCGCTTTTCCTTCCTCTCACGAACGACGTCAAACCACATAGCTGGCTGCCCTTCTTCTGGAAACTTTCTCTTTCACATGGCCACCTTCAACCCGCAATTCCATGCACCGTCAGAGCGTCCGACTCCTATTAATAACTACCGGACCCAAGGGCATGTTTCTGACCATGGTCGCCACCCATGGTCGAGCGGCATGAAGATCTCTCTCCCCTTTCATCAAGGACTTACACCAACCTCCGCCGCCGAGTATACTACGCGCCGAGTGGCAGCTGTCTCAATGCAAGGTACATGAGCGACGGCGCGCTCCTACCTACTCTGCAGGGTGATGAAAACTTCTTGACTCGCGTCTAGGCTACCCAAGGCAAGACGCGGAGCCGCATCCTGGGGTCACTCGGCGTCACGCCGATGCTCTTCATCTCTCGTCACGGCATGTCCCCCCCCCCCCCGTCCCCTTCCATCTCGAGGGACCGTCAGCCTCGCAGAAGAGTCCTCGAGATGGGTAAGTACGCAGCCTTCCGTTGGCGCCTATGACTTGTCACCCCCCTACCGTGGCTTCAGCATCAAGGACCCTGAAATCACAAGGGTATGCCTTGGCGCGAAGACGTTCGCCAACATCATCTACGCGACCCCCCACCTTTGGACCAGTCGACAGCGCGAGTCCAGATGTCTGGGGAGCCAGAGGATCTCGGACGCCCATTTAGCTTCACCGTCCCCCTCCCTCCCTTCCCACCTTCCAACAAACCACACGACCCGATCCCCAGGTAGTGGTGACGCAGAGACGCCGCGGCACACCTCTCTTCATGCTCGATGCCCTGTCGACTCCAGCAATAACCGCCCTCCGCGTCGATATTTATAGCTGCCGTTGCTATAATAAGATAGTAGCCTCACCTGCAGCTGCCGGTGGACTGCATCTTGCTTAATGAGACGTCACGTCCCGCCTCGAACCTCGCGCGACTTCACCACCTGAAGGACTTCTTATCTCTCTGTCAACCACCACCCACCCGCTCCGCAATCTCCAGCTAGTAGCACAAAGAAGCCGCGTACTTCTTCCACTTTCGCATCTGCTTATCAGGATCTGCGTTTGCCCCTGGCGCCTTACACACGATGCATACAATGCTCGTTTTAAGCGCGGAACCTCCACCGGGACTGGCTCTCTTCTGACTCAGACAATGTCCGTATCCCTGCTCGACGAGTTCCCGCCATGCAGCACATGCAATGCTTCCTCTCATGCTACCTTGTCATCTCGGCGGTTTGTTTCATGAGCCTCTCCTCGTTGCTACTCGATCGATGAGACGACAAACACACACCATCCAGATATACCCCTGCTCACATTCCCCAACAGGGGCAACACCTGACAAGTTAGGGCAAGCTAAGGTCCCTGTTTCTCATTGCATCGTTTCAAGCTTTTGCTCCTATCATGGACTCTAGAGATGGGCGGCTGCTCTCCCCGCCTGTCCAAAGGCCCCTTCGACATGCTGTCTGTTCTGTACGTCAGAGCCCGACATTCGTGCCGGACCAAGCACACGACCCTCGGTTGGTACCTAGCTTGCACACGTCTTGCGCTGGACCAAGCGTTGGTCACACGCAAGCCCTTCCCAGTGGTTCGCAGTACTGCGATATCCCGCGCCTCGTCTACCATGTCACGGCGCGTAGCGACGATAGATACTTTGGGGTCTGATCATACGTCGATGGCACCTGCTTCACTTCTTCTGCCTCTTCGCAGTTTTGTCGTCACCCCCAGCGCTCATGACGCTCGCGCTCCGTTTGTGTGACACTCCACTACTTCCCGGCCGCGCTGGCTTGTCCTTGTCCTTGTCCGCATCACCTTTCCCTTCTTCTGTCGCAGCCGACGTACCCACCTCCCTCTCCCCATCAGCTGGTGCCTCGGCTCCGGCCGCGACGCCATTGGTCTTCGGTTCGTCTGTCTTCGCTGGCTCCGCGGGTGCGGCTTCTGCTTTTGCCTCGCCGCCCACCGTCTTGTCTTTCTTCTCTTCCGTAGAGCGGCTGTCACCATCACCCTCCTTTTTCTCGGCAGCCGGATTGGGTTCTGGTTGGCTTGTCTTCTCTCGCTCCATCTTCTTGGCCAGCTCAATTTTGATCTCGGCGTCAATCTTGTCTGTGACCTTTCTGGCATCGAGTAGGCTGTTGACCGCGCCTAGGAGAAGCTCGTACTGCGATGTGACAGGTGCCGTGGGCATGACAAGCCGCGGCGGGATGTCAAGTTCGTTAAGCGTGTTCATGATGCGCAACTGTTGTTGGTTCGACTTGTGTGTGAACAACTTATTGATCCTCTCGTATCGGAACGTGGGTCCGCTGGACAGACGGTCATGGTGCGTGACGCCATAGACGTGCATCTCGGCCTCGGAGAGCTTGCGGCGTTCTTGCTGCTGCTGGCCCTTCTTTCCTCCGGCCGGCGCCGTCGGTGTCTGCGCGACGCTGCTTGGGGGCTCCTTTTGCGACTTCTCTGGCGGCGCGGTGGCGGCAGCGGCAGCTGCAGCGATGCTTTCGCGGCGGTTGCCATTATTGTCTGACGCTGCCGCTGCCGGTTGTTGACCGGCAGCAGGCGTGGAGGGGCTGACGCCATCAGCCGCCATCAACGACTTGCGCTTCTTGGACTTGTCGGCGTTCATCAAATTTTGCAGGAGGGTCTGTAACCCGGCGCTGGACTTGAACGTGCTGATGTCCTGGTCGGTGTGCGGATAGTCCAGTCGGTTGTACAGCTCGCGCCGCTCCTCGTTGAATCGGTCGCTGCGCGCCAGAATGCGTTTGATCTCCAGTAGCAGCGATTCCTCCTCCTTGGCCTCCTCCTTGCTCCGCGTCAGCGCGTTGTTTGCGAAGTCCTTGCGGAGCTTTTCTTGGTTTGCGTTGAAGTTGGCCATGAGCTCGTGGAGCGTGTATTCGGGCTGCGTCATGTACTGAACGGGTTTCTGGACCGCCATCATCTTTGCGGCCACCTCGTAATATCGCGCCTTGAGGTCCTCCATCGTCCGTGGCTTCGGTACTGGAATGATAGCCTTACTCTCGTCCCCGTCCGCCGATGCCTCACCATTGATGGCCTCTGGCATATAGTCGTAACGGTCCCATATGATCGGCCACCGCAGGTCAAAGTCTCTCACCAGGCTCAGCAGGTAGTCTGTTTCTTCCTTGGTCCAGTCGTCACTCTGAAGGTTTGTTTGATACTGGTCCTCGCTGTACTGAGGTACGTCGACCTCGACATTAAATTTCGCAAACATTGAGTTCTCGGGTTTAGATGTCGCCTGATCTCCGTCCGCATCCTTCATTTCCGCGTCCGCGCCTTGCGCTGCATTCTCTGCTGACGTCGGTATTTTCCGCTTCCAGTGCTTTAGCACCAATGCGCCGCTGTCACCCCGCGCCGAGTTGGTGAAGGGCTTGAGCTCCCATTTCGTCGCCGGCTTTCTGCTTACGAAGCGCCGCTTTTTGAAGATGGAAACCTCGGGGACGATGGCGATCGGATTGTCGCCGCCTAGGTTTTGAACCTCGCGAGCGAGGCCTTTCAGGTTTGGGCGCGGAGCAGAAGTCTTTTGCTTTTTGGCTGGTCGGGGCCCTGCGTGGCTATCGGGGAGGTTGAGGACATCTCGCACATCTGAGGATGTCATTGTCGCAGCAGGTGTGGAGGGGTCGAAGGAAGGGGCGTTATTTCGGCGTTCGCGGTCGATACGGGGTCGTGGTTTTTCTCTCTTAATCGACAACTGCCGATCTCTTCAGTCGCATCAGATTCTCGACCACCTGTGCAAGTGTATTTAGGAAATGGGTATCATGAAATCTCGTGCAAAGCAGTCTCGTTATTAAAAGGGATATTTTCCGGTGGCAGGTTGTACTTGATGGGGCACACTTGACAGAGAGGGTCGAAGGGTGAGGTTGATGAGGAAATGCTCTAAATCCCGAATTCTCCCAAAGTGCAGCATGTCGAAGGACGCGCTTGCATTTTGCGGCGCGAAGTCTGTCGTCCAGACGCACGTGATCCACCTTAGCACCACGAAAATGGTCCGTGTCACCCCTGTTCAGTGGTCGATTTTTCGAACGTGGCAGCTTTGAAGTGCTACCGCGCAACCTTGGGACTTTAATTGTGGGCACTTAGCGAACTGGCTGATCTGGCGCTACCAGTTCGAGGAACCCATAGCCATCTACGGATCCAATTCAACCCTCTCGACCGCCGACAGCTGACGACCAAAGGAAGACGAGCACGAGTTGATTGTCTCCGATACAGTCTACGGCCCAGCTTCTCCTGTTCCGCCAATTTGGGATCCGCATACCGGCTTCCACCATGAGGCCTTTCATCCCCCTGCTCTCGCTGAGCGCTGTTGCGCAGGCGCTCTACTTCTACATCGACGGCACCTCGCCTAAGTGCTTTTTCGAGGAGCTCCCCAAGGACACGCTCGTTGTTGGCCACTACACTGCCGAGGAGTGGGATGACCGGATCAACCAGTGGGCCAAGCACGATGGCCTCAGCATCTACATCTCCGTCGATGTGAGCTACCCCCCGATATGGATCCAGTACCGCGAAGCTATCCTGCAGCTCCGCTGCCCCCTCACCGGCTTGTTACCTCCAGACAAAGACATATGTTAACCCGATGCTCCTAGGAAACCTTCGACAACGATCACCGCGTAGTCTCCCAGCGTGGCCAGGCTTCCGGCCGCTTCACCTTCACAGCTGCTGACGCCGGCGACCACATGATCTGCTTCACCCCGTCCTCCACCTCTGGCCGCGCCGGCTGGCTCTCGCTCCACTCCCACAACGGCGGCATCCGCCTCACGCTCGACCTCGCTATCGGCGAGAGCAGCGAGATCGAAAGCTCCGACAAGAACAAGCTCGAAGACATCGCAACCCGCGTCAAGGATCTGAACGCTCGCCTGCAAGATATCCGCAGAGAGCAAGTTTTCCAGCGTGTAAGCCATCCCGCCCGTACGCATTTGCTGGGCCCGGTCCTGGGTCTAAGGAGGTCATCTGTGGAATGGTCACTATGGTTCACAAAAGGTACCGAGATGCTAACAATGATTACAGGAGCGCGAGGCCGAGTTCAGAGACCAGTCCGAATCTACCAACGCCCGTGTCATCAGGTGGATGCTCATCCAGCTCGTCGTTCTCGCTGTTACCTGCACCTGGCAGTTGTCGCATCTGCGGTCCTTCTTCATCAAGCAGAAGCTCACGTAAAGGACGGGGGAGAAAGAAGAGAGCGTTTCAGGGGAGGGTAACTCAGACATCGAGCTAGAATGATCAATTGATCCGGGATGCTTCATTCTTGGGGGGAAGCGAGCTCCTGTCCTGCTCGATATTTCTGGCTGCTGGTTCGAGGCCGGGAAATTTGACTTGTAATGATATACACTGTAGCCACGAGAGCGAAGCTTGGTCAACGAAGCATACGTCTGAAAGGTTAGGACCCACAGCCCTTCGTACTGAGAGCGGTATTGGGTAGTCTTGTTATGTGAATGCACCGCATCTTCCATCTCCTCCGCACCATGACTCTTCTTCCACCTAGCATACTCCTGACAACACCTGGAGGACAGGCCACTTCATGTACCCTTTGTAGCTTCACTCGAACTACGTTTGTACACTCGCGGCGAGAGTACAACCAGGTTATTGCTTAAGCAGACCTATTTTCTGGGCCGGTCTCATCCAAATCATCTTTATGCATCTCGGCTTCGAGTGTCAGTCCCACAAACAGCAACAAATGCTTTGCGCACTGCAAAGCAACGAGAGGAATGGATCATAGGCGACACAGGTGCCAAAAGATTTCACTCCCCTGGTGGGAGCTACATCTCTAGCGCATATGCTGGGATATCGGGATCATCGCAGAGCCTGTCGTCGAGTAAGCATTTCGGTTCCGGTACAATCGTGATTCGAACGCTGGGCCTTGGCGACTTCACGCCACATCACACGGTTTGACCTGAGCCTCTACGCCTAGGGGCCGCCCCCGTGCTGGTTGATGCTTCACTCATCATGAAAAATGATCTAAGTAGGACGGTTCTCGCAGCTCGCGACGTTGGGACGGAAGGAGCAGGTGGGGCGTGGCGGCGGGTGGTGCAGATGTTGTCGTGATGGGATGAAAAGGGGTTGCCAGGGCGATGCGAGGCGTGTTACCGGCTATGCACGGTCTGCTCCCGCGATGACGACTCTTACGTCACGTCTCTCACCTTGCCTACCTGGGTAGAGACCAGATGGGCTGGGCGGCTTTGAAAGGTTGGCGGGAGAGTTCGAACTCGACCGCAACATCGGTGGCTTACTTCCAATGTAGGAGGCATCGTCAATTTCCTCGTATAGGTATGCAGCATAATAACCACTGGGAACGCTGCATACCTCTTGACTGGCACGTCACGAGAATCTACTAAGGAACTTTGTAACAAGACGATTCCAGCACGGCAGCGCCGCCCTCTGTTCAGCGGTGCTTTGTACGCCAACCTTTACGACTATACGCAGAATAGACGTCGAGACTTGTACCTAGTACATGAAGCAGCGCGATAGGGTCGATACATCAATTGCAATTAGGATCTGTTATACTTGTCATCTGGGGCATAGGTGGTGACAGCGGCGGCTGCTCAGCAACTTACAGAGTGACCTGTGTGTGCATCAGGGATGACTGCTGCAAGGCTGACGACGAGGCGTGTAGCAGTGTCTTTATCAGCCCTCTCGAAAAGAGAACCGCCTATAGATACGACCTAGAGCCTACCGACAACGTTGACAGCGGCTACGGTGAACTCACCTTGCAAAACGTACGTTTGTTAACAAATTCAGCCTCTGACCGAGTCTCACTGTTCCAAGGCTGACATCGGTTTGGCCTTCTTCTTCCATTGACCTGTAATCAGGCTACAGAAATGCACAAATTGGTCAAGGTCTACGCGTACGACCCGAATTGTCCCAGCCTCAGCAGCACGACGCATGACACAGTCAGGGACTGGGGCTTGAAATGAGGACAAACCTGGACGCACCCTCGGTCAGCAACAACAGATGCTGAAAGCTTACCGGGGGCCTTTGCAGGTCTTCCCCGAGACCCAACACTCCTAGCTTATGCCCGGTTCTTGCGCAGGCCGTCGGTTATAGGCCTCAGCACTAGTTTCGCTGCACGAGGTCGACTTGATGACGGAGTAGGCCGCCGATGTAAAGTTCAGGCGTCTGAAGCTGGATAAGTATATCTCGATGTGGTACGTTTACCAGTTCGCGTATAAAAGCATGTAACTCGGCGTCACACACAATGGATTTGGTCCAGACCGCCACATGAAGGAGTAAGAGAGGACGGGACCGGAAAAAGACTTGGTTGTTGACTGCTACGTCTGTTCTTGGGCCATTCACTTGAAATTACACTCTGACCTGACCTGATAGAGCGGTATCGGCTGCTCCGGTCCTATTAAGCCCCAACGCAAAGTTGTATCCTTCGTCATTATCCCGGTATGGTATGACGTGAACCCCGGGGGTTGAAAACCTCACTTGAGGAACGTTACCAAAACAAAAAAACACCCCAAACAAAACCGTGGGCGAACCGTTGACTAAGAAGTCTCTTACCAAGTTGTCAACCAGGAGAGCCAGTTTTGATTAACAGTTAGGACCATTGGTATAATGCTGGACAATAGTGATATTTATGTTTCCCAAAGCATCAAGGACCGGCAACGGGCAAGAAAAGAGTAGGCATAGTAAGTTATTACAGCAAATATGACAATGGTTATTTCCATGTCACGCTGGGAATGCCTTAACGTAGGTAGGGCCCTGTCGCCACCCCTACCATAGGTCTCACAGCTGATGTCCAGCATCAGCATTAGCATCAGGCAAAAGCTTTATCCTGGCCTCCGCATTCCTCTTCCTCCTCTCAATAGTCTGCTCCATTTTCCTCAAAGCGGCTTCCCTGTTCACCAACTTGGCGAACGCCCTCAACGTGTAGTCGTCCGCCTCGTACCCTGCCGCTTCAAGGCGCTGCAGTGAGTGAACAGTCTTGTTGACATCCTGGTTCTTGGCGTGGCCCGCGATCAAGGTGTTCCACGTGACGATGTTCGGCTCCACGTTGTGCTGGCGCATCATGGCAAGAATACGCTCTCCGGGGTCTTTTTCTTTGTGGGAAATAAACCCGTTCAGCAGGATGCTCCAGGTGTAGACACTGGGAGGCGGGTGGAGCGGCGGCGGCGGCGATGAGGTGGCCGCGACCGTTGAATTCTCCGCGGGGCTGGCCAACTTGCTCCGTTCCTCGAGCGTGTGCTTGAGCATGTCGCCAATGATGTCCAGGGCCGCGCGGAGCATGCCCGGAGACTCACAGAGTGCTTTGATGATGGCGTCGTACACAAAAGTGCCTTTTTCCCGGACAAAGTGCGTCACGAGGGGACTCCCGTTGGAAACGTGTTGTCTGAAGTAGGCGTACAGCGAGATCAGATTGATCGGCTGTGATAGACTCTTCACGTAGGCGACGAACATGATGCCCAGGGTAGCACCCGTCGGGCTCAGCTTGCCCGGGACTGCGGACATGGCTCTGTCCAGTGCAGGGAACAATTGTCGGGCCAGTTGCCAGTCTGCGGGCATCTCCAGACTCCGAGAGGAATCGAGATAACGAGAGAGGTCAACTGGGATGAGCGACTGCAAAGGCGCCAAGTGGAAAATGTTGGAGTAGAAGTGCAGCATTGACCCAAAGGCTGGGACAGAGCCAGGCCCTGCTTTCTTGTTGTCCTTCGTTTCCGCCTCGCAGAAGTGAAGGAGAGAAAACAGCAGGTCGTTGAGAAAGATCACATCGATTGCGTTGTCCTCGGCAGCACCTTCGACAATACCTTCGATTCTGGATGCTGAGAGAGACCTTTTTGCCCCATCGAGGAGGGTAGACCACAAGATTGAATCCGGCCTGATGTCGTGCCGTTGCATGACATCGAAAACCTCCCAAGCCTTCTCGGGTTGACCCGTCAAGGACAAGCTTCTGATTACTGCTGTGTAGTTGACCATGTTGGGGACAAACCCATGCTCCAGGAGAACGCTGAACGCGTCTGCGACGGAGAATTCGTCGCTTGGTTTCATTTTATCAGGCTCAAGGCCAAGAATGGAGGTGCAGAGGCTTGACCACTGATGCGAGTTGAGATCGGCGCGTCCATCTTCAATAGCTTCAATGGCCATATGCAGAGCGAGCTCCTTGTTTTGCGGAATCTTTGCAAGTCGGGTAGCCATCTGCAAGAGAGTGTTGCGGTGCAGTTGGTGACCGTTTCTCTTCAGGCAGTGGTAAAGAGCTTCGACACTCTCGACGCTTGCGGTGCGGATCAGATTGTATACGGTGTTTTGCGGTAGACGAAGATGGTTTTGAGGCGTCTTGTCGATGATGGCAACGGTGAACTGACACAAATACTCAGTATGAGTCGAAAGTGCATCGCGAACCAAGTGCTGGGCTTGCCACTTTGCAAGAAAGTGAATAGCATCTTTGAGGGCATAGCCTGGCGGGGTGAAGTCCTCAGTACTGATCTGAAGGAGAGCCAATGCTCGATCCGGGCAAGACCATAACGCGGAAAACATGAGAGATTGCCAAGCTTCGGAATTGATCTCATTCGAAATAGGCAGCGATGCCCAATTTTCAATCACATGTTCAACATGTTGCCGGTCCATGATCCAGTTCAGCCTCTGAGGCACCTTGTAAGAGGAGGGGCGAGCCGCATACTCGAACAGCCTCATAAAGTCGTTCTTCCAGTTCGAAAAGCACTCCAACTCCGTTCTGCTGAGGTGATATCGCAGATACCCGTACTCGTTGTATCTCGAAGTCTTTTCCCGTCGCATCTCCTGCACCCAGGGGTTAGGCTTCTCCAGAGTCGAAGTCGATTCGGCATTGACTCGTTTAATGGACTGTCGTGCGAAAAGGTCCGGTCGCTGCCTGACCTGTTTGATGGCAGAACCCGTTCTTGGGTACTCTGACATGAGATATTGGTTTGTAGACAACATTCGATCAGAGGACGGACTGGCCATGGTGGTGCTCTGGTGTCGACCTTGCCGGAACATCTGGCTTTGGCCAGCGTTGAAAGACTGACAGCCATGTTGCTGAATACGCTGCAGGCATGGCTGGCGTAAAAAATGTTGCGCCATTGCGAAAATACGAATGAGAATTTAAATGCAGGAGTGTAAGATCAGCTTGTGGAACACCTGGGCCGGTGAGTTGGTTGGTACATGTGTTCGAATTGCAGACTGGGCCATGATGATGTTCGTCAAGCTCGAGAGCGCGACGTCAAAATTTCGGACGCTAACACAGCTCCCTGGGCACTCATACGATACCTGAGTATCGACCTACCTGCTTACCCAGGTTCCTTAGGTGGACCGTGCATTCAAAGGAAGTATTCCGCTGCAATGTAGCATTGATTGGCTTTGCCACATTTCGCCCCACTCTAAGCCAACCACGACCAATCTTCAACTGTCAACTTCTCGATTGGACGCGCTGGGAAAAGTCCAATATCACCCTTTCGTCGCCGATCACCGACCTCACAAACTGCCACATCAAAGCGTCGACCCTTACACGTGTTTTCTCTAATTTGATAAAAAGAGAAGTCGAGGAAGAAAAAGGGACCATCATGTCGAGCTCACAAGGAACTTTGAGCGCGGTAACAGATGACCGCAAAGCACGCTTGGCGAAGCTCAAGAACCTGAAGCGAAAACAACCAGCAGACGAGGTCGTCCCCCCAGAGTCAGAACGTGCCGCCTCGCCGCCAGCAGAGCCAGATGTCACGAAACTGCATCTCTCCGGTCGGAACTACGACCCCGAAGCACGAGGGCCCAAACTCGGCTTCGAAGCGCCCCCGACACAAGACTTAGAACAGCCTACTCTCGAGGAGCTCGCGGCAGACATTGAGGCCGACGTTAGGAAAAAAGCAGCCGAGGAATCGCAGGACGACAAGGGCATCGACCTGTTCAAGCTCCAGCCCAAAAAGCCGAACTGGGACTTGAAGAGGGATCTGGAGAAGAAGCTGGAGATCCTCAACGTACGGACGGACAACGCCATCGCCAGGCTAGTCAGGGAGCGCATCACAGGAGCACAGAACGCGGCAACGCAAGCGAGACAGGTCGATGCGGGAAGCAGGGAGGGCGACGCGGCTGGAATGGACGGCATCGCGTTAGTCGAAGGAGTCCGCGTCCGCGAGAGGGAGGAAGAGGAGGACGAAAAACGAGACAGGGAAGAGGACGATGATCTGGCTGCCTGAGGAGAAAGGACCATGTTTGGACGGTAAAAGTTCATTGTATTGTGGTGGTCTCGGATCAGGCTTTTCACTCTCCGTCTGACCTTCAGATAATTGATACCCAACGGCTATCTGCCCATGTTCAACGACTGCGTCAAGGCCAGTCTCTTGGAGAACGGACTGAGGCTGCGCTCCCGCTCCGGCTGTTTTTGCTCCGGTCTTCCTTCCTGCCTTTCGTTCCTGGCAACCCGATCAGGACGGGGTTCGGACCCGTCCCGATGGATAGAGTTTTTGCGACCGCCTCGGCCGAAACGGCCCCCGCCTCTCGTGTCCCGACGCTCGGGCGACCGTGACAGAGACTGCCGGATGCTGCTGGCACGGCCGCCACGCGAGATGGACGACTCTCTTGAGCCCGGAGTGTCGTGAGCAAAACCCCGGCCGGCCGGCCTTGCACGGTCTTGATCCCTTTCACGATACTTCCTCTCATGAGTTTCGGGAGGGGAACGGGAATGACTGTCCCGCGAAAGGGATCTCTGACGACGTCTGGGAGGAGACGGCGTGCGTCTACTTCTCGCTGAGCGCCGAGAGACGGGGCGGTCATCCTCACTCTCTGGGCTGAAAGAACTCGCTCTGGAGGGTTTACGTTCATCGACAGTTCTCTGCCTCCGCCGAGAAGGCACTGGGGACGGTGAACGCCGCCTAGGCGGCGGCGGCGGCGATGCAGAGCGGCTCGTCGAGATGGTGGAAACAGAGTCAACGGACTCCGACCGTTGGCGTTTGCTCTCGGTTTTTCTGATGAGTTCATCGTCCCTCTCGTCCAACTCTCGCTTCCTGGCCCTCTCAGCCTCCTTCTTGGCGAGTTCTGCGTCAGCAATACCCTTCCTACATCTAGAATTAGCATGTGGTTAGGCTGACAACACATGACATATTACTTACTTGCGGTCCGCATCGTCTGGTGTTTCATTTGTCAACTTCGGCATGAGCTTTGGGTTACGCAGTTGCTGAGTTCGGGAGGGACGAGACACGTAGGGCCGGGTTTGGGCCGGTTCCTTGCACTCGTATGAATAGTGACGTTCTGTGGGAGTCAGTACAACGTTTGCGATGAGATGGCTGTTCATGACTTATCTCTCTTGAGACACTTTTGGCACTGAACGTTTGCCGGCGTGGACTGGCGAGGGCCGCCGCGTCCTCTGAAGGATTGCATGGCCGAGGAGTGCTGGCTGATTGATGAATTGATTGATCGATTGAGCAATGGGGTGTTTTCGGGTGATGGCTGGCGGACTCTTTGCTGTTGCAGCGTCCTGAACTACCAAGGGCGCGGTCTGCTTGAGGATTTGATCTGAGGTGTGGCAGGGAAATAAATGTACTTTGAACGGGTTACCGTCTCTCTTGCTAGCCGAGAGTCCGGGCCTCCAGTGTAACGATCTCGCTGTGGAAAATAACGTTTGGAAGACAAGCTCATCGATGTCCGTTTAGGTCGTTCGGCGCTGCTCTGCTCAGCGATGAGATTTGTATCAGAGGGCCGGCCAGGTAATTACACCAACGCTGGTGAGGCCAGTCGCTTATGTAAGACAACTAGACGCGACTGCTTCCCTGGGCTCGTCAAACAGTGACCAGCCCCCTTGGCCTGCGCTCCAGCCACACCCGTATTGGAATCTGCCGGGACTAAGCCACTTTCGGCTCAGGCTGTGGCCTTTTGTCTCTCGCCAACGCCAACCTAACCTGCCGAGACGAGACCTGCTCAATACTACAGACCTCTACCTACTCGCCAGAATTTGTAACCACCACCCGATTCTTCAGCCCGACGTCCCGCACGACGTTGTGGAGGAGATGGCTGCCGTTTGACATCATCCTGTACCAACTTGAGACCGCCGCTGTCAGCTCGATTGGGAGTTGCCGGTATTTAAGCTTCTTGCTCCTCGACCACGGACGGCTCCGCGACCGAGGAAGAGAGATTAGAAGACAAGAGCAAACCTAACACCCCCGGGTTGAGGCATCGCAACACAATTTCGTTATTCCATTACTATCACCCTGCTTGCACGCATCCAGCGAGCCACTTTACCTACCTAGCGAACCAAGAAGTTGCCCAGGGTGAGTGAAGTGAGCCTGAGCCGACTAAGCATGCACCTGAGAGAACCGACAGGTTCTGTTCTTCAGTTCCCCCCATCTATTACTTTTCCCCAGCGCAATCCCAAAAACCCACACACCACACAGCAGCTCCGTCAATTCCCTCCCACCACTACATACATCGTCTGCACCGCACCACCCACACACCCATCCCCCTCTTCCCACATCCGTGACAGACCATCCGCCTCGCAGGTCAGGTCGCCAAAAAAATCAAAATCAAAAACCACCGTCACCTCGCCTCATTTATTGCGCGCCCACCTGCTACCTCTAGCGATCAAAGCCCTGAGCCACAACCGCTAACGGACAACCACCCAAGCGCAGACCTGATCCAAGCATCCGAAGACGCCCATTTCTCATCTCTGACGAGGACCGGGACTATCGACAATCGACCATCCAGGAACAAACCAGCTACGATGACGAGCTTGTCCCGACGATGATCCACGGTATTTCTTTTTCGCTCTGCAGGCCCGCCTTGATCCATTTTGTTTCTTGATTTCGGATATCGTCCTTGATCCTCTTTTCGATCCCGGTTTTCAATTCGTCTCGTCGCGCGCTACCGGCTCTCTTGCGCGATTCATCCCGAGCAGACGACTTCCACCACCGTCCCACTACCCACGGCTGAAGCCAAGCCACCTCTGAACCTCTGGTTCGGCGATGGCTACTGCCCACATGTCATCCGACGTTCCTAAGCCCTCTTTCGCAAAGGTGCGCTCCACTTCTGAGCTGCCCCTCGTTTTTGAAAGCTCAGTTGTTGCTTCACGATACATGCTAACACGGCTTGCGTTTCTCCAGGTCGCTGCATCGGCATCAAAAGACAACCTACCTGTCACTACCGTGCGAAGAGTAACCGCGTCAGCTCAAAACCGCCCAGAGCAAGCCTCGTCCGCTGGCATCGCTCCTGTCCCTACACTCGTTGCAAACGGAGCCGACAGCCGCCCACCTCCGGCCATGGACTCCACGAAGCCTGCACCGACAGCCCCCAAGCGCGAGCCCGCCCTGCTCAAGAAGACCGATGCGACGGACCTTGTTGTAGATGGACTGAAGGATCTGAACATTGGACAACGAACACCAAGCCTTGTTGTGAACGGGACGGGATCTTCCTTCACTGAGCGATCAAAATCTGTGGCCAAGGATGGTTCAGACGATTCTCAGAAGGCTGATTCCAGCTCCGAGCTTGGTACTAAGCCCCCCAGTCTGGATGGAAAGAGTATCACATCGGGAACAACCTTCGCGTTGGATGAAAAGGAATCACTGCGACCAGATGATAGCGCCAGCGTGAAAGCCGCGGCCGCTGAAGACGATGACTCGTTTTCCTTCCGAGGGCCGAACCTACCCAGTTCCAGGATGGGCTCCGACATAGCTGCGCGTGCGAGGGGTATCATTCAACTTGGGGACATGCCGGATCGCCGCCTTGCCCAGCCCATCTCCGGGTCTCTGAGTCAAGGCATGATTACACCGCAGAGCGCCTCCTCCGACCAGCCACCGATGCCCCCTGCCAATGCTTTGTCGGCCACTCTGCCCGATTCGGCCAATCTCTTGAACACCATCTATGGACAAGCGCCAGACGAGAAACTGTTGGAGGCTATGGCCTCTCCGAAAGACAGGCTATTCTTGTTGCGACTCGAGGCTGAGTTGATCAAGTTTGTTCAGAATTCCAAGTGAGTCTACCCGAGAACGATCCACACGATACACATGACTGACGGGACCTGTCAGGGAGCCGTACATGGACTTCCCTCCATCCAATTCCTTCTGTAGAATGCTCACCCACAAGCTGGCCGATTATTACCGGATGACACATCAGTATGAAGCTCGTGTCGGATCTGTGCGCATATTCCGAACCCCGTACGCCAGGGTGCCCGAGTCGCTGGCTAGTATCGCTGCCCCGGAGACGAATGCTGAGACACCACCTCCGCCCGCGGTGCTGCCGCGAAAGATCATGCGACGCGGAGAGGAGGGAGAATTCGGTCCCAACAGCGCTTCTCCATCCAAGGCTACGTCCGAGACCGGCAGTGACTCCAAGGACAAGTCGGCTGCTGCCAACCAGAAGTATGTCCCTTAAGTCAATCTTTTGTGCTCCGCTGACTTGTATAGATTGTCGAGGGAACAGCGGGAAGAGGCGTACAAGCAAGCCCGGGAGAGGATCTTTGGCAACTCTGAAAAGACGGGAGAATCAACACCCGGTATGTCCCTTTCAACAAGCTCACCTGAACTATTGCTGATTGTGGTTCAAGACAATGAAGGTGAAAATGGAGTTTCACGCGCCAGCTCGGTCTCTGCCCGAGACAAGACCCAAAATGGCAAACGGGGCAAAATGGGCAAACAGAGACGGGATGATTCCGACAGCTTCGACTCGAGACATAACTACACTCCCTACTGGGGCCCGCAGCAACAGACGTGGATGCCGCAGCCCCAGTACGTCCCTGTATCCAACCAGTATGGTGCTCCAGTGCAGCAGCAGCCTCAGCAGCAGCAGCCTCAGCAGTCGTACCCCAACCAGATTCAAGCACCTTACAATACGACGCCAACTCAAACCTTTGCTCCCATGATGCCCAATGCGGGTTACAATGCGTCGTATCCCAACATGCCGCCGGTAAGCCAATCACTCCAGGCTCGTTTGGAAATGGAACTGATTCGTCCTAGTACCCGTCACAGCAGGCGAACCAAGCACGGTTCCAGCCGCCTGCAAACCCCAGCAATTATGGGGGAGCTGGTTCGGTTCCTCCGCAGCAGCAGCAAGGCTGGCAGCAAGGGTTTGGGCCGGCGCCGGTGCCAATGACTCCTCCCTCTGCGGCCAATGCGACCGCCTACACTCCGCGAGGCATGTCCGCGCCGCCCGGACAAGGCACGGTCCCGTACATGTATGGGCAGCTGCCGGCCAATATTAACCCAAACGATCCCAAGAGTCAGCATCCTATCCCCGGTAGCTACAATCGGCATGCTTTCAACCCCAAGACGCAGTCGTTTGTCCCTGGTGGTGGCATGGCCCCGATGCAGCCGCCCCAACCACCGTTCAGCGCTCCTGGCTCTCACCATGGTAGTCCCCAGATTGGATCGCCTCATCTAGCATACGCCGGCTACCAACAGCCAGGACTGCCGGCGCCTTACGGCTACGGTATGGCCCGGCAAGGGTCAAACAGCTCGATTCCTTCATACCACCCTCCACCGCCTCAGCAGCCTCATCACCTTAACCCTTTGCCCCAAGCACCGGGCTCTCATATGCCTCAACATCCGCCGCAACACCTCCCGCAAAACCCCTCTCCCCATATTCCCAACAAACCCGTCATCCCCCAGGGCCCAGCTGGACATACGTTCAGCCACCTGCCGCACTACGGCAACCCTGCTACTTTGCCACAGAAACCGAACATGGGTGTTTAGGTGAGCATTTGACGTTGAGGGTCTATGGCAGAATGAACGGCGCATGGGGGGGTGGGGGGATGGTTCCTAAAGGCACTGCATATCGGCGTTCATACGGGGGCGGACAGGATGGCATCAGATCACGTGTAGGCTATTGCATGCTAGAACACTTACGTACCTTAATTGTCACTCAACTTTCTTGAAGAGGACAGGCGACATCATTCATGTCTGGATACTTGCATGAAAGCGTGAATAATCATCATTGCGACTGCCTAGCGCATTCTACCCTAGGCCGTCTAATTCTGCCACTGCCACTGCCATAACGCCATGGTTTTATCAAGTGTGGGTTCCTCATGATGCCATGCTTGCTAACCTTGCGGCGGAAAATGCCTGCATCGCGCGTGCCGGCTTACTTGTCTCTTTCAACCTCCCTCTACCCTTTTTTTCCATTTTGGAGGGTACTTGTTCGAGAGATTCTCTCCTTTTCTCGTCTTTGTGTAACCTTGGCTCCACATGTGAGGAAATTCGTTTTCTAAACAGAGATGAGCTGTTTTACTCGGTGGGTTCCCTCGGCTCGCGAGGCTCGCGGGGCTCTCTGGGCTCCCCCCTCTGGCCACCGCCGCGTCCGCCGCCGCGTCCGCCACGCTTGCCGCCACGTCCACCACCGCCCCGCTGCTCGCCCTTCTCGCCGCCCTCGGTAGCCTTGCCCTCGCCATCCTTCTCGCCGGCAGTGAGGTTGGCAACAGCCAGCCGTTGCGACAGATCGATCTGGGTGCGGATGGTGTTGGCCAGGTAGGAGACCATGAGGACGTCCTGGATGTGGTTGTTGAAATCGTGTTCGATCTGCTCGGGGTCGACCTTGGGGGCGAGCGAGAGGGCGTTCATGAGATACTGGCCAAGGGCCTGGTTGGGCTCCTCATCCTCATCGAGGATGCCGTTGACCCAATCGCTGACGCGCTCGATAAGGTTGGCGCCGGACTCGATGGAGCGGGCGAGGCCCTCAATGTCGGAGACGACAGGGGCGGTGCGGTCCTCGGTGTCCTTGGCCATGGAGATGGCCTCGAGGGCGCTGCGCTCGGCGTCGCCGTACATGAGCTTGTGGGGCACCTGGATGAAGAGGCAGCTCTCGGCGGCGCGCTCGGCGTTGACGGCGACAGGGGCAGAGATGTAGCATCGGGCCTCGATGTCGGAGGTCGGGTCGGTGCTGATGGTCAGGTGGACAGCGGGGTGGGGGAAAGTGCCGGTCTCCGGGGAGGCGAAGAAGTTCTGAATCAGGGCGGAGAAGGAGTTAAGCTCGTGGGTGGTGGTGTACCAGCCGAGGAGGGACTCGCGCGGGTTGGCCTTGAGGGTGAGAGCCAGCATGTTCTTCTGGTAGTCGACGTCCACCTCGACCTGATCCTCGTTCTCGGTGTGAGGGATGGCGAAGCAGGAGCGCACTTCGACCTCGGTGCCATCTTCGGAGCGGACACCAACGAGGGCGCCGATAACGCGGGTTGATTGCGTATCGCGGATGTCTCTTCGCACGGCATGGTCGAGGATGGAGAGGATAGCCTGTCGGGGAGGAGAGAGAGGGAGATGGGTCAGCGACGAGCTGTCTCGGAGGGGTAGATGGACAGTGCATGTGTTATATATGTCAAGACTTAGGGGAGCTTTGAGACATGGGCTTCGGGGTGTATAGCCTAGGCCGTTGAGCGCACAGCAAGAGGTGTCGTACCTGGGGTTGGATGTTGACGGTGAGCGGGGCAATGTTGCCTGGGATGCCAATCGTGGCCGGCGCGATGGGCCGCGAGAGGTGGAGGAACTTCTCAGTTTCGGCGACAGCCATGCTGGGCAGGATTTTGGGGGGGAGTGTTCGGGTTGTCGTTGGACTGTTTCGGAGGAACCTGCGGGCAAGAGAGGGTTGAGAAGTTGTTCTCGAGAGAGGGAGGGGAGGGGGGGGTGAGGTCGGGTTGGATGCGCGGGCCAAAATTTGGGAAGTGGGTTTTCGGTTTCTAGGTAACCCAACAGGCGTTCCCTTTTCTCGCGATGATTCGCTTCAAAAAATTGCGTCGAACTCTGCACCCGTACCCTCCTTTCGCTTTCCCGGGTGGGTGAGAGCGGATTTTGCGATTTGTGGTTGGCCCCGACTGGGTTGTGCGCGCTAAGATAAGACCAGATAACGGGTTTCTGTGGCGGGGATGTCCCGCTGTGGCTGGTGGCTAGCGTGGGATTTTCTGCAAGGCTAAGTTAGGTAAGGACCGACGACTTACAGCTTTTTTTCTTTTCTTCGGCGACGAGATAAATGAATGAGTTTTTTCAAGTGACTTCACACTTCCCAATTTTGTTTTTTTAATTTTTCTCCAGCCGTGACCCGAAACCTTGTATTGGTATCTGTCAGCCAAGCATCATGGGTCCAAGAGGTAGAGGTCGTGCAGGATTTCGAGGAGGAGGAGGTGGAGGGAGAGGCGGCGCCAGAGGGCGTGGCGGCGGAGGAGGAGGAGGAAGAGGAAGAGGTAGAGGAGGAAGCAGAGGCGGAAGCAGAGGAGGCAGACCATTTGGTCGCGCATCCCGGTTTGACTCTGCACGTGTGGAGGAGAAGGAGTATGAGGCCAATCTGTCCCTGATGCATTAAAGTGCTTTTTGGAAAAGCTAACAACAACTCCAGGTCATCAGATGAGGATGAGTCTGGACAGGATGAGATGGACTCTGAAATTGAGGAGGACTCTGACGTTTCCATGTCTGAGGACGAGGAAGAAAACCCCCAAAACACGCGTCCGTATCTTGCACTTCTTCAGGGGTTTACAGAATCTTCGGAACCAAGCGCCAAGAGACGGAAACTTGAAAGTGGCAAGCCTGAAAGCAGTGCCCAGGCGGCATCTGAGTCCGAATCTGACGAGGAAGAAGAGGATGAGACGGAAGGAAGGGACGTCGACAGAGTTGAGGAAGCAGAGGATCCGGCGGCCGATTTGGCCGAGGAAGATGAGCAAAGCGACGACGAGGATGACGTTGACGCCTCAGATCCGTTCGATAACCACTTTACGACACCTGACGAAGACCTGACGGCGAAGAGAGTCAAGGCAATCCAAAAGAAGGAATGGACTTTCAAGCGCGCCATGTCAAAGGTCTCGAAAGCGGTTGTGACGTACCCGCAGGTGGAAGATTCAGACGCACCAGCGATCCCTTCGTCGATATCCAACCTGGACGGTCTCAAGCTGAAGCAAAAGCTGAGAGAAACAGCCTCCAGAAAGATGACCACACTCAATCCTCTGCAGCAGGCCATCGCTCCTACGATTTTCAACTACAACGACGTTCTGTATGATAACCGAAACACTCAAAATTCTGAAGGGTTACGACAACTTGTGTGCTTGCATGCCGTCAACCACGTCTTTAAGTAAGGATTTTCGCACCACTCACTATCCTTTGGGGCCGCCGTCACTCACACTTTCGCAGGACCCGGGACAGAGTCATCAAAAACAACTACAGGCTCGCGAAGGAGGAAAACTCGGACCTCGAGCTCAGAGACCAGGGATTCACGCGTCCCAAGATCCTCTTCATCCTGCCGACAAGGCAGTCCTGCCTGAACATTGTCAACACGATCGAGGAGCTGTGCGCGCCGGACCAACGCGAGAACCGCAAACGCTTCGAGGAGGCGTACACCGATGACGACGTCAAGTTCGGCGACGACAAGCCCGCCGACTTCCGTGAGCTCTTCGAGGGCAACGACGACGACATGTTCCGCATCGGCATGAAGTTCACGCGCAAGACGGTGAAGTACTTCGCGCAGTTCTACAACTCGGATATCCTCCTCGCCAGCCCGCTGGGTCTCCGCATGGCCATAGGCGCCGAGGAGGACAAGAAGAAGATGGACTACGACTTCCTCAGCTCCATTGAGATGGTCGTCGTCGACCAGGCCGACGCGCAGCTTATGCAGAACTGGGAGCACGTCGAGTACATCTTCGAGCACATGAACCTCCAGCCCAAGGACGCCCACGGTTGCGACTTCAGCCGCGTCCGCAGCTGGTATCTCGAGGACTGGGCAAAGTACTTCCGCCAGACCATCGTGCTGTCGGCCTTCAATACGCCCGAGATCACCGAGCTCTTCCGCACGCAGTGCTACAACTGGGCCGGCAAAATCCGTTTCCAGGCCGACTACGCCGGCGTTCTCACGCAGCTGGGTCTCAAGGCCCGCCAGACCTTTTCCCGGTTCGAGTGCCGGTCCATCGACAAGGAGCCTGACGCTCGCTTTGACTACTTCATCTCGGCCATCCTGCCCTCGCTTATCAAGCGGGCCAAGGACTCGGCCGGCACCCTCATCTTCATCCCCTCGTATCTCGACTTCGTCCGCGTGCGCAACTACTTCTCCACGAACCCGGCTGTCGCCGCGCTCTCCTTCGGTACCATCTCCGAGTACGCCGATGTGCCTGAGGCTTCACGCGCGCGCTCTCACTTCCTCACCGGCCGGCACAAGGTACTCTTGTACACGGAGCGCGCCCACCACTTCCGCCGCTACCAGCTGCGCGGCGTCCAGCGCGTCATCATGTACAGCCTGCCGGACAACCCCATCTTCTACCGCGAGATCGCGGGGGGCTACCTCACCCACAGCGAGCAGGATCTCAAGTTGGAGCCAGGCCAGGGCACTGTACGCTCCGTCTTCTCAAAGTACGACGTCATGAAGCTGGAGCGCATCGTCGGTACGCAACGCGTGGGCAAGATGATCCAGGAGAAGGGCGACACATTTGACTTCGTGTGAGAGAGGAATAAACAAGCGGGGGGGGGAGAGGGAAAGGATGATGAGTGTATGCGGTTCTGCCCGGTTATGGCAGACGTAAAAAAAAAGTTTTTGTCCCTTGGAGCTTCCCGTAGTTATACATGTATACCCTACACGACCGTAAACTATAGACTGGCCAGGTATTTCCCCATCTGATGATACATCGTTCTCTTGTTTTTTTATCAGTTACAGACTCTGAACCACCTCGTCTCATTCCTCTCTCTCGTCTTCCACACCTTTACCCTAGTTTCTCACTCGGGACCCTCCGCTTCCCCGGGCGCGATATTCACGCCGCGGCCTCCTTCTCGACGGCCTTCTTGCCCTTCTTGCCCTCGCGCCTGGTCTTGAGGCCCCGGAAGCTGGCGACCATGTCGTCAAAGGCCGTCTTGCCGTCCTTGCGGTACCTTGTGACCTTGGCGACGTTCTTCATGGTCAGCTCCGTGTGCCTCTTGCCCGAGTCCTTGTCGAAGGCGACGGCCTTGGCCGTCATCATGAAGCGGGCGTCGCGGGGCCCATCGACAAGCTCGAGAATCGCTGAGGGCGCCTGGTCGTAGGTGTTGCGGGGCTCGGTGCGCAGCACGCGCGTGTAGCCGCCGGGGCGCTCGGTATAGCGCTGGCGGAGCTCGCCGAAGAGCTTGGGGAGGAGATCGTGGGGGGTCTGTAGGGGGGGATGTCACGTCGCGTCAGCTTCCTCTCATGGTTCTGTAAGAATAAGCGAGACGAGGCAAGGCGCCGCATGTATGGCCAGTCGAGGCCAGTGCAGCCGCCGCCGCCGTCGCCATTGGGGTGGGTGGACTGACGTAGAGAATAGCCTGGGCCTTCCGCCTCGTCTCCTCATTGTCCCGCTTCGCGTAGGTGATGAGCTTTTCGGCGAGGCGCTGGGCCTCCTTTGCCTTGGCGTAGGTGGTCTGGATATGCTCGTGGGCGACGAGAGACGTGACGAGGCCGCGGAGGAGGGCCTGTCGCGCCGACGAGTTACGGCTCAAATGCCTGTACTTGACGAGACCGCCCGCCATATTGTTGTGTTGTATGCGTCTTGGATCGGGCTCGGCTGGGTGATCGGCTGGACCGTTCAATTGAAATGCTCGGAAGAAGCGAGGGGTTTCGTGCGGCTCGGTGTCGAAACTCTCTGGTCGAGTGCGTCGTTGACAGGCGGACCGGTGGTTCGGAGGGCGCTATCGAATCGATGCGATATAGCCTTTCTGATGTCTCTCACTCCCAAATTTTTGGCGTTCGGCCGGACGGCGCATCCCCGGGATTGAGCACGGGGTGGGATGCTTCAGAGGCTGCTGGTTGGCTTGCCAGGGGCACCGGTGCGGGTCGTCCTCCCAGGTACCTTGGTCCCTCAGGTGCTTGCTTTAAGGTCTGGAGGTACCTTACCCCTGCCGCGGCTCGCCGAAACCCACCCGGAGAGGCTGAACGCCGCTTGCGCTCTCTCGCAAAGCCGATTAATTAACGTCATTCCCACCGAAGCTGGCCGTCCCGCTTCTCGGAAGCATCCAAGAGCGACAACGCCCAATTCGATCTCACGACGGACCTATTCCCCGAATCGAGCCATGTTACCTTGAGCCAACACAAGCGAACCACGGAGAGGAAGTCACACCATAAAACAAAAAAAGAGAAAGTATAAGAAAAAACACGGCTCAGTTGCGTACAATCGCTTTGTGATCAGATCGAACCGAACGAGCGCCATCATGGGTTTCACCACTGGATTCGTACGTTGGCCGGCCATTACCCCCCCTCCCACTCCCCCCCTCTCTCCCACTCCTCCTCTCTCAATTGGAAACACCACGTAACTAACTCCCCCGTCTCACACAGACCGGCGGCGTGACCGTGACCCTCGGCGTCGCCTACCTGACGGTCCTCGCCCACCAGCGCAACCGCGAAACGCAATCCCACATCCTCCGCTCGCAGACCCACGTCCTCTCCTCCCTCCTTGAGCCCCAGGTCCGCATCCCCCCGCCCCTGACGCGCTCCGAGCAGGCCGTCAAGGACCGCGAGACCATCGTCACCACCGCCAAGGACCGCTGGAACCGCGAAGTCCAGAACGCCGTCCGGTGGGCGCAGCGGACAGACTGGACCGAGGTGCGCGAGGGGCTCGAGAGCGGCGCCGCCAGGCTCTGGGGCGGCGCCATCGACAAGGCCGGCGAGGCGGGACAGGCCGTCGGGGACAAGGCCGCGCCGCTGGCGAGGGACGCGTCCGCGAAGGGCGCCGCCTTCGCCGAGGACACGGCCGACGGCGCGAGGAAGGAGGCGCGCAGCGCGTGGGAGCGTGCGAGGGAAAAGAGCCTTGCCGCTGAGGAGGCGGCGCGCGCCAGGGCCGTCGAGGCCAAGAAGTTTGTCGACGACAAGGCCGTCGAGGTCAAGGCCGCCGTGGGCGAGGCTGTCGAGAAGGGCAGGCAGCAGGGCGAGGCGGTGCTCGTGGCGGCGCAGCAGGCGGTGGGCGTGGCCGAGGACAAGATCAGCGTCAAGGCGGACGGCAAGGTGCTCCCCGCGGCGTCGCCGGTGCAGAGGGCGCTGCACCAGCGGTACGAGAAGCCGAGCGGGCTGACCAAGTCGGTTAAGGAGGCGCTCGCCGAGCGGTACCAGCGGGTCGACGAGAGGGACAACACGCAGCTCAGGGGTATCTGAGAGTGACCTGTCGGATGCAACAACGAAGAGTCAAATGTCTCCCCGTGAGAAGATGATGGGAAGCACGGGAGGATCGGTAGAGGGTGTGATGGAGGGCGCCTGTACTACCACCACCAAACCACAAACCTAGAACGCGAAGTAAAACAAAGCAAAAATAGCAAGCCTTTTCCTTCTGCCGTGGACGAATGGGTGTTTTCCCAAGCCGCGATGTTTTCAGGAGATGCCGTGTGTGTCTGTCGAATGCCGTGTAGTGAAACGCAGGGGAAGGGGGGGGGGCCGTTCAATCCGAATTGGCATTTCCCCTCGCTGTCCTGTCACTCAGGAGTTTGCGGAACAGCGAGTGAGGTACACCAATGTGATGTATGGGTGACACCATGGGCAATTGTTTCGCTCTTTGGGACACCAAACCAATAGCCGCATTATCCTGCCGTCTCCCAATGCGTACCGCCGTTAAGCAAGAACCGAACTTTCATCGCAGTCTAGCCGCACCCCAAAGACCTAGCTGGTCCTCGAAGGCCTCGAAGCAGCGACACGATGGCCGCCACCTCACCAGCAGCAGCAGCAGCAGCAGCATCCAGAAACGCCGAAGCCCGTCCGCGGACGACGCCCTACCGCTGTGTGCTCCGCCTCCGCGACCGCCTCGAGCTCTTCCTGGAGCGCTACGTCGACGGCGACCCCACCGCGCCGGCGGAGTTTGGCATATACAAGACCGACCGGGACAGGCGATGGGCCGAGAAGGACGCGGGGAGGAAGATGAGCAAGGCCCCGGCCGCTGCCATGGCAATATCAATCATCAACGGCCCAGCGGACGAGACTCCGGTCGGGGGTCCTATTACGGCTCATCCCGGGGCGGACGCTGCTGATCATTCCGATGACGCGGGAGGACAGAACATTACCAGGGCCAGGGGCAGGGAAAGGGGAAAGGGCAAGGGCAACGAGACGGCAGTTCGCCCGGCAGACGGCGGCGCCGAGACGGAACGACCTCCGAGGGCTGCGGGGGGCTCGGCCGCTGGACGACAGGTCGGTGCCCCGCGGCCACGGAAGATGTTGAGATCGAGCACTCTGTCATCGCTCATCGACTCCGCGATCGGCGAGAAGAGACGGCGCAGGAGGAAGAGGTCGGACGCGCGGCCGGGCTACTTTGATCCCGGCCCGTCCCCCCCGACGCCAAGCCGCAGCGCAGCCTTGACGGGAGTGGGAGTGGGAGTGGGAACTGGAGCGGGAGCGGACGAGGACCGGTTGGAGATGAACGTCCCCGTCGAGCTGGCCAGGAGGTCGTGGACGGTTCCTATCGGTACGGCGATGTGATGTACGTGGGCGTCGCTGGGGACGACCGAAGGACAAGGGGATTGAGCAGATGAGGAGGGGTAGGCTGGTCGACCTCCTTAACAATTTTGCTCCTCTTTGGGACTCCCCAGTCACTAGGAGGCATGACAAGACGACTTTCAATGATCGTTCAGAGTGCGCCGTGTTACTTTTGCTTGCATTACTACTGCGTGAACATATGAAACTTGGTATATAGCACAGTACCGTACAAGCGCGTCCTAATCACAGACGTTGTCCATTCCGAAGATCCCGTACCCCCGTTTTTCGCACCGCCCGGCAACATTGCTCCTAGCGAGTGTGTTGTACAAATCCAAGCTTTTTTGAAGCCCTCCTCCATAGATTCCATAATTGAGTGGGGAGGGCTAAACTTACGATAAAGAAAACCGCACAGGGCAAGTGATGTGATGTGTGTCAGATCCGCACCTGGGGAATTGTGTATGTGTTTGTGTGTTTTTGTGTGTGTGTGTGTGCAGACATGGAAGATGACATGGCATTGGAAGGTCAAGTGTGGTGGTGATGGAAAGTATGCGAGACATTCTCTCTCCCCTCTTCCTCTTCATCCGATCAAGGTCCTAATAACGCCTTCGCTGGGTTAGGGTGTACACACTTACCAGGGCCAGGACCCATCTCAACAACGCACCTTTGGCACCACTGGCGCCGAGGCCGACGACGAAGCGCACCCAGTAGCCAAGCCCACGGATCTGCACGCCGTTGCGGTCAAAGTCGGGCTTGTCGGCCGTCATGCGCTGCAGACGGGCGAGCTCCTTGGGGGAATAGGGCATGTAGCGGACGCGGATGAACTTCTCCATCCACGAGGGCGTCTGGGCGACAGAGCGGCGGTGGGTGAAGGCCTCGAAGGAGGCGCGGCCGCGGTAGTTGCCCGTACCAGAGTCGCCAACACCGCCGAAGGGGACGGTAGCGATGGAGGCGTGGAAGAAGGCGTCGTTGATGGTGGCGCCGCCCGAGGTCACCTCGTTGAGGACTGCGAGTGTGTCAGTGAGAGTTGTAAGAAAAGGGGGTGAAGGCGTCTACTCACTCCTCTGGTTCTCCTGGTCGTTGCCAAAAGTGAAGAGGGCCAGGGGCGTTCTGTAGACCTGGTTCGCAATGTTGATGGCGTCGTCGAGGGAGTCGTAGGGCATGATGGCGAAAACGGGACCGAAGGACTCGTCCTTCATGACGGAGTCGAGCATAGAGTCGACGAGGATGGCGGTGGGCTCGATGAAGAGCTTTTCCTCATCGAGGCCGCCGCCCATGACAATCTTGCCGTTGGTCTCGTCAATCATCTTCTTGATGCGCTGGAAGGACTTCTTGTTGACGATGCGGGAGAAGTCAGGGCTGTTCTTGGCACCACTGGGGAAGAATTCCTTGAGGGTGGCGTTGAGGCCTTGGATAAGGTCGTCGACGATGGCGCGGTCGGCCAGGATGTAGTTCTGGGAGATGCAGACCTGGCCGGCGTTGAGACACTTGGACCACATGAGGCGGCGGGCGGCGAGCTTGACGTCGGCGTGTTTGGTGATGAAAGCCGGGTTCAGGCCGCCGAGCTCAAGGGTGACGGGGGTGAGGTTCTCGGCGGCCTTTTTGGCGATGATCTTGCCGACGGCGGTGCTGCCGGTGTACATTATCTTGTCCCACTTGACGTCGAGCAAGGCCTGGGTCTCTTCGACGGCGCCGTTGACGACGGTGTAGGCCTTGGGGTCGAGGGCAGTCTCGAAGATCTTGGTCAGGACCATGGCGGTGGCCGGGGCGCTCTCGGAGGGCTTCAGGACGGCGGTGCAGCCGGCGGCGATGGCGCCGATGATGGGGATGAGGGTCAGCTGGACGGGGAAGTTGAAGGCGCCGATGACGAGGATCATGCCGAGGGGCTCCTTGCGAATGCGCGGCTTGAGCATAGCGTAGGTGAGGGGCACGTCCTCGCACTTCTCGTCGGCGGCGAACTTTTCGAGGTTCTTGAGCATGTAGAGGCAGTCGTTGGCGCACCATTCGACCTCGGAGAGAAGGGCCTCATGCTTGCACTTGCGTAGGTCTTTGCGCAGGGCATCGCAGAGCTGGGGGGTGAAGTCCTTGATGGCCCAGTAGAGCTTCCGGAGCTGGACAGCGCGGTACTTAAGGTCTTTGGTCTTGTTGGAGCGGAAGGTGGCGCGCAGGGTGTCTGTGAGACGGTAAATGTCGTCGGTGGAGGTGTGAGTGAAGTCGGGGATCTTTGCGTCGAGTGCGAGCGACATGATGGCGGCTTTGATGTGATGGACCTGTCTGATGACTTTTTTCTTCTCCCACACACAAACACACGCACACTCTCTCTCTTTCTCTCTCTTTTACTGCTTGTCACGATGAAGGGGCCTAATTGGGGAGACGGACAGGAGCGAGGTAGGTTCGTGAGGGGAAGTTGGCAAGCGTCGGGGTTCGGGGTCGCGGAGAAGGGGAGGAGACGGAAGCAGTTAAGAGCAATTAGAGTTGGAAGTGCTGGGTTGCCGCGACTTTATGTAGTTCCGAGTATCAGACACTGTCAGCCAAGCAGAGATGCAGACGGCGGCGTCAGTAGCTTGAAGTGAAAAGGATGGATGCGACAAGCTCCACCCCCTTGCTCGGCCTTCGACGTCTGTGTCGCGTGGGCGTGTGATGGGCCGGTCGGTACGTACTATTGTATTTAGGTGAGGTAGGGACCAAGGCACCCAAGCAACCAAGGTACGAGTCCAGTGAAGTTAATGGTAGTCCCCCGGGCAGAATAAACTATTGATTGCTGGGTTATCTGGGGGCCGGAAGTGCAATGGGCAGTCACCACTGGTTTGCTCTTACGGCAGACGGAGCAATTGAGAAACTGATGATGATGATGATGATGATGATGATGATGATGATGATGATGCGAGGGCGGACGATGATGTACAATAGCTTGGTACGAAAAAAGGATGCAGGAGTCTACTGGGTAGCCTACAATACGATAGGACAGGGAAAGGTGGAGAGGAGCGAGTGCGAACCCGCTGCATGTTGGAAACGAGCTCGTTTCCCAAAGAGGGCGCAGGCTGCGGCGTAGGTACTCCAGCATCCGCAGTCGCATGTGAACGATGGCTGACAATGCAGTACAGGTAAAGAACGGGGAATGGAGACATAGATGTCCCGACGGAGCAGGCTGGGACGGGGACAGCGTCCTGCTCCACGGTTCATGATATCCATCCATACCTGCCTACCTGCCTAAATACCCAAGTACCTATGCCTTGTCGAGGCCATTGCCCCAAGAAGCTGCCCAAGTGGAGGAGGGAGCTAGGCACTACAGCTTCAGGCGACCCATTCATTTCGGCCTTCCAATTGACGCAATCGTGCTGTGGCGCCTAAGAGAAGAAAATCGATAAAAGAAGTACTTGCAAGTTCTTGGTTGTAACCAGGAGGATGCGCCTGGGCTGGACTCTCTCTCTCTCTAGCAACGCGAACAAACAAAGCGCAAGCTTGGAGCTCTCTAGCCAGGGGTGCCAGGGGATGCTGGGCCACTGGAAGCTCGTCCCCACCCCCTGCAGCAGCCATCTCTAACCTGCGTCGAAAAGTTGCCGAGGCATCATCAGTGCGGATGACTAAATGCCATACAACACCCCGCCACCTACCCTGGTCGTTCATCGGCATCCCCCCTTTTTTCCCTTTTTTTTCTTTTCTTTTCGCACATTGCCTACAGAGTAGTCTCCATTATTCGGGTTGGCAGAGAAAGATACAGAGAGAGAGAGAGGGGCACACGCCAGAGTGACACAGAGTGATTTCTCCTAGCAATGATGGTCTCGAGCAAGTCAGCTGGGAACGACTCCATATGATATAATACGAATTGTCTGCTAAAGTAATTGCCGTTGGTACATGCTTCAATCCCTCAAGGAGAGGGGAAAAGGGGGGTCAGCTATCTTTGAGAAGTCGATGCCTCCTTTTTTGGCCTTTGGTCAAACATGTCAAGCTTCCGGGCCAAGACCCAAGTACGGGTGTCTTCCTCAGACCGAACCTGTACAACTCATCTTACACGCAGTGACAAAAGCCAACCCGCAAAGGGCACCCTGTTTCTTGGATTTCTATAATTTCCATCTGGCACGGATGTATACACGGAGATGTTACACGGGCACGCCGAACCCCCATTGACGGGTCGGCCGCCTAGTCATACATGTTTTTGTTTCTTCCCCTTTTATCCCAGGACTGGAGGCAGCCCGGACCCGTCATCCTCGTCGGACGGGCGAGCCAACCATCACGTCCCTCCCCCTTACCGGCGGGCGGCCTTCTGCTTGCCCGCACCTCGGCCCCGCGCGCCCACCAGCTGAGCCACCTTGTCGTTCGTCTGGTCAGGCGCCGCAAGAGCCTCCTCAATCTTCTGCGCGCCGTCGACCAGGCGCCCGTCCTCCGTCCTGCCCGCGTCGATCTCGAGCGCCCGCTGCCGAAACTCGTCGAGCTCTTTGCGGCGCTCCTCCGTCATGCGCCACTCCTTGGGGAATTTGGGCTTGTTCTTGAACTCGTAGTGCCGCGTGTCGAGCGGGATGTCCTTGAACGTGTCTTTGGGATCCTGTCGTGGTGTCCTTCCGTTAGCCTTCCGCTCCTCCTCGGCATCCAGCCCATATCGTTTAGGTGCCCGGAATGGGAAAGGGGGAAGGAATGCGATTGCTGCTTGCTTACCTTGGCCGCCTCGATCAGCGTGTCCACCAAATCCGACAGATAGCGCTTGTTCTGCGCCTGGTGCTCGTACTTGTCGGAGCTCATCTTGACCGTGTCCGTCTCCGGGTTGTACCGCGGTCCGGCCAGCTTCCGGAGCTTGTCCGCCTGCACCGGCGAGAGCTTGAGGTCGGCCGGCGAGAACTGCACCACCACCTTCCTCTGGGCCGGGTGGTACTCGCCCATGTACGTCGTGTACCGGAAGCGGAGCACCTGGTCATCCTGAGGCGGCTCAAAGGGCTTGGCCAGCTCTGTCGTCGCGGCAGGTTAGCAAAAGAAACCAAGGTCTATTCCCTCCTCAAAAAGGGGGTTGTTCGGCGCAGCTGATTTGGGGCGGGTGACATACTGGACAGCAACGGCATCTCCCACGCCATGATGCGGTGGTACTGTCTGTGCTCGCGAATCTCATCCAGCTTTGCGTGCGCCATGGGCATCATGTCATCCTCGTCGAACTCGTCCATAAGGTCCTCCGTCGGTCCCGTTGGGTCGTCCTCGTCGTACCAGAACGATGTCTTGAGCGGTCTCCCGTCGTTCACCAGCTTCTTCCACTCAAGCGTGTCGATCAGCTTCTCGTGGTTCGCCTCGTCCTTCCCCATCTCCCTCTCGAGGTACGCCTCGAGCGACATCTGCTGGGCCGACGGGTCGAGCTTTCTGAGGCTGTCGAGCGCCTTGGTCTCCTCGGGCTTGAGGCGCTGAATCATCTCCTCGAGCCCTTCCTGCGGGCCAAAATTGGCGCGACCGTCGTCATCGTTGCCCTCCTCGTTGTTCGGCGGCGTCCGCCTCGTGATGCTCGCAGCGAATGTTCGTCGTTGCGTCTGGGCGAACGGGCGCGTGGCGGCGATGCGCGGTGTCGTTGATATCCGGCGACAGCTGCGAACGCAGATTCGGAGTGCTTGCCCTGCTGCTGCCATGTTGGGCGGGTTGCTTCTTTACATTGGCCGAGGGCAATGCTGGTTCCTGCGATGTCGCGCTCAGCTGAGGATGCTGTTGGGAATTGTCCCCGGAAATTTTTGGATCGAGCTCCAGCCACATCTATTTGTTCCAGCCACATTTAAGTGGGTCGATATTCTGCACCAGCCATCTATCCACCTGGACTCGAAATCCACAGGCTTATATCCCCATTTGATCTAATTCAACACATGGTGAATCTCTAGGCAAATCTATACCTCATGAATGCATCTGAAGATAGCGCCATCTCTCTCCTTTTTGTTTTTGATCACTTCTCACCTTCAAATCTCACTTCAGTGATCTTGAGAAGGCTGTTTCGGGATTTCGAAGGCGTACTAACATTCACAAGGAACCAAATAAAAGTCAAGACACGATACCATCAATATTATGTTTCGTCACGGCTTATCAACTCTGTGGAAGAATCGTCTACATGACAGAACCTCTCGCGCATTATGTGTCTCCGCCCCTCTTCAGAATCCCGATGTCCTGCGGTTCATGATTCCCGTACTAAACTGCTTTGCCTTGTCCAGTGTGTTCTTCATGCCCAAGAACGACGCACGATGAGACTTCAAGTCAGGTCTGTGTTGAAGGACAGAATCAGTATGATGTTTTCGTTTACAAAGCAACCGTAATGAACTGAACTCACCTCGAGTCTTGGCCAGCCCACTCCTGCTGCTGCTGCTGCTGCTGCTGCTGCTGGGGTGGCGATCCGTTGCCAGGGCCGAAATATGAATGCCGGTGCGCCGGCTGTCCCCCGCTCAGAGGCGGGCTATTCTGCCACGCCCCGGGGGCCGTGTACGGCAGGTCCGGGAACGGCTGTGTCTTCTGCGGCGGCGTATCCATGCTCGGTCTGCTGTATGACGATGGATCGTAGGGGGCGTGATAGGCGCCGGACGGCTGTTGCAGCGGAGACGAGTAGTCGACGGAGACCCTACCGTCGACAACCGAATGTGACGGAGGCTGTGCCTGCGTTGGGCCCGAGCCGGAGTATCCAGCTACTTGGTACGCCGGCGCCCCAGGGTACGATGCAGAGTTTTGGTAAGGCGGCCGCTGGTCGAAGCTCGCCCTCTGATCTGGCTGAGGCGGCGGCTGGTATTGACTGTTGGACAGAGGCGGCGGCGCAGGTGAAGGGTTTTGAACATACGCCGCACCGAATGAGACATTTGGTGCGGGCTTTCGACGGATGGGCGCCTGGCCGGGTGAAAGCACCGGCTCGCTCAGGACATTTTCGGCTTGAGAGGCCCGCTGCTGCTGCTGCTGCTGCTGCTGTGTGGGCTGCTTGACGACAGTCGGTTTATCAGCCGGCTTGCTAGACCAGTCTTCCATAAGAGTCAGCTGGTCAAACTCATAATGACCGAACGATTCTTCCACCTGCGGTTGCTGGGAATATCTCCGCTGAGAAGGCAACTCCGCGATCGTCGTCGGAGGGAGCTCCGCGGGAGCCTTCTCGGGCACCTTCTCCGGTCTCGGAGGTGCAGACGTGTACTCGTGAAGCAGCGACACCTGAGCAGTGAGGGCAGCCTCGAGTTCTCTGGACAACTCTCGCACGGGTCGGAAAGAGCTGTCTTCCGTCTCATGCGTTTCGTTCTCGACGCTTTGAGCGCTGTCTTGGAACGACGCGGTCCTCGCGACATTCTCATTCACCCCCTTTCCATCTTCTTCATCAGATTTGACTTCTCCCTTGTCGCTGGGATTCGGTTGCGTGTCTTCGGTCACCAAATCCTTCTCCTCCTGCACCTGCGACGGCCGAGGTCCCTCGTCGTCGTAGTTGAGGCTGTGATTTCCGACGCCTACACTCCGGACTACGTTAGAAACGGCGGTGTTCCCTTCTTGCATGGCCTTTTTCAACGCCGCCATGAGCTCCGAAATGCGCTCGACGAGTATCGTGGTGCATTCCTCGTCAGCCCCGTATACGATGGCCGACTGAAGGGCGTTTTCGTTGTCTTGGTTCGTATGGAATATGTCGGCCCCGTTGTCTAAGAGGAACTTGACACTGGCCCCATCTCCCTCGCGAGCAGCAACGATTAGAGCCGTGTCGGCCTCCTGGTCGGCCAGGTTGACGTCGGCGCCGGCGTCGACAAGTACCTGTAGCGACTCGACGGGGAGATTGGCGACAGCGTTAATGAGCACTGTCGACTTGTCCCACCCGCCAAACACGTTGACCTCTGCCCTGGCCTTGACTAAAAGTCTGAGGATTTCCTGCTCTCCCTTTGAGGCAGCGGCGATGAGCGGACAGGTATCGTCTCCGGCACCTAGGTCGGGGTTGGCACCGCGCTCCAGCAGCAGCGTGACGATTTCAAGCTTGCCCGACTCGCATGCCACCTGCAAAGCCGTACCCTGCGGAAAGTTCTCGTTCGTAGTGAACGCGTTGACGTCAGCTCCGCGGTCGAGAAGCTCTTTAACCACGTCGTAGTGCCCTTCGGAGGAAGCCGCCTGGAGAGCCCATCCGTTGGGGAAGTCAACCTCGGCGCCCCTGTCGAGAAGCAGCTTAACAATATCGAGCGTTCCGTCGTAGGCGGCGGCAGTCAAGGCAGTTCCGTAGCTTCATGATGTCAGACCAGTACTCGGATTGATGTGGCAGAAAATCACTCACTATTCTCCAGTCGCATTGGGGTTGACATTGAACGTCTCAATCAGGAGCTTCACTGTCGATTCTTTCTCAAGATCCGTGGCTTCGTACAGACTCTCGTTGAGCTTTTCGGCAGATATGTTTCCGTTCGTATACTTCCAAACAGCCTCCAGGACCTTGTCCTGGTGTTCCGCCGTTGTTGCCGCACGCAGGAAAAGCTGGTCACAGTCAAGACCCTGGCGTTGGTCGAGAAGGATCAAGACGATGTCCCAGTTCTCCTCTGTTGCTGCCGCTTCCAAGGCGTCCTGGAAACATTCTTGGGAGTGGGAGTAAGTCAGCAACTTGTTGAAGACGTCCACTCTGCCCGAGACGGCAGCCTTGATGAACGCCTTGTCGTATTCCTTGGCGGGGAGCTTGTCGGCATATGTCTTTGTGAGATATTCAAACATGGAGAGGTCTGAATGCAGACCGGCCAGAGCCAGCGGTGAGTCGATGGTGTCGTCCTCGACCGCCAGCGACACCTGGTTTTCGACAAGCAACTTGACAGCGTCGGGGTTACCGGAGGAGATGGCGGCGTTCATAACGGGGCCGACGTCGCTTGCGATCGCGTTGGTGTTGGCTTTCATCTTAATCAGCCTATCCATCACTTTGACATGACCGGCAAATGCAGCCATGTGCAACGGAGTCTGCTCGCCGATCTCGATGCAGTCGTCGATGTTGGCGCCTCGCTTGATCAACTCGTCCACAGTGTTTGGCCTTCCGATGTAAGCAGCGAAATGAAGCTAGCGGGAGGTTCAGTAAGCGGTTCAGGGGAAGGCAGCAACATCTTGGTCTTCCACGTGGGGTGCCACAGGGAGGGGGAACGCTGGAAACTTACAGGAGTATTGAAGAGCTCATCCCGCTTGTTTATCTCATCAGCATGGCCATTCTCGATGAGAGCCGAAACGAGCTGCTTGAAGCCAACTGCGGCAGCAATATGGAGAGCGGTCAGGCCCTTGGTCTCAAACCCGTTGAGGACCTTTGTCGTGGACATATAAACAATAAGCCATCGATACCGAATCAGGGACTCGGTTTGCCAAAAATCGTCTTCGCTGAGGTCCTCGGCTATCTCCAACGTGGCCTTGCTGGCATGGTGTAACCAATGCTTGACGGGGTACGGCAGGACCTTTTCGGCCAGCGAACGAGCCTCCTCGGCTTCGTCGTCCTCATCGTACTGGCCATAGGTGGAGTCGTCATCGTCCCAGTCGGTTTCATTGTCTGAATCGTCCGTCTCCGACTCGGTGTTCTGTCCTTCTGCTTCGGATTGTTCGGCATCCTCCTCGCCGTCTTCCACAGGCTGGGCTTCAGCATCACCGTCTTCGTCGTGAGTCTCCGTGGAGGGCTTCTCTTCCGGAGGGAAGTCAAACGCTTCCTTAATGTGTGCCAAGCATCTGAGAGCGAGGATGCCCTGCTGCCATTTCCCCTCATCGCTCGTCATGCCCAACGTTCTCTTGGACGTCTCTTTCTCCAAGAGGTGTTCCTTGACGACCCTGTCCATAAAGCCGATGGTGTTCTCGGTCTTGCCGCTCCGCTTCACCGTCAGCAGTGGTCTGCACTTCTTGACCAGATCTTGGAGTTCGGCTTTGCCTTCCTCGGTGGCCGGGAATCCGGCCAGAACGACAAGCTCGTCCTCGGTGGGCTCCTCGAACGTGAGGACGAGTGTTCGCAGCAACTCCTTGATCTTGTCGGACTCTTTCTCATTGGAATGGAAGATCTGCGACCACGCTGCGTCCAGCAGGGCCTTGAGCTCTTGGGGCATCCCCTCCAGCATGTGGCGAATCCTGAGGTCGCTCTCAGCGTCGGGCAGCTCCGCCAGCTGCATGCAGGACAGTTTGATCCACTGGCTGTTGGATGCCCGCTTGCCGATCAGACTGCTCGCGTAGTATGTGAGCGCCTTGTTGTACTTCTTCGAGTGGCCCAGTTCCTGAACCTTTTCCTGTGCCGTCTTCCGCAATTCCAGCTGAACCTGGTCGCAGTACTTGTCGTGCTCGAGGTCGATGAGCCGGATGTGATCCACCCCCATGGCATCCTCGACGTGCGGAATCTCTCGGCTCGTGAGGAACCATCTCGTTGGCACCCGCTTCTCGTCTTCGCTCCTGAGTTCTTGCATCTCTGCGTTCAAGAACCGCATCAGCTTTTTTGTCGAATCAGCATCCTCAGGCAAGACGTGCAGGTTGTTGATGACAAAGTACACTCTCCGACCGATAAACTCGTCTGTGAGCATGTCCTGGAGGGTCTGCCACAAGTTCTCGACTGTGAGGTTTGCCGAGGTTCTCGAGGAGTCCTCGCCCTTCTTCTTCACAAAGTGCTTCGCGTATACGGCCAGGGTGGCCTGCTGACGGATGAGTTGCCGAACTAGAGACTTGAGCAAGTCCTCGGCGGTCGAGAAATCCGTCGAGGGCTCGCAGAAGAAGTAGGCAGAGAGGAGTGGCCCCCGCCCGTTGTTCTCCTTTTCGTCGGCCTTTATCATCCTGTCGACGCCTTGCAACGCCGCCATCGTCGCTCGTGTCTTTCCTCTTCCCTCTGGTCCGCGGACGTACAGAGCCTGTCCCCTGCTTTGCTGCGCCGTGCTCTCCACATCATGGTCCTCCTTTAACCAGTCGAGGTACACCGGCTCTTCGGGGATCCATATGGATGGGGGAAACTGAAGCGCAAGCATGTCTCGTTTGTTGGACATCTTGCCGCCGTTCAGTAACTCCATCACATCATTGACGATTTCCGGCTCGATGCCACGCGTCGAATTCAGACGGTTTTTGACGACGAGGTTGGCGCCGTGAATGATTCTCTTCAGGGGTTCCCTCACCAGCTGGTACCGGGAGTCCTTGAAGTCGGCGAATTTGACAAGGTCTCGATGGTTGGCGGCGAGGCCCATCTCCTCGATTCCAGGCAGTGTTGCAGATTCTCTCGTCACGAAGTCCTGATCCTTCTTGGGGATAATGGCCTTGGCGATCTTTGACATGGTCGTGCCGTACCTTTCTTGCGTGAAGTCGGTTGGGTGGTTCTCGTAAAAACATGTGAGCTGGACTGCCGGGCTCAACTTGAGAGCCAAGCGCAGGAAGTCCCCTCGCAGCTCGTTCAGGCTTTCGTCTCCGGGCGTCATCATCTTCACCAGAGCTGAAGACTTGGTATAACCTAGCCTTTCGCCGATATCTCCGAGCATGGAGGCGACGGCGGCAACGTGGGCACCGCCGAAGGGCGTACCGAAGAACGCGCACCCGGCAATGCATTCGAACACTCTTGGGAAGATATCCCGATATGTGTCTGCGGCAAGCGTTATGGCCTGAAAGGCGTGTGAGTTCCAACTGAATGGTTAACAGTGACGATGTCGGACAGGACACTCACCTTGGCAACGACTAAGCCTCCCATGCTGTGGCCGATGAAGACGATGGGGCGATCTCGGATTTTCTACCCAAATGTCAGCATACCGCTACGGTTTTGGAACAGACTGTTAGTGGCCGGCATACTTCTCGATTTGCTTGCAAGCCCTCGAGCATTGTCTTGGCAATGTCCCTCATGAAGGTCTTTACTTTGAGGTCTCCCACCCACGCCGACTCGTACTGATACAGCAGTATCCGAGCTCTGGGGAAGTCCCTCGCCAGGCCATCCTTTTTGCTGGTGGACTCGGACGACGTCTTTGAGACGCCATCGTAGATGCCGGTCGCCCAGTTGAAGCCAGATTCGGACTTCCAACTGTCTTCGGGGTGCGCACCCAACCCTGGCACGAAGACAATGCTGCCAAAGCGTCAGCTCTCACAACGATATCATGCTTTCCCTCCCCGACATGAACGACATACTCGACGTCAATGGTAGATCCCGTCTCCTTCTGAGGATTGTACAGCTCTTTGAAGCCCTGCTGGACTGTCTGATATGTCGTCTTAGGCTTCGGAGCTCCCGGGGCGCTGCCATGAGGCACCCTCCTCGTTCCTGTGCGGCGTATAGACATGATACTGCTTGTTGCTCTCACTGCAAAAAAAAGAAATAGACGACCCACGAAAAGCGCGTCCTCCCGAGACTGGGGCGCATCAAGCTTTGAATAAGACGACGGGAGCTAGGCAACGGCGTAAGCAGTGCCCTCGCAAGACTGCTTATTGACGGTTTGGGGGCCAGAAGAGCCCGCAGTAAATAATGATTAATCCCACCTCCCAACGGCCACACCCCCTGCAGTCGAGCGTCCCAAAACGACGTTAGTGAATGTCAGCCGCCCCATGCATTGTCATCCTGCGATGCCCACGACCTTCCGACGACACCAATAGCGCCATTAGCTGAATCGAAACCGCTCCTGTATGTAGGCCTGTCCCCCCCTGTAAGCAATTAGTCCTGCTGCGCGTCGGTGGATCCACCTGCAATTGGGCAGTTCAGCGCACTCTATCCGTACTGCAGCAAGCGCCAGGCTACAGCTTCATCTTAGGCGACAGGGGCGATGAAGGGTGTACTTTGGCTGCCTACCGGTGCCCTACCCAGAAAGGGCTTACAGAGGCCCCAGATCGCACCGTTGGCCATCGATTAGACTGTTCCTAGTTAGACCCTTGCCAAGGCTGACATTGCAAAAAGAAAGCAGTGTGGTATTTGGGGCTTGGATCTGGGTCTGAGCCTGGCATCTCTGCATATCATGGGCCGGTTGTCATGATGAAAAGGCGCACACGTCCGACCCTGTCTATTGCTTGAAACCACACTTTCAGCTCTCACTCAAATTGCAGCTCGAGGAGGACGGTGGCTCGGATCTCGTCAAGACAGCCGATATCGAAAGCCGAGAAGGGTTGGAACAGACTCCCAGAAGATTCGCACAAATTGGATCGATCACGCCGCGTCACACTCAACGGGTCGCACCATGGAAAGGTCCTCGCCGTCAGTGCCTTTCGCCGTCCGAGTGCTCGACGATGCCGTCGGTGCCGCGGCGACTGTGCAACAACGTCAAGACTTCGACCATCTGATGCCGGCGACGAGCAGAGCCAAACACGACCACATCGTCGTGCCGGGAGCCGGCGACCTAGACTTCCTGGAACGAGAACTCCTCGTGCGACGCCTGAACGACGTCCAAGACCTCCTCTGGATATGCGGCCGGCCGATGCCGCCTCGGCCTCTGCATTACCAGACGTTGACCTCGCGCGAGATCCACGTCACAGAGAACCCCGAGCTCCATCTTGTCTGGTCCAAGAACCGCATCTTCGTCAAGCCGATACCCCGGTGGCTCCTGAGCCCGGACTTTTGGGCTGTTCACCTGGTTGGCGGTGCCGAAGACAAACAGTCCCAGCCACGGAAGCAGCAGCTCGTCGCATGCGCGCTCGGGTTCCTCTTCACTTACACTGCCCTCATTGCGTACGAGAGCGACTTCCGCATAGCCTCCGACAAGGGTCTCGTCCCGCCCGAGATGAGCTGGGACCGGTGGAGGGCGTTATCGGCGCAGATCGTGCAGAATCATTGTTATGCGTCCATCAACCCGCGCTACTGGTACGGCGAGCTTCGCCTCAGCCGGCTGAACAAGATCTATCGGGTTCGTCTGGGATACGTGCTTCGGGGGTATTCCAAAGTGGCCTCCCACGCCGTCTATGAGGACCTGCTCCAGGACAACTTCGCAACGCTGGCGGCCATCCTCGGTTATGTTGTCATCGTCCTGACGGCTATGCAGGTTGGGCTGGCCACGGACAGGCTCGTCGGTGACAGTTCGTTCCAAAGTGTCAGTTATGGATTCACCGTCTTCTCCATCTTGGCGCCACTGATCGCCTGCGTTGCCATATTCGGTGTCGTCGTGGCTATGTTCGTGAGCAGCTGGATGGTGACCAAGGTGTATGAGAGAAAGAGATTCCAGGAAATGGGCGTCGAGCCGTTTTGGAGAGATCAAAAGAAAGAAGGCCGGTACGAGCAGGTGGCAGCAAAGTAGGATGTGTTTGGAGTAGGCAGAATTGAGACGATCGATACCCGTATGAATGAACGAATAAGTATGCGTCATCATTGGGCCCTGGGCCCTGGGCCCAGACTGAGAGGAGGCCTTTGTTGTAAGGTGCGTTCGCTGATGAAGCTGCTGGATCCCTATATCTCCAGCAGGTTTAGCGACTGAGCAGGCGCTGTAACGCCCCTCGTAACCTGTAAGCCCCGCCAGCGGCACACTGTATCAATTAACACACACAGCACTCAGGTTGATAGTCATCTCCGCTACTGCACTCAAGCCAGAGTCTGCCCAAAGTTCTTCTCATTAATCGAGCACATATCCAACCATCCTCGGCTTCGACATCAACGCCTACGATATTCGCATCGGCAACACCCGCAACCAAAGAAACGTCCAAATATGGCCATGAATGTAGATAGCAAAAAAACCCTCGGTGTCGAGCGCCACTGCCTCGTCACTGTCGGCGCAACAGCCCGATTCACTCAGCTCCTGACCGAGGTCCTGGGCTCCACGTTCCTCGACTTCATCGCCGCGAACCGCTACACCCACCTCACCTTGCAGTGCGGCGACGACTACGACCACTTCTCCCGCCACGTCCTGCCGCCTCTACTGGAACGATACCCGACACTGCAGATCACTGCCTTCGCCTTCGTCGACGACCTCGCCGTCGAGATGGCAAAGTGCCGAGCCCACCCGGGCCTCCGCGAGGCCGGCGTCGTTATCTGCCACGCAGGTAAGGGGAAATACTGCCCACTTCCGATATCCAAATCGGTGTTCGAAACCCCCTTTCAAACGACTAACCAAGTGCGCGTTCGTGGGGAAAAAAGGCACGGGAACCATCCTCGACGGTATGCGGGTCGGCGTCCCCCTCGTCGTGGTCCCCAACCCGACCCTCAAGGACAATCACCAGGTCGAGCTGGCTGAGGAGATCCAGCGCCAGGGCTACGGTATCTGGGGCCGCCTCGGCGACATCTCGTGGGCCCTCGAGCAGCTGGCTCTACTGCTCGATAAGACCGAGCGGCAGTTCTCGCCTCACCCGGTGGCTAACGAAGTCGCGCCACTCAACGTGGACTTGTGGCAAGTCAGCGGCGCCATGATGGGTCGGTATTCAGGGGAGCCTACTACTGCCTTCAAGGCGCCCGCCAAAGTGGAAGGCAGTGAGGGTTCTATCACAGGTGCCAGAAGAGAGGTGCAGCGGGAAGAGGTCGCCCAGATGACGATGGACTAGGAGCCTCGTCGGCGTTGGCCACCTCCTCCGTCCTTCTGGTGATGTAAGGTGAAATCAGCGACTCGTGAGCTCAGAGGGAAAGGACACGGGCAGGACAGCCTGGTCGGTGTGTCTGGTTCGGGGGAGAGAAGGGGGGGGACGGCTTGCTTGCTTGTAGACGAGGGAGATACCCAATTTCACACGGCGTTCCGGGTTAGCATAACATCATGCCGCTTCTTTCATTCAATCATCATCTGTCAAAGAAAAACGTGTATCTACAGGTTTACTTTCGCCGTCCGACTATTGGAGCCCAGCCACGGTCCAAACCTTGATCGCGGCGTCGCCGCCGGCGCTCGCAATCTTGGATCCGCTCTCGACCCACGCGACGCCATTGACACCGTCCTTGTGGGCGTTGAGGGCCTTGACACGGCTTCCGGGCTTCGCCAAGCTCCAGACGTAGACGTGCGTGTCCAGGGCGCCGGAGACGGCGTGCGTCGCGGCGTCGTTCCAGCTGATGCACGTAACCCTTGCCGTGTGCGCAGACCAGCGGTCCGTTGCCACCTCCCAGTCGGCCGTCTTGTAGGCCACGATCTTGCCGATCTGATTGCCCGCAGCCAGGTACTGGCCGTCTCTAGAGTAGGACAGACAGGAGATCTGCGCTGTTGACTTGTCAAGAGACTTGGTCTCCGAAAGCTTGCCTGAGCCGTCGGCGCTGTAGATCTTGACCGAGTTGCCGGACCCCACCGCCACAGTCGAGCCGTAGGCCGCAATGGCACCGGGAGCGAACCCAAGACGGTTCTCCGAGACCAGCTTGTTCTTCTCGTAAACGTCGACGCCTTCGACGGTGGCCACGTACAGCCTCCCGCCGGTGGCCGCGACGCCCTTGGGCTGCGCCGCGAGCTTGACGGACTCGCCGGCAAAAGTGTTGGCCGACTCGTCGACCGTCCGCAGGTGGTCGTCCCACCCGACGCTGTACGTCTGTCCCCCCTCGGCACTGAATTGGGTGACCTGGTTCGTGTGCGCCTGTCCGTCGACGACGGAGCCGGTGCCCGAGGCCACGTCCCACTGGCAGACGCGGCCGTCAAAGCTGCCGCTCCAGAGCGTCTGGCCCTTGCCATCAGACGAAGCGCCCAGCGCTGTGATGCTCTTGTTGTGGCCCTGGACGATCTTGCTGGGCCTATCGCTGCCCTCGTTCAGGTAGTTCAAGTCGCCGTTCAGGTTCAAGCTGATGATCAACCCGTCGGTCCTGCCGTGGGGGTAGACGACTCCAACCTGCTGGTCGCCCACGCTGACGCCGTCGCTAAACTTCCACGTCTGCGTGGCCTTGCCGGCCTCAACGTCCCAGAGCTTGACGGTCTGGTCCGCGCTGGCGGTGACGAACTTGGTGCCATCCTTGGCCCAAGACACTGCAAAAATGCTGCCGGTGTGCTCTCCCTCACCGATCGAAATCGTGGGCTCGCCCGTCTTCCCGTCGTAGAGCTGGATGCGTTTATCGGCGCCGACCGTCACGAGCTGGCTGCCGTCGGGGGAAAAGGCCGTGCCGAAAACGAAGCCCTTGTGAGCCGAGGCGTTCTTCGAGTTGAACTTGAAAGGCGCGCCGTGCAGAAAGCAGAGAGATGCGTCGTCGGAGACGGTGGCTGCGCGCAGCGGACGCTGCTGCCGAACGGCGACCGAGTTGACGGCCTTGGAGTGCCCGCTGATCTCTCCGACCGAGTTGCCACTGTCGGCCGTGATGCAGTGGCCGAACCGCTCCTTCCCGTCGCCGACGGCAATGATCCGTTGGGAGTCGCCGTCCCAGGCAATATCGTTGATGCGGCCCGAGATGATGTGGTACTCGCCTGGTGTGCTTGTCAGTATCAAGAGCTGTCTATCAAACGTCCTGGATGGAGGTGTGCTGTACCCTTGGTGTTCTCGGCCTCGACGGCATCCCAGACTCTTACGGAACCCGAGACGTCTCCGCTGGCGACGTAGAAACCGCTGGGCGAGAAGCGGGCAACGCTCGTTTGCGCGGTGTGACCGGTGTACTGCTTGCTGACGGAGGGGTTGTCGATGGATCGGAGGAAGATGGATTTGCCGGCCTGGGAGGGCGCATTGTTAGCCAGTGCAATGTTTCTTGGAGGGGCATCCGCGAACTAACAGCATATGCAAGACGCTCTCCTTTGTTGTCGGAGGAGAGCTGCGTCGGCTGGCCGCGCTGGGTAGCGGGCGAAGCGGCTAGGATCTTTTCGATGGTAACAGACATGGTGAAACTCCAAACACGCCTGGACTGTACGCAATGCAAATTGGAACCCCCGGAAGCTCTGCACGAAGACAACGGAACGGGGAGAAAGTGGTGGAGAGAGAAAGGTGAGTAGAGGCAAGTGTCAGCTTCGAAGCTACACGTAGGCACCACAATGGCGGTCGACGGTGTCGGGTGGGGAGCCTGGAGCTGGCTGGAGCTGGGATGACGATCCGGGAATGGAGAATGGAGTACCTAATGGAGGGGCAGTGTTACTCGGGTACCTAAATGCGGGGCACAAATGACGTTCCTTACCGGTCTTGCGTGGTTGGTCTAGAAGTTGAAGATATTCTATTCTGCGTGCTCAGCCTAACACTTGATAACCGTGTCATGCGGCGATGTCTCAGCAAACAAAACGCATATCGCGGTTGCTGTTTGAGCAACGTTTGCGGATGATTGTGGTTTAGCCTATTGTAGCATGTCCTTACCGCGTTTGAGGATGAGGACAGAAGACGTGGATGCTGCGTCCACACCCATGTCCAAACGGAATCTAATAAAAGTCGACCTACCGGTCTGTCGAAGAGGAAAGGATACTTTTACGGTGATACAATTGGCTTGGGCTGCAATGTGGTTCCCGATCACTCGTTGAATTATCTGCTAAAAAATTGCATTTTAAGGTACTCTGACGTACGACAACTGACAGATCTAAGGAATCTTGTAAGAGCAGCATTGTGTAATGCGTTTCCGCATGTTGATGTGAGGAAGTCGGGGTGGGCAGATGATGTGGTGGTGGATCAGTTCCAAAAATGTTAGGGTATATAAGTAGTAAAAACCTTTAGAATTTCCAATAATCAGTCATCGCTTTCCTAGCTCAATTTGGTCAGAGCGTCCGACTTTTAATCGGAAGGCTGTGGGTTCGAGTCCCACGGATCGCGGTTCTCTTTTGCATTTTTGTGCTCTCTTGAGAGAGATGCATGTCAATGAGCTCCCTCCGTTGGTATTCTGGCCGCAATTTGGTTCCGCCTTTACTTTCCCTGCCTTTCTTGGATGAAGGGTGAACGCCCAGGTGCGATTACTGTCTAACACCCCAATGCGCATTTCGCTCCGTCCTTGGGCGTGTAACATCATCGTTGGCGACTACGTTTTGTTTTCAACAATTGCAACCCAGTCAGTCTCTTTTATGACTTTGATTTTTTAACACGATCCATGCACTCACTTACTACCTATACATACTTCTGCTGTAGAACCCACCTTTCTCTGCTTCCTCCGCCTGGTATTGCCTCCCGCTTCCGTCCCTGACAAGCGAACGGCCCATCAACCCGCCAGCACTCCTAAGCTTCATGGCAAACGCTCTCGTACAACAGACCGAGGCCCCAACATAACATCGGCGTTGGGCGTTGGCTTGAACGGCATTGTCGGAGATCATGAGCGTATGTGTTTCTCGGCGGGCAGGCTTTAGGCCGAAAGACGAGCAGAGCGTATCGTCTTTACAAGTGGAAATCGTATAGACTCTTTGCCTCATTCAAAGATTCTCTCCGGCTGTCGCTCCGCGATAGGAGGAAAAGGAAATCGTAGAGTCCCATTGGCGAGGCCAAGTGACATGATAAGGCTGAGATTCATTGCAGCCGTGTGCCTCCACAAGTCCACAACCACAGGGAGGGCACGACTGAGGTGTCGGATATGATGACCCGACTCGAGTGCAGCTGCGCCAGATCGGTGAAGGCTCTAGAGGCCCAACCAAGTTGTTACCAGAATGACTGGCAAGCGGCCCTGAACACTGGGAACGATTGTGACAAGTCGCAACGAGATCAGCGAGTTTCTCACCACACTGTTCTTCAATATCGTCAACATCATTGGTATCGCGGGCATCGTGGACATCGCCCCCTCCCCCCCCCTATTCGTCCCCTGCTACGAGAAATGGTACATTCTACGCTCCGGAAACGTCGTAGTATCGGCCTCAAAGGTTCTTGCAGACCATCACCGCCAAATGGTTTTGGAATTTTGCATTTGTTCGGACGGTGGATCTCAACCATGGCAGGATCCAACGGCAAGCAGAGGCCAGAGGGATCACCGCCGACCTGGCAAAGGTCAAACGACATTTGTGGCTTACAACAATCAAACGAACCGAGGTCTTCAGGTAAAGAGTACGCAGATACTTCCGCCCGGAAAGGCAAGACATTACACAGTGTTGTTTCCCAGGTGACCGACACAAATCAATGAAGAGGAATGCTACAGCGAAGCATGTGCACCAATGCTGACAGGCCTCTCTCTCATTCCGTTTATTCTCGCATGATTTCGAGCTAGACATTTACAGTTTCAAATTTCCCAGTCAGAGTATCACTCTAACGCGGAAGCTGTACAACATGATTCTCCAGAAGGAGACAACCGACCAGAAGGTCATGCCAGACCAAACGCCTTTTTCTAATCGCAGCCACTGCTAGGAAACCATACCCATCACACCCAAAAGACCCGTTACTCGTTCGCGTATGATGCAACCCCTCTATTTCTTCTTGCCCTTGGATTTACTCTTGGCATTGGTGGCAGACTTGGTCGAGGTGACGCTGGACGCCCTCGAAGGAGCTGCTGATGTGTTCTTGCTTCCGGCCTCCGACTTGACGTTGTCTAGTGCCTTGTTCTGTCATGATGTCAGCCTGGTCTCTATAAGAATTGCGGCCTCGTCCGAGTTCATACCTTAACGCCGTTCTTTGACTTCTTCTTCGCCGGGGCCATGCCGAGAATGCTATCCTCGTCGTTCTCCTCGTCATCGGCTTCTCTTTTGGCCTTTCCGTTGACGCCGTTCGAACCCTTCGTAGGATGAACATCCTCGAACTCCTTCACGATAGTTGTCAACAGCGTGGTGCAGCGACGGCTCAGCTCGACGGGCGTCCTGCTAAGGAAGAACCAGTCAAAACGGAACAGAGGGCTGTCTGCGATCTCGTCTCGCATTTTCTCGTACAGACCGGGGGAGTCGATGCCAAGCTTGTCGAGAAGAACCAGCAAGAACCTGTCCTCTTCCTCCGTGTACACCTTCTTGTTCGTGGTGGATACGGAGTAGTTGATCTTGAGCTGCTGCAAGGGGACGCGGTACTGAGACATCTTCTTGCGAAGCAGCTTCCTCTGGTGCTCAATCTTGCGCATCCGCTCCTCGCCGTCTTCAATGACTTTGATGTACTTGTTGTAGTCGGCAATTTCGGTGTACCGCTGCCAGAAGACCTTGGCATACTGCTTGACTTCGGCCGCGGTCTTGTTATCGATATCTTCTGCGATATTTTCGTAGTCGTTGCGGCCGTAACGGCCTGAGGCGTTAATGAATTGCTGAAAGTCGCGTCGATTCCATTCACCAAAGCCTTGCTGTGAAAGACGCTGCTTCTCCTCCTGCTCCTCCTCGGTGAGAGGCGTGGCGCTATCAATCTCTTGCTGATCCAGCGCACGCTCCGCCTCACGCTCGTCAAGGTTGTCGTCATCGCCATCAGCAAGCGGAATTTTGTAACCGATCTCCTTGCGGTAGTACGCCGTTTCACGGTCCTGGAGATCGCGCAATCTAGGCGGATAGAACTGGTAGTCGTGCACAGGCACCTGCTTCGGAGCTCGCGGGGCCTTGGGTTTGGTGTCCTTTTCCTTGGGAGGATACATAGCCTGGCGGAAGTATTTATCCATAGAATAGGACTGCTCCTTGCGCTCACGCTTGGCGGGGTTGATCCAGTTCATGCCAATGTCCTTCTTGTTGGTCTTGAAATCCTCACCGTTCCAGGTGTAGGCAGACTCGGACGTGAAGTTCTGTAGGTCATCGATTCCGAGCTTTTCATATTTGGCGTTGAGTTCCTTCGTCCTCGATTCACCCGAGGCGAGAATGTTGTCGATATCGTCATCGTCCAGGTCAGCGCCCTTGTTCGCGAGCATAGCGTTGGCACCCTTGTTTTGGAAGACCTTCTCGGCGCCGTGCTGGATCATGGAGAGAAGCTCATCCTTGTTGGCGGCGGCCTTTGCCGCCACCTGAGCACGGCCTTGCTGGATAACAAGTTGATCGAGACGCAGCTTCTGGGCGGCTCTTTCCAAGACCTTCTCCTCAATTGCATTATCAGTCACGAAACGATACACCACGACCTGCTTGGTCTGGCCGATACGATGAGCACGATCCATGGCTTGCAAATCAGCCTGAGGATTCCAATCGCTGTCGTAAAGCACAACAATGTCGGCAGTGGTGAGGTTGATGCCCAGACCACCTGCTCTCGTCGTGAGCAGGAAGATGAACTTTTCAGAGCCTGGCTTGTTGTACTCGTCAATGGCGGCAATACGATCCTCGTGTGCCGTCCCACCGTCAATGCGGCAGTACTTGTACTCCCTGAACACACAGTAGTCTTCAAGGATGTCCAAGAGACGGCTCATCTGCGAGAAGATAAGGACTCTGCTGCCCTGCTTTCGCATCCTGGTCAGCAACTTGTCCAGAACAACCATCTTGCCGGCGTTGTAGATAAGATGCTCATCGGTGGTGTACGGTGGGCCGGGCTCGGCGCCTTCAAAGAGGTAAGGGTGGTTGCAGCACTTTCGCAACTGCATGACGATGTTCAGCAATCTCGTCTTGGACTCTCGCTTTCCGTTGGCACCGTTGACAGCGTCTATGTCCTTCTCGAGAATCTTCTGATACCACTTGATCTGCATCTCGGACATGCCAAGGTAGACATTGACCTCCTTCTTGGGCAAAAGGCTCTTCTCGACATCGCTCTTGACCCTTCGGAGCAAGAAGGGTCTCAGTACACGATGGAGTTGTTGGACAACAGTGTCCTGGTCCTGTTCTCGGCCAGAGAACCACTGGTCAAAGGCCTCGGAGTCACCGAAGACGTCGGGAAGCAAGAAGTTGAGCAGAGCCCACAGCTCGTGCAGGTTGTTCTGGAGGGGGGTACCGGTGATCAAAAGGCGGTTTCGGGAGTTGAAAACACGGATGACTTGGGCCAGTGATGACTCCTCGTTCTTGATGCGGTGAGCTTCGTCGATGATGATGTACTCCCATGCGAACTTCTTTAGATGGCCCTTCTCGCGCAAAACCATTTCATAACTCGTGATGCAGACATCGAAGTCTTCGTTGACCAACCTGTCGTTGATGAGTGCGTTGCGCTCTTCCTTCGCGCCCTGCAGTACCAGTACGTGGACCTCGGGTGTCCACTTCTCGAACTCTCGCTTCCAGTTGTCCAATGTCGACTTCGGAACGATGACGATGTGTGGTCCTGTAATACCCATAATGTGTCTCAAGTAGCCCAAGAACGCAATTGTTTGCAGGGTCTTGCCAAGACCCATCTCGTCGGCAAGAATGCCAGAGATACCATTTTCATGGAGAGAAATTAGCCAGTTAAGACCGGCGACCTGGTAATCTCTCATCTGGCCTTGAATGAAGGCGGGCGACTCGCGGAAGACGGTCTCGGCAGAGCCACCATGCTTCTCGTCTTGGAGCAGCTCGGCATCTTCCTCGGCCTCAGTCCGACGCAGTCGCTCGTTGCTAGCGCCGCCCTGTCGCGAACCCTTTTTCTTGCTCTTTGATGCTTCTGCGTTCTGTCGGTCGATCTCGGTCATAATTTCCCGAATCTTAGGATTGGGGTTCGTTTCGATAAAATGGCGGAAGAGGTCCGTGAGGCCCAGCAGGTATCGAAATCGTCGAATACTGTCTTCTTCCTGTTTCAAACATCGTTCAGCACTCTGTAATTGACTGGGTTGTTCTCGAGGCAAGAAATTTACGTCCGACATACCTTTGATTCACCTAAGCGATCATGCTTCTTGCCGAAGATGCTGCGACGAAGCTGGTTGGCCTCAGACCGTCTCTTACGGCCATCGCCAAGAGGTTCACCCACAACACTACTGGCAGTGGTGTTCGCATTGGTGTCTGAGTCGGTGTAGTCGGGTGTCTCGTCGACTTCCTGCATGTACGTCAGACAAACCGTTTCCAGCACAATTGCGCGCCGTAAGGCCCCGAGGAGCATGACGGTGCACGATGAAATGCGAAGAACAACGTACCATCCCTTCCACTGGATGAGGCTCTGCAGCGTCCGACATTGACGCGTCAGTGTCGACCGCAGCAGCTCTTGAGCGAGGCGCCATCTTGACTGCTGTAAATCACTTTACGCGACTTACACGCGTTTCTTTCAATGTAGTCGCGCGCGCCAGGAACGGTAGACAATGGTCGAGTGTTGAAAACTGCTTGGAGGCGATGTGAATCGAGGAAACACTCGAAAAGAAAGGTCGAGTGCTTTGGTGCTGCGAGAAGGTGAACAGTCCCTAGATGTTTTTAAGATGATGGAGGAAAGGTGGGATCCCTCTTCTGTAGAAGACAAATTCCGATCAGGACTAGCGTGTTTTCTCCGTGTCAATCCCGTGCCCCGTCAGATGGCTGGAGCCGCGCTGCCGGCAGGTCGGACCCGGAAGAAGGCAACCTCCGACCAGTGTTATTTTCACATCTTCCAGCAAGCATGGGATAGCAAGGGGTATCCACCCTCCTCTCCAAGATTGGGCCAGCCGCTCAGAACTAGCGCACAGGCCACGAGGGGATAACGTCAAAGCCACCTAAGGTATCCGTAATTTTGGGCCTGCAAAGGTGCTGTTGGCTTTCGGTTAGTGCCGCTTCCCAATGTCATGTGCTCTGCTGATGGCGAGCTGGCTTTCCCTCCATCGACAAACACAACTGCTTCCTGCATCGCGACCCGTTGAACACTCTCCATCCAAACGTTCTCGAACATCTCAGTCGCTCTGCTTTTGGCATCAAGGGGGGCCGTTTACAATACTCGAGCTCACCACTACACCTTATCGTCAGTCACTTGGGGGACCCCGTTTGGACTCCACTCCGGCATCAAGATTTGTTTACCCGACAACTCAACGACCTACATTACACCGCTAGAGGTGCGGGACTTGTCTTTCCCTTTCTTCGATTCCTTACTTACTCTTACCAGTCTCTTCATAACCTGCGAGACAACAACTATGGATTCTATGCGCAGCCTCAACACCTCCCTGCCCGGTACCTCGGCGACTAGGCAGACGGCACAAAATGACTCCCCTGAGCAACTCCTCGACGCCTTCAAGGCCGCAGCGCTCTCGGTGACAAAACTTTACAAGACATCGGCGGCCGCCCAGTCCAAGGCCCGCATGGATGGATACCAGGACTGTCTCGATGACCTGCTGGCGTTCCTCGACAAGGAGAAAATTGGCCTGGGCGATGGCGATGGTTGGAGGGTTCGAAGTTGGGCGACCGAACGCCTGGATGGAAGGGAAAGTTCGCAAACCGCCGAAAGCGACGATGAGGTTGATAAGGCGGAGACTGCTTCGTCTCCGGAGCTCAACAGGACGAACAGTGGCACACAACTATCAGCGATGCGGGCCGAAAGCCAGATGAGGACGGACTCGGCACCCCCTAGCATCCCTCAGGCCGTGGAAGAAGAGGAGGGACCCGAACCCGTATCAATTACGGTGCCGACGGCAGACTCATTCACCTTTCAATCCTCGCACCCCTGGCCACCTCAACAACCGCAGCAAGATGCCTACCTTAACCTCGCGAACCTGGATCTGTCCGATTCTCGGACACACGACACCTCATCGACAAATGCGAACCCCGCAGGCCGTACTACAAGACCACGACACGCGGCAAATATCCCTCGCTCGGCGTCAAGGCAAGGGAGCAACCTCGGTCGGGGCGCTGGATCAAAACGCAAAATCAATTTTGCAGAGATCTTCGACCTCAGCAGCCTGGACAAGAACATGTTTGGCGGCGGGCCGAAGCGCAGCCGGCACACATAAGAGTCTGTCGCTACGCAACTTCTTCATTTTCGACAACGGTCAACTAGGAACCATTCCACTGCACAAGATCTTGTCTTCATTGTCTACTACGGTTTCTTCGGACATGTCTTGACGACGGGATTGAGCGAGCATTGACGTACATCTTCCTGGAGGGCGGGGCAAGGGGGAGGGACGGGATTAGGAGCATTAGAAGTGCGTCACGAGAGGCGTTGGTTTGGTTTTATGAAGGTGCATGGGCGGTGTTTAGGTTGGGACTGTTTATTGCGATGATGCCAAATCTGGGACGGCTAGCTAGTCCACGGTCCATAGCTACACATATATCATTTTCTCCTCAGTTAAACTCCTGGCGGTGTTGGCGGTGAATTCGAAGCCAACCCAGCAAAATAGAGGTAATCATCACAAGCACATTGTGTTCTGTCGCAATTTGGTTATCCGAGTGACGTCTTCAGTCGCGTTATCGAGAAAGGTTTCGGGTTTCGGAATTCCAGATCTTCGGGCGGTTTATTATGCAGTATTTTGCGGTAATAAAGAAAGAGGACGGAACCTCCAAAACATGTTTCACCAACTGACAAACACCCGTCGCCGCAAACTTGGGCTCATCCCAACTCTAGATCGCCTCTCTCATCCAAACTACCGCTCTCCAGTCTCACCTCGAGCCCGGGGGGTTCGAAAGTCCCTCAAACCGACCAACCCCGTTTTTTTGCTTGCGACTTAAGAGTCATGGGTGAGTTTGTGCCCCACATTCCCTCACGTAGAACCTGCCAGAGTCTTCATGCCAAACCGCCACCCCCGATACTTCATCCAATCCAACAAGTGGAACTTCTAGAACAACTTCGTGAGCAGCTACACTATCCAGAGATGGCTTCAGGAGTAAAGTGAACCCGGATAGAAGTGCAACCAGCGTTCTACCATCAAGGTATTCAGGGTCTAGTTGCTGTTTTAGACCGTCTCAGCACACGGAAGACCCCTTGCTGGAGACCCCCCCACCGAGCACCACGACGGGTAGGGACGTTACCACTACCGAGTCAAACGAGTTCCCCTGTTCGCCCCCACAGCAAATGCACACACTTCGCCGACACCCCAATTGAAGCCTGATCCAGCCTCTATAATAGCCTTTGGGTTCCGCATGGATATTCACATCCGATTCTGACATTTCTCACAATCGTGTTTTCACGGAAGGGTGGCCGAGTTGGTTATGGCGCCAGGTTAAGGTCAGCTTAACATCTGTTTCCTGGTGGGGCAACCCGCGCGAGTTCGAGTCTCGTCCCTTTCATTTTGCATTTTTTGCCACTGCACATGTTATTATCTTGAATCGATGGTAGGTAGGTAGATAGATAGATGTGCATTTTCTTTTTGTGTTTGCATTTTGCTGTTCATATGTGTGTATAAATGTTTTGCACATTGCCTGGATGTCGCTGCTGGCCTATATAGTTCTGCCTAAATTACAACAATGACTCCTTACAGGAGGCAAGTTCGAGCCTTAGGTAGTTCCCGCCAAACATTTGCTCTCAGCTTGTGTCAAATGCGTACTTTATTTGAGGAGGAAGCGTCTTACTTCCACAACCATGGGAGATTAAGCCATCCTCTAGGTTGCCCGATAATGCAAGCGTCTCGATTGTGAACACCAACATAAGCACACGCAGCTTCAATCATATCCTACTACGTTGGAACTAGTAGGTACCAGATAACACATCGTTAACCCGTCGTCTTGGTTCATCTCATCCTCGAGGTTCCTCTCCGCGCCAGGGCGAAGGAGAGAGAGCAATGTCTTGATATCATCCGTACCAAAGCCATTTCTTTTTTCGTTCGTCTGTTTTTTTCGCGGACTGCCCTAGGTTTTTACAAAAACCAATCTAACCATCCCCCAGAGATTTCCCAGAACGCCGTACTAATGCAAGCCGCGAAAGAAGACGAGAAGACGTAAAAAAGAAGGGCGTTGCTTTTGTGTTTGTTGTTGTTAAACCAATCAATCCCTCCCTCTTTCTTTAGTTCTCCTGTCTGTTCTTCCGTTCCCGCTCGACCTCGTACATGAAGTCGAAGTAGCCCTTGTCGAACTGGTGGACACGGACATAACCGTCCTCTCCTCCGGATGCGTAGCCCTTACCGGTGGGGTCTGCGGCGACGGTGTTCTTGAAGCATGTCAGCTGCGGGTACGTCACAAGAATAACAAAAGCTCGCCCAACTTACCAGGGGACCGAAGTGACCACGGACTCTGCCGACCTCGTCTTCGAAGATCTTGTGGTAGAATCTCGCCTCGAACTTTCCTTGTCTCGCCGAGGTGCGGGTGACGTCCATGGCGGCCTGACCACCTCCGAGGATGACAAAGTCCTTCTTGGGCGTGATGGTGGCGCTGTTGAGGGGGGTATCGGCTGTGTAGGTCTTGAGGACCTCGAGGTCCTTGGCAGTGATAAGCTATGTCAGGTCAGCAGCTGGTCTTGCGATTTTGTTGTGGCGATGTGTGTGAATGTACCTTGGCCGTCTTGTCCTTGCTGGCGGTGATGAAGTAGGTTCTATCCTGCGACCACTGGAGATCCGTAATGGGCGTGTTAAGCTCGTGTACGGGCTCGTTGTAGATAAGGTCACCGTTCTAAAATCCGAGATCAGCGACATGCCCCTTGCAGTGATGTGCCTATCGTCAAACCCACCTTGGCATCGTACTGGGAGACGGAGCCGTCCTCGTGGCCGGCGATGATGTACTTGGTGAGGTAGCTGAAGCCGGCGACGGTGGCCTTGCTCTCGTCGCACACGATGGTCAGGGCGCGCTCGTCGGTCTGCTCGGCCTCGGGGTCGGGGTTGATATCGTAGACGATGATGTTGCTGAGGAAACCCATGCGCTTCTCGGTGACACCGAGCAGCTTAGTACCGTCTTCGTTGAACTCGACACGCTTGACGGCGGTGGGGAACTCCCAGGTCTTGAGGTTCTTGCCAGTCTTGATATCCCAGAGTCTCATCGTGTTGTCGGCGGAACCGGAAGCAATCATGGTGCTGGTGGGGTCGACATCGACGGTCCAGATGGCACCAACGTGGCCGTGGTAGGTTCCCAGGCGCTCTCCATTGTGCGCGTACCAAGCGCAGATCTGCTGGTCCTTGGAGGTGGAAAAGATGAGATCGCCGTCCGAGTTGTACCTATTCGCGATGGTGCGTAAGGTTAGCCACATGCAGCCCCCTCGTGGTCGGGTATGGTAGGGGTGAGGAGAGCCGTAGGCGTGTCCAGATGCATATGTCTCTCTTTCTCTCTCTCTCTCTCTCTTCCCCCTCTTCCCCTCTTAATTTCGCAGGTGGGCACAGAAAACGTACTTGATCTGGGTGAGCGCACGCTCGTGACCTGCCAAAAGAACGGGCCTCATGTTGTCTGATTACGGAGGAGTATTGCGCTTCTCGGTCTCGGGGCTGCTGGTTTCGGGGGGGCGGTGATGCGGCAGGGGACGTCGGTCTTAAAATGGCTTGCGATGTCGTCGGGCAATCGTGAATTTTTGCCCTTCACCTCGACATTGTGGGTTTCGGTGCACTGGTGTGGGGCGCACTTTTCCCCCGCGCCCATTCTGCCGGCTGAGGTGAGCAGCCATTGACCGCCCTGCGCCTCAGGCATGGTGGCACAACCGAGCCAACCCAGCCACCCCAAGCTCCTCTCAGCATCGAGCTCCAGGATGGGGGTTGACTCATTTGACTCACTGTGACGGACCTGTGACCCTGTGAGGCATTGTTTGCAGGGCGTTAGCGCGCCCAGTCCGGCGCGTCTACGGCACGAGCTTCGCTGGAGTCATCCAATCTAGGTAGCTCACAACACCCTACCCGGCAGCTGTAACATTAGGTTAGTTCCGTGCCTTGGCCGTAATAGGTACCTAAGTAGGTAGCCAGTCCAGTCAGTCTAGACTACTCTCACCACCATCAACCATTGACCAATGCCATTGTCTGATGTCCAAACCCACGCGACGTCAACAACGACGTACCCTTTGGGCAATCTCGAGTCTCGACTCATCATTGACTCAGTCTCAATACCCTGCTCCAAAAGCGGGTTCCGGACTCGGAAATCCGACTGACAGCTAGCAACTCGGGCCTCGAATCCTCTAACCTCAACGGACCTCAGGGTAGCTCGAGGTGGTTTCAACAGTCTTTTACCCAGCCGGAGGGTTTCTTTGCGAGAGCAAAGATATCAGACCATCCGGCTTACCGGACTGCCGTCGCTGCTTGTCTTTGTCGTGTGCCCTATTTCTCCGTACCTTTGCCCCCGTTTCTTCGATCCTTTTTCTTCTGCATCAACTCAAAACTTTTAACGCCAACCTTGATTGGCATTGTTTGTACTCTGTTCACTACCTTCGATAAACCCAAAAAGAAAACAGCCCGCCTTTTATAACCTCGTGCTATTGGGGGCTGACTCTACATTACCTTACATCAAATTTGTGTGCGGCTGCTTCCACGACGAAGCAGTCAACAACAAGGCGTGTCATTGTGCCTACTAATACCCACCACCTGACTCCTTATCGATCGGATCTGAAGCCGCAGGACTCGGAGACTCGCCCGAAATTTTTCGACCTGCCTGATCCGCCGCGGATCCTTCCCACTCATTGGCACTGTTGGAACACACCATACAGAGTCTGCACTCTGCAGGGCCAGCCAGGACCAAGGACCAGGGAGTCATCAGTCTCACACACGCACGACTCACACGGCCCGAGTCACAAAGCCTATCACTTAGATCCACCCAACCGCCTCAAGAAGCTTAAGCCTGCGGCACACAAAGGAGACGCGATATCTCGGGATTCGGCATGTCGTCCCTCAGCCAGTTGAAGGGCACGCAGAGGCTGTCTTGGCCATGCCGCCTCGAGTTGCCCAGCACGTCGCACCTTCGGCTTAGAACCCGCGGGATGTCCCTGATGCCTGCAGCATTGTCCACTCAGAACTCACTGGATCAACCTTCTGCATCTCGCCGGTCACTGGTGAACCTTGGGGTAGACACGGGGCGGGGCCCATCAGGCCGCCGGCCCTGCAGAGCGCTAAATCCCGAGTTGGACCGCTGTCACTCACCCCTCACTGTCGCTGCTCCTGCTTACACCCATCCTGCGCGCTTGATTTCGGCGTCCGTCCCGACATCTTTATCTTCCTCTTCCTCCCGTCATCCCAAAATCTACGCGTTTGGACACCTGCGAGATCGAGCTGCATCTCCGTTCATTGCACGGACACTGGGATCCTACGGCACAATCTCCCCCAATAGGTCGTTTGCGACATCATCTCCGGCAATGGTCGCCAACAAGATCGATGGCACCGCCATCGCCAAGCAGATTCGGGAATCTATCGCCAGCGACATTCTCGAGAAGCAGAAGCTGAACCCTAGGTTCCAGCCGCAGCTGACCATTATTCAAGGTATGTTGAGGCCGCATCCAGACCGTTTTTCGCCTGTACCCCGCTAATCATCATCACTCGCAGTCGGCGACAGATCGGACTCAAGTACGTTGTGCTCCCGCCATGACTACCCCACCATGAAATTTGTCACGATGCTCACAACCCCGCAGGCACCTACGTGCGCATGAAGCAAAAGGCTGCAAAGGAGGTAATTGCCCGCCATTGGCTCGAAAAACTACGTTTCCTTGCTCACATCTATATCTAGGCAAACGTCGACTGCGAGCTTATCCAGTTTCCCGAGTCCATTTCCGAGCCTGAACTTCTTGATCGCATCTATCGCCTCAACGACGACCCCACTGTCCACGGTATCTTGGTTCAATTGCCCATTCCCAAGCACCTCGATGAGTACGTCATCACATCTGCCGTTGCAGACGAGAAGGATGTCGACGGTTTCGGCACGAGGAACATTGGCGAGCTCGCCAAAAAGGGCGGCCGCCCCTTCTTCATCCCCTGCACCCCCAAGGGCGTCATGGTCCTGTTGCAGGAGGCCGGCGTGGACTTGAAGGGCAAGAACGCTGTCGTGCTTGGACGTAGTGACATCGTCGGCAGCCCTGTGAGCTACCTCCTCCGTAACGCGGACGCCACTGTCACCGTATGCCACTCCAAGACCGAGGGCTTGAAGGAGCATCTCAAGGCTGCTGATGTTGTCATTGCGGCCATTGGCCAGCCCGGCTTTGTCCAAGGCGATTGGCTCAAGCCCGGTGTTGTCGTTATCGACGTCGGCACAAACTACATCCCCGACGCCTCCAAGAAGTCGGGACAGCGCCTCGTCGGAGACGTTGACTACGAGTCGGCTTCCCAAGTTGCTTCTCACATCACACCGGTCCCTGGCGGTGTTGGTCCCATGACCGTTGCCATGCTGCTGTCCAACGTTGTGGACTCTACTGTCAAGTCTTTTGAGAGACAAAAGCAGAGAAAGATCTCGCCTCTGCCGTTGCATCTCAAGGAGCCCGTCCCCTCTGATATCGAGGTCTCGAGATCTCAAAACCCCAAGCAGATCACTCGTCTGGCCAAGGAGGTCGGCATTGCCTCCCACGAGCTCGAGCCGTACGGTGCCTACAAGGCCAAGGTTGATCTCAGTCTCTTGAAGCGACTTGACCACCGCCGCAATGGCAAGTATGTTGTCGTCACGGGCATCACTCCCACGCCGCTTGGCGAGGGCAAGTCCACCACCACAATGGGCATTGCGCAGGCTCTGGGTGCCCACCTTGGCCGCGTCACTTTCGCAAACGTCCGCCAGCCCAGTCAAGGCCCGACCTTCGGTATCAAGGGCGGTGCCGCAGGTGGCGGCTACAGCCAGGTCATTCCCATGGACGAGTTCAACCTTCATTTGACTGGAGACATCCACGCCATCACCGCGGCGAACAACCTTCTCGCTGCTGCGATTGAGACCCGCATGTTCCACGAAAACACTCAGAAGGACGGCCCCCTTTACAAGCGCCTCGTGCCCGCCAAGAACGGCAAGAGGGTGTTTGCGCCTGTCATGGCGCCTCGCCTCAAGAAGCTTGGCATCGAAAAGACCAACCCCGACGACCTGACCGAGGAGGAGATCCGCCGCTTCGCCCGCCTGGATATCGATCCCGAAACCATCACATGGAGACGTGTGCTGGACGTCAACGACCGTCACCTGCGGGGTATCACTGTCGGCGCCGCGCCGACCGAGAAGGGCCACACCCGTGAGACTGGCTTCGACATCTCGGTTGCCAGCGAGTGCATGGCCATTCTTGCTCTCAGCACTGACCTGGCGGATATGCGCAGGCGTCTGGGAAGCATGGTCGTTGCCAGCTCCAGGAGCGGCGACCCTGTCACCTGCGATGACATCGGCGCCGGCGGCGCTCTCACTGCCTTGATGAGGGATGCCATCAAGCCCAACCTCATGCAGACTCTGGAGGGCACTCCCGTGTTCGTCCACGCTGGGCCCTTTGCCAACATCAGTGTCGGAAACAGCTCCATCTTGGCCGACAAGATGGCCCTCAAGATTGTCGGCACCGAGCCCGATGAGGATCACGTTGAGAAGGCTGGTTTCGTCGTTACAGAGGCCGGTTTCGACTTCACCATGGGTGGAGAGCGTTTCTTCAACATCAAGTGCCGCGCTTCTGGACTTGTGCCCGACGTCGTTGTCGTCGTCGCCACTGTTCGTGCCCTCAAGGTTCACGGCGGCGGTCCTCCGATCGCGCCCGGTGCGCCCCTCAATGCGGTCTACAAGCAGGAGAACGTCGATATTCTCCGCGCTGGCTGCGTCAACCTAAAGAAGCACATTGAGAATGCCAAGTCGTACGGCATCCCTGTCGTTGTTGCCATCAACAAGTTCGTCACGGACACTGACGCTGAAATCGCCGTCATCCGCGAGGAAGCCATCGCCGCTGGTGCCGAGGACGCCATTCTCTCCAACCACTGGGCCGAGGGCGGCAAGGGCGCCATCGAGCTGGGCAAGGGCGTCATCGCCGCCAGCGAGAAGCCCAAGGACTTCAAGCTGCTGTACGATCTTGAGGGCTCTGTCCAGGAGCGTATCGAGGCCATTGGAAAGAAGATGTATGGAGCGGCTGCTGTCGAGTTCAGCGAACTCGCTCAGAAGAAGGTCGATACCTACACCAAGCAGGGCTTCGGGAACCTCCCCATCTGCGTCGCCAAGACGCAATATTCCCTGTCTCACGACCCTGACCTGAAGGGCGCTCCCACTGGCTTCACTGTCCCTATCCGGGACGTCAGAATGGCCGCTGGTGCGGGTTATCTGTAAGCCATGAGACCCCCTCCTTGGAAGACGAATGCAACTAACAGAAATGTAGATACGCTCTCGCCGCCGATATCCAGACCATCCCCGGTCTGCCTACGGCTCCTGGTTACCTGAACGTTGACGTTGACACTGAGACCGGTGAGATCGATGGTCTGTTCTAAGCGAAGTTGGAATTGCTTGCTAGGGGAGGTTTTTGAGGCGTCTTGAGACGATATTTCCTTTATGTCTTTTAACGTTGGGAAACGGGGTGGCAAGCGGCATTCCGGTGACATTTATTCAACAAATGGCGCTGGGGAATACATGGGAAGAAAGACTATACATAGCATCTGTTCAACAATGATACCTCCTCTCGGGTTTATATAAACACCGAAAATACGAATAGAAAGGTCTATTCAAGACAAATGAGTTACTTTGGCCTGTCTTCCTCCAGCTGCGTGTCCTGGCGTCGGACCTGGCGTTCGAGAAGGGACGGGGGTGTGACACCGATCGATACAGTCAAGACAGCAGATTGTCTTCTGTCACCCCGAGGTCACGATCGCAGTCCGGATCCGTCTGCCTACTGTGACTTGAAGCTAACAACCCGGCCCGGTCAATACTGTCCTCGTTGTTCCGCATGCTCTCGAAGGCCAGTCCCTCTTCACATCACTCGTGGCACGGTCTCCAGAGCTTGCGAGGTTGATCTTCCAGGGCGCACTCCTCCGCCGTCGTCACCTCCCCGACACCAACAATCCACATCGCCCAGCCAGAGAGAGCCCGGGCGGGTTTCGCGTTCATTTCACAGCAAGCCTGCAGGTGACGGGACGTGTGCCTCCGCGGTCGCCCGGGCGTCCGTCCGTCTGCCCTTGCCGAGCGTTGATTCCTCGCCACACTCACACACGGTCCACAGGTCCGTCTCCCTGAGCATGGTAGGGCACGTTGTTTGATGATGATAATCTTCAGCAACGTCGGTCTCTTCCTGGTCTGGTGGCCGTTGTCTCGTGCCGTCTCCCTGCCGCGTCTTGGCTGGCGTTCCTTCACCTATCCTGCCGCGCCCGGCTCTGCCGACCCCCTGGGGACTACCAAGAATCGGAATGTCTGGCTCCTGTCCCGTGGGAAAGGTGACGCGGAGCCAACCGAGGCGGTGGTCAAGACGTCGACGCATATCGATGCTTTGCCACGCCATGCCCGCGTCTCGCCCCGTCTTGGTTTGACGAAAGCGGCGCGCGGGGGCTTCTTGGCATGATCGCGATCCCCGCCAAGAGGCAGCAACACCCTTGTGATGTCTGGGTGGTCATTTCCACGCACCTTGGTAAATGGTCTCGTTCTTGGCCGGTCGAGACTCGGTGGGGGCCGCTCCGGGATTCGAGAAGGGGGGGGGGGGGTGTCACTTCGGTCCGGGCTGCCGGGGCTTGGCAGATGATCTGGGGAGCTTCAGACGCGGTTGAACTATCGAGCCGTATACCTTTTGCTATGCTATGGGATCTTGGATGATTCCGGGTGCCGAGGTGAGGGGCTTGGGTTGTCTACATGGTGTGACTCGGACGTTGAAACCACCAGGAGGGCTTCACACGTCAACTGCGGGAAGTCTTTCACACGCAGGGGAACACAGGACCTGTTGTGATTTAGAAGATATGTTTAAAATTAAGGAGAATCTGATCCTCCTCTGCAGGAACATCAACGAGGTTACAGGGCGGCCACTGACGCCGGGCTTCTGTAAGGGGTATGAACTGGTGCGTGACATGCGGCAGCTTCAGCAATTATCACCAGTGCTCTCTGTCTGTCTCTCAGCCATGCCACCTCCAAGGAACAAATCTTCCCATCGTTTCCTTTTCTCCGCCAAAGCTGCCGCAAAAGTACAAAAGGGGAAAAAAAGACAAAAAAAGAAAGAAAGAAACGTGTCCTGCCCATAAATACTCCAACAAAACATGACAAGAAAAGAAAACAAAAAGCCTTCGCTAAAAGTATGGACATGAAATTGGCTCGCTTTGAGAAGCGCCAAAAAGGTGGGAGGGTAGAGAACGATATCTCTTTCCAGGTCTCCCTGTTCATATTTGCCCTCTTCAGGCGTGCGGGTATTTTTGTTTACCAGCCAAACTGCTCGCAGTGCAACTCAACCGCGGGACCTGAGGTGCGGATGCAAGAGGCTGTGGTGTTCCGGACCTGGGTCATCAGGCTCTCGGGACCACAGCCCATGACGAGAACGCGCTGGTCAGGGGTAGCCTCGTTGATGGTACGGCGAATGATTTCCCCAACGTCGGCTCGACCGTAGTTGATCGGGATGGAGTTGATATGTACAGGAGTCCCAATCTGTCGGAGAGGGGAGATGGTGGCTGTAGTATCGGACTCGAAGCCAGACTTTTCAGGGTCAGAGACGACGCGGGTAAGAACCTTGGTGGGTTGCTGGGGGATGCCTCTCTCAACATCAAACTTTTCTGTGGCCGGCGTTATGGGTGTGGATGCCTCGGATGAGGTGGCCTCCGAGTGGGAGCACTCTTTCTTGACAATGGGAGCCAGAGAGGAGTCAGAGCTGTCAGGAACGCGAGTGACATAAAGGAGAACGGACGATCTCAAAGATTCGTGGATTCTCGCGAGGTGATGAGCGAACCACTCTAAACGGGCTACTAAAATCAGCAATCTGGTCTGGATAAACTTGATCGGGTGACTTACTGTGCTCCTTCACCATCCAGACGAGGACGATGCTCTGGGTGGAGTTCTGCGTGAGCCGCTTGAGAATGTTGAGGGCTGTGCCAACCGTGAAGCTGGCGCCGCTGCCTCCCGCGACGAGTACAACTTTGTCGTACTCGGCCGGGTTGGGGAAAGTGCCGTAGGAACCTTCGACCGAGGCTTTGAGGGTCGCACCCGGGTGGCGGACGGCGTACTCGTGCAGATCGCGGGTGAAGCCGTCGTATGAATTGACGACAAACTCGAGGGGATCCATGGCGGCGATGGTGAAGGGGTGCATCTCGAAGGCGCGGATCTTGGGGATCCACAGGAAGCAATGCTCGCCAGAGCTCGCGCCAAAAGGGGCTTTTTTCAGGATGATACGGGTGCCACCGTCAGGGAGGGGGTGAACAGAGGCCGTGTTGTTGAAACTGTAAGCAACGACGCGAGCGAGACGAATACCACGGTCAAATAGCCAAAGGCCAGCGCCGGCAGCCGTAATGATTACAATCTTCTTGGACAGCTCAGGCTGGTGGAGGCCGACAAGCACCATCGAGATGGCAAAGCCCGACACGTGGAGGATGTAGGACAGCTCGTAGTACCACAGTCGGACAATTGCGCCGGCAAAGACGACAACGAGGAAGGTGAAACCGGAAACGATGCCGTAGATCTCCTCATGAACGCGGAGGCGTGCAAGGTTCCCCTGCTGAATGAAGTACGACGAATATGTGGCACCGTGTACGATGATTAAGGCCATTGTGACATAGCCGGCAATTTGATGGAGGACGTTGAGACGCTCGTATGACCAGGCTGTCAGGTAGCCGAGAGGAGTGTTCTTAAGGGCCAAGAAGACCACGAAGAGGATGTTCACGATGGCAAGCCTGAGAGGTGTCAGCTTCTCTGGCGGCATCTCAAGCGGATATGAGATGAGGTATTGTTGAACTTACCATCCTGTACGAGCTCCAATGACGGTTATGTAGGGTAAGGCCGATGTGTCGATGTATGTTAGGGTGAGGATGATGTTGACTGCAACGTAGACAAAGGCGAGGGCGGCATGGCCCGTGGAAGGCAGGAAAGGGACCTTGCGAACAGAAACTCTACGGACGATTCTGAGCGGCAGTCAGCCTCTAACTCTGTAGGATGTATGTTGATATGATCACCGCTCTCATTTCATAGCAACACTTACCGGGAGATAAAGACGAAGGGCATTGCCAGGAAAGAGAGCTTTGCAGCAAGGCGAGTCTTCTGGGAAAGGAGGCGTGTCAGGTGGAAGGCAACGAAGATGCCCATGAGAGTGCCCAAAATGATAGCGTAGTATATCATGGCCTCATGGTTCATGCGACTGCGTTGAGCAAATAGTTTGGGGAAGGCCGAAGGGCCTCCACCACTACCTCCAGCCATTGTGGATGAGTGAGTTGAAGAAATGGGAGGTGATGTAGTGAAGTGATTTGTGGCCCTGGAATAATGAGAAGAGCTAGCGTTTTGTGGTGGGAAGCTGGGTGAGCAAGTGAGTAAGTGAGTGAGGTGAGGATAATTTGTACACACTCCAAGAGACTGGGAATGTGCCAAGTTTATAACAAGAGGTATTGTTGTGCTTGTGCTTGGCGATGAGATAGTGACCAGACGCGTGGCACTGTGTGATAAGAGAGGAACGAAGGGTCTTTGAATTTTGCAAGGCAAAGAAGAGCTTTTTTCATATCCTAAAAGAGAGTGTGTGTGTATGTGTGCGTGGTTGTGGGCATGGATGGGTGTGGAAGGTGAGATGAATCTAGCCCCCGTTCGCGGTATGCAGGGGCGAGAAAGTAGATAGATGAAGATTGAAGTGAGGCAAGAAAGATATTGAGGTGAGTGTGGGTGGATATGCGAGGGGAGGGTTCTTGGGCTAGGGGCCAGGACGGACTGGGAAATGAGGGAGGTGAAGGGGGAGACGCCTTGAGGAAGGTGAGGAAAGTGTAGCTTGACTGCCCGATTTGTGCCTTCCCTCCATTTCTCAAGCCAGTTGTTCCAGTCTTGCCACCCTTGTGGCCTGGATTGAAGGGGAAAAAAGGCAAAACAACACCAAGAGAGAGAAACGACCCATGCCTATGGGAACTACTAGCACGTGGTTTCACGACCTGCTTCTTCCCTGGTTTCTACATAGGTAGTTTTCATAGTCAGCCCGCTCTTCCTGATGAACCCATCGACTCGCTTCCAAGTATCTTGACTACCCTACTCAGGCGTATTTCTTTTTACAAGATGTATGTGGGAAGTTCTTGTTGGCCTGAAAATATTGGAGACTTCCAAGTAACCAACTCACTTGAACTTACACAATCACCTGCAGCTTCCCAGCTTCCACTTACACGCTGTCATGGAGGACGGATGCGGTCGACTGACCTAGCTATGCCATGGTGGCTTGCCCCTCGTGGCTTCCTCAACCCTGAAATCCTCTCGTTTCCGTCTCGTCTCCTTTGTCCCAAAACTCAGGGTGCCTGTCTGCACCCTTGAGATAAGAAGAGGAGAGTATCACCGTCCGGGCTGGGGCAGCCAGCCAACGTCCCCGATGAATGTCGCAATATGCCGGGCTGTGCGTCACGACCTTCTCTTCGAGACCGCCCCACTTAAAACTTGCACACCCTCGACCATCGCCCTCACGCGCTTGCGGCAGACGCATTTACACAACGGCCCCGGGGGCTTCAAGCCAGGGCCGTACGTCAAACTCCCATGGCATGTGAGACAGGCGCCACGTTCCCTAGATGGCCGACGGCCATCGAGCTTCCCGTCAGGATCCCCCATGAGGCTAAGCCTTGGTCCGTGTTGACAGACTCGAGTTTGTTCCTGGATAGCTGCCACCGACGACCGCCGAGAAGCTTGGACGACGTACGTGGACACATGCCTGTGTGCTGCCAATCATAGGATGCCACTCCAAGCTCCGACGGGGTCTTTGATGCCGGTAACCGGTGTAACCTAGACGCCATCACTACCTCTCTCTGCAACATAGAGGGAGCTTGGACAGCGGGAAGGAGGCGAAGGCGGACGGAGAGGGCGGGGAAGAATGTTTGTTTGAACCGTCTCACAGGCCATGGATCTAGAATGATATGGGTTCCCCGTCCAGAAAGAGAGGGTCGCAACATCTTCTTCCATCTCGGCCGGCTGCCTGCCTTGTTTTGTCAGCTTGACAAAGCACTACCTTTTGATTGTGTTCCATTGCCCCCAATGACGGCCAGCCATGGCGAGCTCCAAGGGGGGGGGCAGGGGCGGACTGAAGCAAGCGAGCGAACATTGATGGAGGTTGAAGTAAAGTGGCTCGTGACACGGCGACTTGAAAGAAGAGGGGGCATCGATATCTACAGCATGCCGCCGGCTCGGATGGATTCGCTTCGCAGCCGAAGATGGAAACATTGGTGGTGGTGGTGGGGGGGGGGGGGGGGGGGTTGTTGACACCATTTGGGTAAATTAAGCCAAATACGAAAAGACGAAAGACGATGCCGAGAGTTCCAGCAGAGATACACTTACCCCACAAACCCAACAACACTGCCACGGCTGTGTGAGCGCTGTTGTACTTCGGCATCAGAATGCATCCAGATCGTGGCATTCGAGGTGGAGCTCCAGTGTCACAGTGGTCCATCTGCATCTTGCAGACAGATTGACTTGCCTAGATGGGACAAAGACAAGATTGAAGAGTCTGTCGTACGGGCCGTGTTTCTCGGTGCAAGCAAATCGGGTCAAAAATCCCCTTGTAAGTTCCTCGGAATGTCTCGCCAGCATGGCCTGTCACCTGTTTCCCCCAAGGCCACTTTTCCAAGGCATGTGGTCCTGGTTGTTCGACCTTCCTGGATTGAGTCTTGATCTATCTATCGTGATCTTCGCTATGCGAATACTCGACCGGCGCCTGATTCCCCGTAAGAGTAAGGCGTCGAATGCTTGGGCTTGGGCTTGGGCTTGGCATGTCTGCCCGCTAGTGGGCAACACCATTCCAGGGGGTGTTTCATGGACTGGCGCGCCGGATGCGGGAGGAGCCAGAGGAAACGGGCTTGACGGGAGGGCGGCAGCGCGCGGATATTAAGTGAAGTGGCGCGGGACTGGCCAGGCCGTGGGAAGATCTCGTCACTCGGTCTTGGTTTGACGATGGCGTCAGGAACTCAATGCAATGTCGTGAGACGCGGCTGGCCAAGCGTGCCATGCGCAAAAGAAAGAAGAATAAAAGGGAAAAAAACTAAAGAGAAAAAAAAGAGTCGACTCGTCACTCGCACCGGTTGCAAGTTGCCGGCGCTTGTTGACTCCCATGGCCGGATCCAGCCACATATCGTCGATTGAACGTCGAGTAGTCGTGCGTGCATTCTGGTCGGAAGCCAACCGACAGGTGTACCAATGAGATCCGGCCAGACCAGTCAATCTAATCAATCTGGCGTGGAAGGCGCCGGCGAGTAACATGAGGCAAGGTAGACCTTTCACGTTCGGTCGGTCACACTGCCCAAGCCATCTGGACGTGGTGAGCGGACGAATAGATGCCCCGAGCCGGCATGTGGTAGTATCGTGCTCAGTTGCGTTGCATCGCGCGTACCAAGTTTTTCGCGTAGGAAGAGCTGTTCGTTCGCGGGATCCCTCGCTTCTTCTGCGCCTGACTCCGAAAACCTGGTAGGTCTGAGACGGTCCGACTCATCGTCAGGAGGCGGGAGAGAATGCCTTGCTACAGCGGCCGTCCATACCGCAGTGCCAGGCGGGATGCCGGATTCGGAACGATGCAGTCTTGACTGGCAGGCTGGTAGATTAACGTAAATTGGTCCGGCGTCAGCGTCAATTGTCACGCACGGCCTTGACAGATGCAGAATGCATTCTGGATGTGGTCCCTCGCCCACACGCCTTTTGACGGGCGAGCAGCATGCGCGGCGGTTGGCGGTGGGAAGCGACAGATTCTGAAGCACGCCAGATGCATCTGTTTTCGTCGGGCACCCTCCTCCATGACGGCGGACGCTGGGCAGAGCTTTCATTCAGCATGCCACCGACATCACCTAGCAGTGATCAAACATGACAGTGCTCCTCATCCATTCCCGGGCCCACGTTGAGCTGAGACAGTCGACGTGTGCACTGACGACCGTCAACACGGATGAGGCTCGAGGATGGATGCTGTTCCCGAGACAATGCTCGGATCTGTCTGGCCCCAGGCTTGCTAAGGGTTTGATTGTAATAAGATGGGACCTATGGCCTGCCATGACGAGGCGAAGAGGCGCAGAGGGCTGGATGGGAAGGAAGCATTGTGTAGTACCTAGGAAGCGGGCGTGGTATCATCGAGAGAGAGAGAGAGAGAGAGAGAGAGAGAGAGAGAGAGATAGTTACAAAATAAAAGACAGGAATGGGTGTCAGTGAGACCAGGTTACCTGAGTTAGGCACCTTCGTGTAGGAACAGAGGAATGAGGAATGTGTTAGGTGGGGTGAGAGAGTGAGCTTAGTAGAGGTATACTTCTTTCTGCACCAAAACCAATTGCAAGCGTGAAGTGCTAGCATAACTGCCCTGGCCCCCCACGTTGCCTGCTCCGTCGTCCCGCCTCCGTCCGGCCCCACCATCCGCTTCAGATTATCAATTTGGCTTCTCGCACTACCGACGTCAATCCCCCCCCCCACTAACATCAACTTACCACACTCCCTTCGACTGCATTCATCATTGGCAGATTCCAAAGTCTCGTCTCGACTGCACTCAACCAGGAAGCCAGACATCTTTTCCGATACGTTGCTGCCCCGGTCGACGGGGAAACGCATGAGTCAGCTAGCCGCGCGGCAGCAGAGACATGCACTGCTTTTACTCCTGATGCCAGAGTTCGACATCAAAACAGGGAGATGACGGGATGGGACCCAGATCTCCCGACAATAATAAACAAACAAACATCTGGTATTCACTCTCATCTTCTCCTTGCCGGCTTCCCGAACTCTAGTCGTCTGACAGTCTGATTCTCTTTGCGCACTCCACCTGTGGACAGTACGTACGTAGCATCTCCTTGTAATACCCACACACGCTTACATGACTCTTGCGTGGTCCCGAAGCGAGTTGATTGCCTCCTGCGGCAACTCCATCTCAGCTTGTTGCGGATCATCCACCTCCATGAAGTTATGGTACCGACCTCCCCCCTCTCGCCGGTGCTTCGGACAAATCCGCGGCTTGTATTTGCACTCGCACGCCGGCTCTTCTTCGTTCCCATCTTGCAGGCAATCACCTAGGTGCTGCCTCAAGTGGCTCCAAGATGCCTGGGTCTCTTTGCCGCCTGAAGAGACCCCCTGGTCGAAGAGAGTCTTGGCGGCATAACGCCTCTCTGACGAGCCTGGGCTGAACCCTTCCACCTTCCCAAGCTCGAGGTTTGTATATGAGCTCAGGAAGTTGATGGTTCGCCGAACCTCCGCTCCTTGATCTTCCTTTTGCCATGGGCCAACCTCTTCGTCCCACATCTGGAGATGTTTGAGCATCTCGGATGCTCTGTTGACATCTCCTCGCTTGAGTGCTGCCACCACGTCTTTTCGCTTTCTTGAGAAGGCCGCCAGTCTCCAGATGGCCCTGAGCCCCTCTTCCGGCGTCTGGTTCGTCGCTAATGGCTTTTTGGGCCACAATATACTCTGCGCCAGACTTGGCAGAACCCTTTTCGCCTCTGTGTCGAAACTCTCATACGGCTTCAATCCTGCCCTGCTCAGTGCGTCCAACATGTCTTCACGCAGCTGAGAGATTTTGTCGCTGTGCTGACTGCCAGAGTTGGAGTCGTATCCTTTTGGGCGTGATGTCCACTTCAACTTGGCAGCTTCTGCCTTCGCTTCGGCTTGGAGGTCTTCGTCGTGCTTCTCCAGATTCCTGGCTTCGGCTATCTCTTCCCTTCCCTTGCTGAGGACATCAACTTTCACCCTGGCAGTTGCCAGTTGTTCTTCCAAAGTCTTGTTCCGAGCTTTGAGTTCGATAAGCTCGGCTTCTTTTCCCCTCAGATTACCGACCGGCTCTTCCTGTGCGCCGGTGTCCATAGCCTGGAAATTGTCTGCCTCTCGCTTCCCAGCTCCGCTCTTCAGGCCCGAAAGCTGTTTTTGACAGTCCTGAATCCGTTTTTTGAGTTGGTCGTTCTCCGCCAGCAGCTTCTCGTGGGTGGTCCTCGCAAGGTCGAGTTTCGTGTTGGTACACGACTGCAAGCTCTGCATCGTCTGGGATTTCGAGCCTTCGACTTTCGTTTCCAGAGTCTGGACCAAACGTTTCAGACGGGCATTTTTATCGAGTAGACTTAGGCGGCCTTCCTTTTTGGCGTCGATCTGTTTGAGCCGACCGGTGACCTGGAATCTGAGGTCATCAAACGCGTTTGCCAGTCGCTTGACGGACCGGACCATGGGCTCGAGCTCGGCCAGGAGGTGTTTTGTTGATCCACCTGTTTTCCAGTAATAGAGAGACGTCTCGAGGACGTTTGTGTGGTCGTAGGCCCGCCGACCATGCATCTCCAACGCTGGCAGGGCGAATTCCAAAGCCTGGCGCATCTCCGTGCGGACCATGTCTTGATAGACGTCGAGCTGCTCAAACGCCTCTTCCAAGTTCTTATTCCCGAACGCCTTGATGGCCTTCTTGAGTTGTTCCATCTCGGCCAGCCTGACCTCGCTCACGCTTCGGCCCTTGTCGATTTCGTCTTGCTTGGCCTTGATCTCTTGCTCCAGCGCCTGACAGCGGGTGCATGGTCTCCTCGGCCTCACCAACTCAACATGGTGCCATGGGTCCGAGAAGTTGGGCCGTCGCTCAGGGGCAAGCTGCCCCGGCCGACGCGGGAACGGGTTGGCAGGCGGATCTTCAGGGACTCGTGAGGGATCTGGCGGGCCGGGGGTAACGGGGTTTGTGAGGTTGGGGCGAAAAGGTCGAAACACGTCAGGGCCGCTTTCCACAGGTCCTCCCGTCGAGGCATTATCCGACGGTACTGGGACCGGGTCCGGAGGCATGGACTGTACTTCCCTGCTGTCGAGCATTTGGGGCGAGGGGAACACGGGAAAAGATGGCGAGGGGAGGCTTGTCACGGCCTCGTCCATCGCGACGGCGGATTCGCCGCGGCGGCTCCGTCGATGAGTGGCGGCCTCGAGGAACTTGGACGTGGTTGCGTGGCGCACCTCCTCTTCGAGGTTGATCTCCTCGTCAATGCGCCGCGCTTCTTCCAACAGCTTCTGGTGGTCGCTCAGGAATGCTTTGGGGTCTTGGGTCTTCTCCTTCCTGAGGCGTAGGTAGTCGCGCGTCTCCCCGTCGTTCTCCGCCAGTTTGTTATGGACCAGCTCCAATCGTCCAAGGTCCTCCTTCAGAGCCTCTCCCCGCTCCTTGACGGCGTCTTCGATGTCCTTTCGCGTGCGCAGGAGGCAGGTGAAACGGTGAGATAACAACCCCCATTTCCCGGCGTCCATGGTGCAGTAGTACAGCACCTCGGGCTTGGCCCGGAACTCGTCCGAGTTCTCCGTCACGAGGCGGTGCAGCCGCTTCATCGCGGCGTCCATCCGCTGCCACGAGTTCTCCATCCTCTCCATCTTGATGTCCTCGTCCGCCGCCTCGACCTCGTCCCGCAGCGCGTCGCAGTCTCGCCGAAAGCGGAGCCGCAGCCGCGCCTCCTCCTGCGCGGACGTGAACATGAGCCGGCACACCTGGTGCAGGATGCGGTTCACGAAGGGCACCTTGACCCACTTCCGGCCCTGCATCCACTCCAGCAGCGCCGAGATCATGCCGTCGTTGGCCGTCTCGAGGTCGAAGAGGGCGTAGTAGGCCTCGTTGGACATGCTCTCCCCCGTCTCGGCCTCGAACTCGAGCTTGCGGTACCGCGCGGCCTCGTCGCGGGCGTAGTTCGGGTAGCGGTGCCGGGCCCCGAGCAGCATCTTGGTGGTCTCGGGGGTGGCGTCGAAGGCCTTGTTGTATGCCGTGATGATCTCTGCGTGCTCGATGATGCCGCGGGGGAGGAACTGAGGCTTGACAAAGAGATGGGTGCGCGCGGACGAACCGGGGGGCGGGGCGCGAGCGCGGCGGGAGTCGAAGCCGCGGCCGGCGCGGGGCGGTTCGTTCTTGTAGGCCAAAAGGGCAGGGATGGGGCGGAAGGACGAGTGGTCGATGATTGGGATCGCGGTTTGCGGTGACGAGCTTTGGGATTGTTGTTGAGGGGACGGATTGCTGGATGGGTATGGCGGGTTGGACCTCAAGGGCTCCGGGGCGAATTCAGGCGACATCCAACTATCTAACCGCGCCGGCCTGGTGGGAACTGGTGTCTGGATGATCGTGGTCGATGAGGCGTCTGCCTGATTCGGCCAAGGATCCTCGCTCAAATGGTATCCGCCTCCTTGGCCGCCTGGTTCTTCCGCATCTTCCTCCCGCCGTCTCTGCGCCCCGAATGCTGGGCCGTCCTCGGTATCCGCCGAAGCGGACTCTCCTTCCCCCCAACGACTCCTGGAAGCAACCCGCCTTGGCCTTCCACTTCTCCCGTGTCGGCCTCCCGTGCCTAGTGCGCCAGGAGGATGTGATACTGGCGAAAGGGGTCTTGGGTCGGCGTGGGAGGCGAGGTCCGGGAAGTTTGTCAGGCCCGCATCTCTACGGCCAAAGGCAAAAGCAGGGTCTTCTGGCGATAAGTCTTCAACCGCTGGTCGTGCCCCCCCGCCATGGGGCCCGTGGCTCGCAGCTCCGGCTCCCGGGCTGTGGTTAAGGCTCAATGGGCTGATGATTTCGGCGCCGAAGACGACGCCGGAGTTTCCGGGATGCTGGTGAGTCCGAAAATCCTCCCTTCCCGCCCCAGTCTGTCGGAAAGACGCGGTGATATCGTCTGTCAAGGCTGACCGGAGAGAGCTCGCGCCTCCCGGGGGATACCAAGCTAAATAGTTCTCCCTCTGCGAAGCCGTCGTCCTATCTAGTCCGGCATGCGTATCTTCCTGCCGAGTTTTTCCCATTTGCGAGGTGTCGGTAGTACCTTTGGTCCATCCGGATGTATTCTCCTTCGTTTCCGCTTTGCCGGTCGGTGAGATTGTACTCTGGCCATTGCCGGGCTCCGGAGCAGGTTCGGCGCCGTTGTCGGGGAAATATGGAGTCTCGGGCCCCGTGGTGGAGGTGACATCTCCACCGAAGCCGGACGAGACAGGCTTGTCGTTATTATCGCCGCCTGTATTCTTGACGTCGCCCCCCTGGGTTGGGTTTGATGTTAATTTCTTCCCGGGCATGGTCTCTCCCGAACGCTCCAGGATACATGCACAGGTGCTGGAAGAAATTGTTTGATCAGACCGCTCAAAAGAGAGACGGCTTGGGCAATAAGAAGGAGTCACCAATACGTCGTTGTGGACATTCCGGAGTTCTACCGTCGTTATCAACTCTCAAGAAAAGAGGCATCATCCGCAAGGGCTTCTTCCGAGTTCCATGGCGTATTGCTTCCAGAAACACAACGGTTCCGTTTGCGGCTCACGACGTTGGCAGAGACGGTTCAAGTCAACCCATATAACTCAAAGGGCCAAACGTGGTTTGATTGTCCATGTCTCCTCCAGACAAAGCAAGCGGCGGCACAATCGAAATTGGAACCCCTCCCCCGCCCTAGATATTGAATCGACAAAGAGGTTTGGGGTAGGGATGTCAAACAATAGGAAGTTGATCTTAATTCAGTCCACCATTGGGGTTTATCTTTCCATGCCGTGAGATCCCCTCACTTCCCCCCCAAGTAGCTCTTGCAGCTCGTTTGTGGGCATATCGACTCATTGTGTCTCCAAACACTCATCGACTTGTCTTTCTTAGTCACCGCGTCAGCATCTTACAGACAGATCTACCTCGTACACTCCGTAAGTCTGGCAGATTTTCTCGACTACCGACGATCTCCCCGTTGCTGTCCAAGATGAGATATTTCTCATCCGCGCTCGCTTCAGACCGTGTCGACTCGTTGTCGTCGTTGTGATCTTGGAAAACGGCGAGACTTCTCTGCTCATCCGAGAACCGCACGACCTTCGTGCCTTCCTTCCCTTGCTTGGCAGCCCGGTGTGCTCGTCGTAGCCTCTCCTCCCGCTCATCTTCGAACCTGATCATCTCGATACAATCTCCCGTAAGGCTCCGTATATCCGTGTCTGAGAACCCCAAGCCCCTCGCACTGGCAGCGCGGACATAGGCGGCATGTGCAGCGCGCCAATGACCCCAGGCGCGCAGTACGTGGCCGCGGTAGAGATGCGCGCGGGCCTCCAGGTCGAAGCGGTGGAAATGCGACGCCGTTGCGAGGGCTTGGTCTGCGGAGTTGAGGGCCCGGTGTAACGTCAAGACGGAGAGAGGCGTCTGGAGCAGGGCGAAGGTGCGGAGGAGGAGAGCGTTTACGGTTTGGGTGATGGCGGCGACGTGAGATTGAGAAGAGGTACTCATGAGGGGCTGCTTTGGCGTTGTTTGTCAATGGTGTAACCTGGAGAACAATCTTGCCGTATGTGTGTGTGTGTGTGTGTGTGTGTGTGTACGTAGGTATGAGTATGTACGTTTGTGCGTGTGTCTGTGTGGTCTGTCTCTCTTGACGAAAACGGCGATGGTTTGGTTACTTGTGCCACGGGAGGGTGGAGCTGAGAATTCCCCCCTCCCTTTTCTTTTTCCCGCTCTCTGTGGCACTTTTATTTTGGGCGGGCGTAGGAATGAGACGCAAGGGAGGCGCAGGACTGCTGGCTATGGATTTCTTAGTTCTCGATGATTCCTACGGGTTCCAAGATTGCGATGTTGTCGGATCGACAAAGGATCGGAGGGGAGGGGGGGAGATTGATTGCGTCGTCGAAGCAGGAGTTTTGGTTGAGGTTAGGCCCATCTGAACAAAGAAGAAAGGCCTCTCCCTTCCCAAACATCTCATCATAGCTCTTGCCGATAGCGCACAACGGTTTGCGGATGGATAGAAGGAGTGGAGGCTTCGATTTGGAACTTCTCGAAGTCCCCTGTAAGATGACAGATGAACGGCGCGAGCGGAATAGGATTTGGAATCAAAATACAACACACTGCTATCGGGAAAACGAGGTCCGCATTCGCTAGATGCCGCTGACTACTAAGCATCAGACCAGGTAAGTGAGGAGGTCCGTAGAATGAGAAATTCGGTACCGAAAGTTAAGAGATGACCGTGGCTGGGTGTTGAAGTCGTCCGAGTTGGCTCGGATGATTCTCTGATTTCAGCATGTGCGGCATCAGCAGACAATGAGCTACTCATTTCTCTCTCTCTCTCTCTTAGTTCCGATCCAATGTAGAGGCTAGAGAGAAACTGATGAACTGGTCTGGGAGGATGGCTTGTTCCGGGTGTGCAAAAGCCCGCTGTTGCAAGGGTTGGGCCTGAGCGCGGGGACGGCGAGGAATGCAAATGCCGATTTGGGTAGAAGTACAGACATCCCGAGAACTTAGATCAGTTCGGTCTGATAAACGGGAGAAATGAAGCAGAAGCTGCTTTCCTCCACATGGGAATACAGTCTCAGCATTCTTCGGCACAAGCCGAAAGGGGGCTGTGCCTGGAGACCGTCCGGATGGCGGCGTCATCCTGAACCTTATATGTTGACGAAAGCGTACATTCAGACGAACCCTTAGACTAAGCACGAAAAAGCTTCTAGGTCCGTCTGCTAGGTCGACGAAGGCGAGCAACCGGTCGCTACTTTGCTGTCGTTGGCATCGAGAACACACTGCCCCAAGACATGCTCATCCGAGAGCGGCAGGTCTCACTAAGCAATCCGACTGATGCTGCTTCCTTGCAATAATGATACTGGAAGGTATAGATGCCCTTGAGTTTACGCGGAGCAGGCCGTCTTATCCAGGTTGAGTTAGTGGCGGGCGATGGTAAGAGGCCACAGAGACTCGAGAAGAGTGCCAAGCCCTCGCGGCTCAACCTTGACCTCGTTTTCATGGGAATGCGCTTCATGGTCGGCCAATTTGGACGTCTGTAGCTTTCCAGTGATGGAAGGAGCGTCAATACTCGGGTTGAGGCGTGGGCATAATCCGTGAAACAGTGGCGCTGGACGACTTTGGTAGCCTCTACAGGTCATCGAGCCACTTGTCTTGCTGCTGAGGGCTAGACCTTTTCCCTCTTCGCCCGTAACTAGAGCATTTCGTCAGCAAAAGTGCGAGTTTCTCGCAACATGTATTGGCGCTCCTGTCGAGTTCCAAGTGAGCTCTTGAATCCCGACGCTTCTGTCCCCCCCCACGTGGCTGGCATCGCCTCAACGCAGGAGACCCCGAGCCATTCATAACCACTGCCCGCCTCCCGGATAATCGGCACAAGTTCTGGTCTGCCAGTTCCATGATTGGCAATACTCTCGAAGTTCTCGAGGCACAGGAAACACCCGATGATAACCGGCCACCGATTCAACATGCATGCTCATGGCGATTCGCTGTTGTTCCATCCGAACTCAGCTGGACACCACATTTTCGACCTTAACCTCGCCTTGATCATCGTTTCAACGATACTCATATCTCTCCGCATTATCGTACGGAAGTTCGTGGTCAAGGCCATGGGATGGGATGACCTGATTGCGATAGTGGCCTGGGTAGGTCGACCTGCCTTTCCCGGTGACCCGTGGAGCGAGACTGACACAAAAACTGCAGGGACTCTGCGTGACGCTGTCGGCTCTCGAAATGGACACTACCAATTACGGCACAGGGGCTCAGATGGAAGATGTGCCTCGACAGACGATTCTTCAGTTCCTCAAGGTCGGCAAATTTCCACGCTCACACAGGTCTCGGGGCTAACAATACGAAACAGAGGCTTTCCATCATGGAGCTCGTCTACCTCATCGCGTCTGGAGCGGTACGATTGTCGATCCTGGCATTCCTGCCGCGCTTGAGCAAGAATAGTATGTCTAAGTCGAGTCGAGTTGAGTCCACTTATGCTCTTGGGCTAATGCTAATCGTCGCTGCTAGAGATATACAGGTGGAGTATATATGGCCTCAGCTTCATCGTCGTAGTCGTCAGCCTGACGGGCTTTTTCTTTGTGTTGACTGAATGCTCGCAAATCCCGTAGGTAAACCCAGTCTTCAAGGGGGGGGGGGGGGGGGGGGGGGTGGGGGGGGTTTCGCTTTTTTCTTTTCTTTTCAAACGGAGTTTGTGAGCCTTTGCTGACAAGACGGCGTAGTGACGTCTTCAACTACGACGCTTCCTGGCGACAGTGTAAAGACAAGAGCGAAGAGCAGTCGATGATGCTTGCCCATGCCATCATCTCCATCTTCGTGGACTGCATGCTGGTGGCTCTTCCACTCTGGGTCGTTACAAACTATCTCAAAATGGGCGTCAAGGCGATACAGATCTTGCTCGTCTTCTCCTTTGGCATCTTTGCAGTTGCCACTGGCATCGTCCGGCTCTCAATCATCATTACAACAGACTTCAGTGTGAACACGTAAGTGCTGCTGGCGCTCGCGAGATGGGCATACGGTTTACTGACACCGTGCAGAACGTATAAGATGCTAACTGTCGCCGCATGGACCGACGCTGAACTCCACGTCGGTCTTTGGGTTGGTTGCTTTCCGGCGTTGCAGCCCTTGCTTAGACAAGCGTCGTTGGCCCTGGGGCTGCGAAGTCAACTGGATAGTAGAGCTCCTACAAGCAAAAGAGATACGACTGTCTCTACGGACACGTCCAACAGAAAGAGCGTTACCAACCGGTGGTCGCGCAGCTCAGGCTATTTTTGGAGTATCGGTGGCCGACCAAATAGGGAAGCCGGAGGCGGAGGGGGGCGTGTCGAGGTCGAGAGAGGCACATCTGGAGGTGTTGAGATGACAGATCTGGAGAAGGGGGGAGACGGAAGGCTCAATCGCGAACAGTCAGACATCTCGGTCGATATCGACCTCGGCGAAAGGCCGAACACGGGATGGGGGGCAGAGGCGGGGGCGGATGCGAATGGCCAAAGACAGGAAGCCTGAGTGAAGAGTAGAAGAGAAGTGACATCCAGATGGAAGCATATAGCTTTAATCTGAGACGGGTGTGAAAGAAGTTGTGAAGCTGATAGATGCTTCGGGAAATAGGGAAATGGAAATGTGTTAGTAGATAGATATCTCTGCTGTCGATGCCGGCTGCCTACGTACGTATGCAATTTATTTACGTAGAAGTTTATGCATAGCCATGGCGCATGCAGTTATCGCGTATCATTCGACAGTGTCGGCAGGAGAGTGAGACACGGACGGTCTTCCAGGGTTGCTGATAGTGCACGGATCAGTCAGTTTCTGATGCGCGCCCACCAACGACAGACCTAGCCTGACCATGTCAAATTTCATGTCGGTCCAGCTGTTCAAGACACAGACAGATATTGTTCGGCACCTTCAGGCGTTTTGCTTCCCTCTTCACCCTGTCATATCCCATTCAAAAACGATTTGAATAGCCAAGATCGCGTGGGGAACTGCTGGATCTGGAGAATACCGCATCGGAAGAGTATGCCCAGCCAGGCCTGGCTATCCTGATATCCATCCCGTCATCACCCACCCTGGATGGCAGATCCCATTATCCCGTCTCTCAACCTTGGCCGGCCGTCCTCATTCATATCCTCTCGTCTCAGTAACATCACGCATGATGGCATCATTCTCGAGTCTACGATATCCTGCCCGATTTGGGCCCAGCAACCTTGGGGTACTCTGGGCCGTCATCTTCTATGGTGTTCCCCTGACCAACATCGCCGTCCACCTCGCCTGGCTGTTGGCTCTCCATCCCATTTTCTCTTCGCTCCCGATAAACCACAAGCGCCTTTCCGACTACTTGCACCGTAACTTTATGCTCAGCCCAAGCGACCCTCGCCTGCTCACCTTGATCACCTCGGCCTTCAGTCACATCCAGCCATTGCACCTTTTTGTCAACATGTCAACATACAAGACATATGTGGAATCGTTCTATCTACTCGGCACCTCACCTGCGCGGTTTATTCTACTCGCCCTGGGCAGTGGCCTTGCCGCTGGTCTCTCACACGTATACAGCACTCGGCGCCGACGCGGGGTCAAGAGCCTCGTGGACAAAACCGCTGTCGGAGCTAGCGGCATCCTGACCGGCCTCGGCACGGCACTGGCGTGCATGTTTCCCACGCTGAAGGTCCGTCTCTCTGGAACAGACCAGGTGTTACCGTTGCGTGTTGTCGTCCTTGGCATGTTCGCCGTAGATGCCTACTGCTTGAGCACCGAGCGAGAAACCGGAGTGGGACACGCTGGACACCTCGGAGGTGCCGTCTTTGGTCTAGCATACTTCCTGTGGCGAAGAGCCACGGGGTCTTGGAATTTATGAAGCTATCGATAACTCAATGAAACGACGCGATGGGAGCTCATTCAAATCGAGATCAACTCTGGCCGCCCAAGGTATCTACTGGAAAAGAACATCCGGCCCAGGAATTGACAAACGCCACGCTAACGCAAAAAGGGGGAGAGGCTGTACCTCGCGTGTAACTCCCATCTAGCGCCCACTTCCGGCCCAATCTTGGACACTGCCCTGCCGGTCTACCACAATTCTTCGCTGTTCACCATAGGTTTTCCATTTGACCTTGTACTGTGCCGGTTTGTGTTCGCCGCCTGCTGCTGCTGCTGCTGCGTCTTTTGGTAGGTCGGGCTAAGCTTGTGTGTCGATGCAATGGGGCTCAGCTTGTGCGTTGAAGCGATTGGGCTTGGATAAGTCACCGATCTCTCGCCAGGGCTGCTTGCAACCTTGCTTGCCATGGTTGATTCCCTCAGCGGGATCGGACCGATGCCGACGGGCGACATCTTCTTGTCGGGGAACCGCGAAGCAGTGAACCCCGGCTGACGGGGTCCTTTGTGTTCGTCCCAAGGCGCAGCGGGCGATTGAAGAGGCGACGGCACCGGCTGACGACGCGATCGAAACGAAGTAGAACGAAAACGCGGCGACGTCAAGTTCCAAGCCCGGCCGAACGCAGCGCCGGGATGGTATATGCACAAGACCGAAGACACCAGCAGTGGCAAAGCACCGCCGATGACCAGGGATGCGGCTTCCGAACGTTGGAGAGGGCTGCCAAGGCCGTCCCAAAATTCGACAAGACGGTAAATGGTGTGCCCGATCAAGACAACAGCGACTGCCGGTATCACTAGTCGGAAAGGTCAATTTAACATTCGACACCGTCCGGGGACTGCCAACTCACTTTTGATGAAGTTGTTGAATCTTGGGGCCTTGTATACGGCCACGTGCTTCGGGTCCGGGATCTTTTGGGTAAACCAGAGAAACAGGCCCACGAAGAGCAGTAGCGCTAGGATCTGGACGCCCAGAGCAGCAAGCAGTATGGATGATGTCTACAATCATCGGTTAGTGCCGAGGGCTCTCGGCGGTCTAGTTGACGGACACCTCGTACCTGAACACCACCGAGTCCAAAGACGGCAGACACGACGCCGGCGATCTCCAGCGCGAGAACGAGAGCAAGGGCGAATATGAGGAGCAGGACGGCGACCCTTGGTTGGGTGAAGCCAATGCCAAGGCCGTACAGGGCGATGACGTGAGGGAGGATTTGGCAGATGGCGGCCGCGATCAGCGTCGGGCCCAAGATGGCGCCGAGGAGCCAGAGGAAGAAGGAAGTCGGGCTGGCGGCATTCTCCCGCAGCCTGAGCCTTCCGGCAAAGCCCAGGACCTCCAAAAGAAGGCCAGTCGCCAGGGTCGAGGCGAAGAGCGGCGTCTTGAAACGGAAGCCCTGATAGAGGGACACGGGCACCAGCAGTGCAAAGAAGACCAGAAAGATGGCACTTCCGACCACCGAGGGCGAGTAGTGGGTAAAGCCCCCCGGGTAGGGGCACGTGTGGTCTCCGCAGTCGCCTGTCATTGTGCCGTTGTTCCACTTGACAGGCGACAGTAACTATCGTGTCGCTTCACCATCGGATGGCTGGGAATGCCGGGAGAGGGAGTGGGACAGGAAGAAGCGCGCCGGGCGCTGGGAGAGGGATATATAGACGCGGCGGAGAGCCGGTGGGCAATGCGTCAAACGCATCCCGTGTTTTCCAACAGACCGGTATGCATTTCGGCGGCGGCGGTTTGAGTTGGAACATGAACGATGAAGGGTGGCAGGACAGACGACAAGGGAGAGGAGCGGTCGGACGGGGATTGGAGGCTCGCGCAGGACCAGGAGTCCAGGGTCGATCCCAACGGGCACACCCTCAGCTGTCCGCGGTTTCATCCGTTATGGGTACATCCACTACGGAAGAGACGTTGTACCAACAAGAAGTTTCTTCAGCCGTTCTCTGGCCAGTGACGGGAAGGCTTTTGCGGCCAAGAGGAAAAAACGACCACCGGTGGTTGGAGGACGGAAACCTGGCACCACTGTAAGACGACCATCAGCAGGGCTGAGTGGCTTTTTTCCTTTTCTTTCCTCGATAAGAGCCTGAAGTGCCGTGAAGGAAGGATCAATTGGACGCCTTTCAACACGCTCCTTCGGGCCATGTCTGGCAAAACAAACCAAAACAACCAGAACGGGTGTGGATGCGGATGGTGCGGGCGATGGATGGGTGGGTGTGAGAGGGCGAAGCCGTCCCAGCGGAACGGTTCGTTGGTGCAACAGTCGAAATGTTTGCAGATCCGGACCCTCTTCGGCAAGGGTTCTGGGCCAATCATCCTGAACCGGTTGGCGGTTGCAGCCTGTTTGACCACGGAAGCCGTAGATGAGGAGGTTGCAATGGAGGGGTGGAGGGGAGGGCATTCAGTAAGCCCTTGTTGGTCCACGAAGGCCGGTGAGTCAAGGAGGGCCGGCCGGTCGTCCAATGGAAGCGGAGGCGGCTTCTCCCCATCTGCCCTACACCTTGGCTTGCGAGAGGGGGGTCCGACGCGTTGGCCCATGACCCCTCAGCCAATCTTTGAGGTCGAAGCTGCTACGCCACACAACGAGTCGGGCCTGTAGACAAGTTGGGGGCTGGGGAGATAAATTATGATCAAGGCGTGGGTGATTGAGAAGCGGGGAGATTTGCCGATGGCGGCATATCATTTGCCAAAGGTCAAGCACACACACACACACACACTTGGCTTGGGGGACAACTAGGCAGACTGAACGGCTTTGAAATCAAAGTCCGATTACGAGTTCCCCGAACTGTATGCCAGCGGCCCCCCCCCCCCTTAACCCAAGCCTGGCAGCCCTAGTTGTTGAGCTGACCAACAGGAGCCGCAGGCAAGATGCGATGGTCTGGAGGATGAGAAAACAGGAAAGAGGAAGAATAAATGAGAGGGAGGGGGGAGAGGGAGAGGCAAAGTACGAATGATCCGGGACCCGACGACCAACGCACACAGCCGAAGACCGAGGTTCCCTCTGCCTTCTCCTTTCATGGCAGGTGCAGTGCAACAAACTGTGTGCGCACGCCCGCATCGCAGGTTGCATGATGCGTGATGCGGCCGCCCTCACACCTCGACGAGAAACGAGATGAACCTGGAATCGAGTGACTGATGGACGGTTGTGTGTATTACACTCAGGAAAATAGAGGGGAGAGGAGACGGGACTCTTTTTGCCATCGGACCCCGGCCCCGACGCGGTCGAGATTGGCAAAAACCTGCAGGGGCGCAACCTGCAGTCTTGCATATGGGCCATGGCTTCTCTGCACCATGCTCCCAAAGCTTACTCCATCCGTATCCCGGTTGATCTCGTCCAAACGCAGATCGCACAGACAGACGGGCAGGCAGGCGGACAGGCAGAGGAGAAGGGGAGGGGAGGGTGGGTATGTGGGATGAGGATCAAGGATTCAAGATTCAAGATTCAAGAAGAAACTCTGGTCCATGCGCGCGCAGTGGATTGTGCGGGCGGGACACTTCCGTGCACTATCCGCTCACTATCCGTCCACTAATCACTAGCGGCCGTCGCTGTCGGTGGACCGCCCCTCCCCCCCTCTTCGGCCGAGAGACCAGGAAGGACCATCAGTAGATACGTACCGCCCCCGGATCGGCGCTAGACCGTTCCTGGGAGGCGGCCATGCGTGACGTCAAAAGCCGGGCGCTTAAACATGCTTGGCAGGAAGAGAAATCGCATCTTCATCGCCCGCGTTTCTTCCTTCGTTCCCGTGGGGCAACATGCACCACCCAGCGACCCGCTACCACTTCACACCACCATCACCACCACCTTTGACCTTATAGACCTTGCGAACCGTTCATTTGTTCACTCATTCATTGGAAGGGTTGCTGTGCCCCATCACCAAGACGAACATTCCATCAGGCGCTCGGGGAAGTGAGTGAGAGAGAGTGTGGAGACATAGACCGACAGAGAGAGAGAGAGAGAGACGGACGATACGGCACAGATACGTCCCATGCCATGAACAGCGCATGCCTGACGAGGTGCCGCCGCCCTCACGCGCTCTCCCCTGCCCTAATTCGTGCGCCAACCGCGTCTCATCGCTTGCATTTTCTCCCTCTCTCGTCGCCGCCGAGCAGCAGCCGGGGTATATCCGCCTCGCCCTCGCGGCCGAAGCAACACGACGGCGACCCGAGGTTCAGAGACCTGGGCAAACAGATATCGGACGAGTATGCCGTGGTTAGAGAACACTATGGTACCATCCAACCCCATCCGATCCTTTCCCCTTCTCATCCTGTGCCCCCCCTCATTGTGCCTCTCTCTCTACCTCTCTCTCTCTCTCTCTCTCTCGACCCGCGTTCCCTTACCATCCCCCCCCCCTTTCATCCTCAAAGGAGTGATCCACACACATACACACACACACACACACTGACACCCACGTAGACACACCAAAGAATCCCATCGTCCTCGCCCACGGGCTGATGGGCTTCGCCGAACTCCGCCTGGGCGGCTACGTCCCGCCGATTCACTACTGGCGCGGCATCTCGGACTCGCTGGGCACGCTCTCGGGCCCGGACAACGTCATCACGACCTCAGTGCCGCCCTCGGCCTCCATCGAGGAGCGCGCCGCCGCGCTGGCCGCCGACATCGCCGCCAAGGCCCGCGGCCGCGCCGTCAACATCGTCGCCCACTCCATGGGCGGCCTCGACGCCCGCTACATGATCTCCGTCCTCCGGCCCGCCGGCGTCTCCGTCGCGAGCCTCGTCACCGTCGCCACACCCCACCGCGGCAGCGCCTTCGCCGACTTCCTCCTCGAAGGCCGCGGGCCCATCAAGCTGGCCAGCCTGTACGGACTCATCGAACGCGCCGGCCTCGGCACCCAGGCCTTTGACCAGCTGACGCAGCGGTACATGGAGGACGAGTTCAACCCGCGCACGCCCGACCGCGACGACGTGCGCTACTTCAGCTACGGCGCCTGCACGAGCCGGCCGCCGCTGCTGAGCCCGTTCCGGCAGAGCCACCGTATCCTTGAGGGTGTCGAGGGCGCCAACGACGGGCTCGTGAGCGTCGCGAGCAGCCGGTGGGGCAAGTACCAGGGCACGCTGCTGGAGGTGAGCCACCTGGACCTGATCAACTGGTCGAACCGGCTGAAGTGGACGCTACGCAAGGTCTGGATGGGGCAGACGAGGCCATTTAACGCCGTCGCGTTCTATCTGGACATTGCCGACATGTTGGCCAAGGAGGGGTTGTGAAAAGGGGGGGCAAAGGGAGGGGGGAGGGGGGCGCCGATGTACTAATACCCGTGCGTCCGTGGGGTGGATATACGAGATGGCATTCAAAAAAAAAGGGGGGTCAGGCACAACGAGATGTGGTGTAAGAATACGAAGGACTGCGCGTGTGTGATCGTGTAGATAAAACAAGACCGCAAGGATAACCTCATGACTGAAAATAACCAAGAGTCAACCGCATCGTCGAATGTAACTGGGTCTCTCTCTCTCTCGCGCCCGCGCCTGCGCCTAGGTTTCCCGGATGAGAAGGGTCACCGCGTCACTTTGCAATGTCAGCGTCCCACGGCAAGGATCTCTCGGACTCACTTTTCATGTTGCCTGAATCCAGGCTCAATGGGCTCGACGCCGCTCGTTCTTTGGAGGGCGCGAGGATAGAATGCGTGGGGGGAAGGGCAGGTATCCAGTGACTGTGGTTTTTTTTTCTATTCTTTCTTTTCGGGTAATCAGGCGCTGCATGCTTGGTACTCTTCCGGAACACGACAACTGCTCCCCTCCCCAGGGGGGGGGGGGGGGGGGGGGGGGGGGGAGTCGCGCATAGCCCGAACTGGACAAAGGGGATAGGGGGATAGAACGGCACCTCAAAGCTCCTCCACCCTTCCCAACCCATTGGAGACGGGATTCTGTGATCCCGCACACCAGGTTCCTAATATTGGCGCAAACGACGCACAGTATCGCGGACAGGAACGTGTAAAGAGCTCCCTGAATTGGACGTGGTATAATTAAGAACATCAAACTACCCTCCCTCCCCTTTCAGCCAAGCCATCTAATCTTGTCGCCTCACGCCCATGTCCGTGTTCCAGCTTTCTTGTCATCCAGCTAGCATTACATCTCTCGCATCACATCCCTCGCATCCATGCTGGTTGACCCATGCGATCACGCCAAAACGCCTCTCAGTCCCGAAACATCCCTCTCTACCTCTCACAGGAGAAGAAAAACAGAAACATTCATCCCACGCACGCCTCCTTCTTTCTAGCTCTTTTCCGGGATCTGGCTCGGCGCGTTCTCGTTCGTCACGCCACTGTACGCTGGTCTCTCCTCCGGCCCCGACGCGTTCGCAGCCATGGCCTCATCGTAGCTCGGCGGTGCCTCGTCGAAGCCCGTGGCCCCCGGCGTGCCGATCTGCGGTGGGTACAGCGGGTCATATTGCGGCGCTTGCGATCCAGGCCCCAGTCCCGGCCCCGCCGCCGCCGCCGCCGCCGCCGCCGCTGCCGGTGGTCGTTGCTGTCCGGGACGGTACTGCGACGTGGGCGTCGCGGAGGAGGACTGTGACGTCCGTGGGGGTAGCCTCGGTGGCACCCCCAGCGTCGCGGCGGTGGGTCTGCTCGCCTGGGCGGCCAGGGCCTCGAGCAATTGCGGCGGCGGGGCGATACCAGAGTAGACCTGGATCTTGGAGAAATGTAACGGCAGGAAGATGGTCTGCGCCGCCGGGTTGTCCTTGGACGAGCTCAGGAAGCCTCGAGGGCTGGGCGGCTTCCCCCAGGATAGGCCGAGCTGGATCTCGAGCTCATAGTGGCGCTGAAGGTTGCAGGCGATGAAAGACGGTGCGACAGTGTTGGGCAGCGGGATGTTCCGCCACAGGTCGTCCGGGATGACGGACTCGAGCGAGAGGTCATCCGAGGCCGGGTCCGCGAGGATGGGCACGGCGAGCCCCGTCTGAGTGGCGACGACCCACTTGCTGACCTCGGTGTTGAAAAGGTCGTGGCACCGCACGTGCGTCTTGCCGACGAGCTCGATCTGGAACGAGGTAAGGAAGACCTGCTCGTGCGAGGGGACGAGTTTCTTGGCGATGAGCCGCAGCGGAAGCGGCTGGTTGCACGTCAGGATGGGGGGGTGCGGCAGGCGGGCCGAGAGCTCGATGGAGGGCGGCACGGCACCCGGATCGGTTGTGGCGGCGTCTTCCTTGCTGGAGCCGAAGAGGGACGACTTCTTCTTCTGCAGGGCCTGCTGCGGACGTGGCTTGAATGAGAAGGGCCGTCGAGCAAAGGCCTCCTGGGTGGTCTTGGGCGGGCGCGGGGGCTCAATGGGCATGAACTTGAAGCCGATTTGATAGCGCCAGTTCTCTTTGAGGAAGCCGGGCCGCTGGATGGTGACCTTGAGGTAGTAGCGCACCTCGGCCTGGCGGGGGAAGCCGGTGAAGGAGGGCGGCAGGGTCTTGGCGACGTGCTGAAGGAACAGCTGCTTGCTCCCGTCCATGACCCTGGCGCCACCGAGGCCGAAGGGCCCGATGCCGGCACCGAAGCCACCCATGCCGCCGATGCCGCCGATCTTGGACATGGCGACGGGGTCGCTGCAGGCGTTGTTGAGGGGCAGCTTGAAGGTGAAAGGGAACTCGTGCTGGCCTGCCTGGATCATGTAGCTCTGGGAGAAGCTGGAGCTGGCAGAGCCGGCGCCGAGGTCGTCCTCGTAGGTGGGGAAGACCTGGGCGACGCGGTAGAGGATCTTGTGGTTCTCGCTGGCGATGCTCCCGGGGCCGCCACCGGGCCGCGGGGAGCGGTCGTCGTAGGTCTGGGGCAGACCCAGAGCCGTCTTGGACTCGCCCTCGAGCTTGACGACGATGCCGCCAATCTGCTCGGGCCGGCTCAGATGCAGCACGACACGGCCGGTCACGGAGTCGAGGTTGGTGTAGAACTCGGGCGCATTGTCGAGGGCTATCCTAATCGACATGGTTGCGACGTCGATTGTTGCCGCTCGGTCCACTTATTGGGATGTCGTGTCGCGCGCGCGCGCGTGTGTACACTTATTGGTGGCAATGGCCGGTGTATGCTTACTTGTGGTGTTGCTACCTCGCCTCTCCTCCGCCCGAGGTGGTTGTCGGTCAGATGCCGGTGAGGTACGGACGCTTCAGACGGCCAAATAAACAGCTTCAACCTCACTTGAACGAGCGTAGCGGTACCGCACCGTGCGAGTCTCTGATTACAATGAAGGGTGGCAGGAAGTGGGGTGGGTGTTTTCCGTTTTGTTTCTGGTGTGTGTGTGTGTGTGTGTGTTGCGCAAGTGGGTAGGTAAGGAGCCAAGATCTAGAGTGAAGTGAGGGGGTGAGTTTTCGATTCAATCCGTCAAAAAAAGTTGGAAATTTTGAAATGAGGGTCGTGTCGCCGGATGAGTAGGGAAAGGGGGCTCGGGGGCCGGAAGGGGAGCCAAGACTGTCGTCACGGGACAAAGTCCGGTCTGTGTGTGTGTGTGTGTGTCTCTCTCTCTCTCTGTCTTCCTCTCTGTCTTCACTCTCTGTGGGTGTCTTCCTCCACTCCCTCCTTGCTTCTCTTGTGTGTAGGCGATGCGATGATGACCTGGTCTTGACCTCTCCAAAAGAAGAGGGCGACGTAGACGCGTGGCTGAGTCCCCTCCCCCCCCTCCAAGCCTCGTCGTTGGAGCTGATTGTTGACTGTGCGGAGCCGAGACTGAGAGGCGCAAGCAAGCTCGGAGAGTTAGAGCTGTGAGGGTAAAGGAAGGGAAGCTTCCTGTGCACCTACTACCAATTGTCCAAGGCAAGGCAAGACAACTCAGACAAACGGCAGCAGCAAGTCGGATATCCCGCAAGGTGAGTGAGAGAGAAGATGGGAAGTAGAATGTACCTAATATCTGCAGTTCCGAGTAGATGCTCCGTACGCTCCTGCGAGTGAGTCCTGTCCAAGGGAAGCTCTGGCAGGCCGGGTTGATGTCATTGGGGGGCTAACCCAATCACCATCAATTCCACTCACTCGGACTCCCCAACGCTAACTAACAGGTACCTTACCTACTACCTACCTACTGACCTACTTACTCTACTGCTTGCCGGCACACCCGACTTCCGTCATGCCGTCGCGCACCCTTAAAATAAACGCCCATGCCAACCATGACGCCAGCCATCGCTTCAAGTGCACCGAGAAAACCCGCCTTGTAAAATCAGGAAAGCCGTGGTATTAATAAATGCCTATGTATACACATGCAACCTCCCCGCAATCAATCAACTAGTTCCCACTACTCATCGTCGTCGAAAATCACCTCCCATCTGCCTTTTGCCCATATCTTGCTAGCGCAATGCTACCACTCTCAAATGAGGAGGGATACCAGAGCCTTTGCGTAGCTCCCAGGAGGCCCTGTCGCATATCCTTAAAACGCCCAGAGATGTTGCACGTGGTATCATTCCGGTATCCCAAGCAAAAGCAAACTCCCTCGAATCAAGGCTCGCCTCCCTTCCCACCGCTCCAGCGAGGGAGGGGGCCACCCGACGAGGCAATATCAGAACGCCTTTCCCCATGCGCTGATGTCGTTATCTTCATCCTCCTTCTTCCTTCAATCCAGCTCAATCACCTCCACGGCGCTTGCTTTTTCCGCCACGGTCGTTCCTGTCCTAACCCGCTTCGCAGGCGGCTGCCCGTCCTCACTGTCCTCGTCTTCATCACTCGCTTCCTCTTCTTTCGCCCTCCACGATCCGTCTGCCTCCACGTGGATTGTCTTGGTGTGAAGTTTCCCCTCCATCTCAAGAATCGAACGAACCTCTGTCATGAACTTGTCCTGCCGCAGGCTGTAAGGACGAGCATCTCCGTCGCATAGAGGGCACTTCCATTTGTCCACCAACGACGGCTCGGGTTTCGCCCCGTGGCCACGGCTACAAAGACGGCACCCATTGCCCGCTCCATGGACCGTGCAGCTGGGCTTATTCGGTCGTGTCTGCAACCAAGTGGCGAGGTCGAAGCATTCCATGTGCACACAGCTAGCGCCCCGTACTGGAATCTGGAATATCGACGCGCTGAACGGGTCCGCGAGATCGATGCTGAGATCGTTGCCCACCACAGCCACCTCGTCGTCTCCGTCCTCGCTCGCCGGCGTCAGGCGCCGGCGGATCGCTTCTCTCGTCGAATCGGCCGAAATGCCGCCGTTTCCTAGCACCATGTTGAGAATGTGTTCGTGGCTCAACGTTTCAATGATTTCCACCGCCATGTAGTACATCGTGTTTAGCTTTGGAGGCCGTGGCGACGGGGAAATGGCCACCGATATCGAGTTCGCGCCCGCGACAACAAACGGCGTGAGCTCGACAGGCTGATGCTGTCCATTGTGCTGCTTGCGACGGATCGTCATGACTTTGTCGTTGACCAAGATGTTGATGTGGTCGGGCCAATACGTCTGTGCCACTGCCCAAGTAGCTTCTGCCACTTCCGTCGGCTCCCCCGGCTTGGCTTGCAGTTCGCAAAGACGGAGGCGGTATCGGAGGGATCCGTTGAAGTACTCCGACACGGGAACCCCGTCTCCTGCCAGGTTTCGACTGCGGCAGAGCTTGTCGATGTCCTCGTTGGGCACGATAAAGACAAGACGGTGCAGCTCTTGCCCGGCCGGCGTTGCGACCGGGCCCAATGCCAGTTTCTTGATGGATTGGTAGTATCTGTTTGATCGTGCCCCGTCGTCTAGCCCCGGTAAGTCACGCGGCATTCGTCTTGGACTCCTTGCTTCGATTTGGTGCAGTCCTACGCCTAACGCCCTTGGTTCCCAAGGTGTGTGCGGAACCCGGTCCAGAGGAATTTGCACATGAGGTGGCGCGAACACCTTGCCTGTCAAACCTCCCGACGCGTCACGACTGATTCTGAACCGCGTCATGATTGGCCTTGGCCCTTGGTGGTTCGCAACTGCCGTACTTACTCCCGGAAGAGATCCTGGAACGTTTGGATCCGTCTGCATATGGCCGGCAGCATTCGGAGACCGCCTTTGAAAGGACACCTGCTGCGCCTGCTGTAGTCGTGGTGAAGACAGTTGCTGCCCCTGAAGTGACACGCGATCCGCCTGCCTCTGCGCGATAGCCTGGGCTTGACGCCCCATATCCGAGTTTACGCTCGGAGCTTGCTGGGACCACGGATGATGAAAATGACCGAGCTGTGGCAACTGTTGATCCTGGGGTATGCCTGGTAAACGACCCGGTGCAACCTGAGGAGCCGTAGGCCGCGTTGGTGACATGACGGTCGGCATCGACACTGAGAGACCTCCCGGGGGCGCTTGTAGAACAGGAGATGCCTGGCCAAGACCTTGTGGTGCTCCGGTATTATACGGCAACTGCACGTTGGCGTAGTGAGGAGAGCCTGTGGGCGTGAGCGGCTGAATCGCCTGTCCGCCCATTTGCGGCATTTGCGGCATGCGCACCAGGCCCTGTTGCATGGCTTGCTGCATGGGCTGCTGCATTCCACCATGGAAGTGATTGGGATCCTGGCTACGCAGCATCAGCTGCGGATTCACAGGGGCCGGATTGTTCTGATAGTTGTGTTGAAACTGGGGTGGGTTCTGGATGGGCGGAGAAGGGTACATATCGAAACCCATGGCAGGGAAACTCTGTACCGGAGTCGGTACCCTCGCCGGCGCGGAAGAAAAGCCAGCGGAATGTCTCCTCACTTGCTCTGTCATGGGTTGGTATCGAGGCATGGCTTGTAGTCTGGCCATGTTCTGTGGTGGCTGCTGCAACTGTGTGACCGGCGTAGAACGAGTCTGCTGCCGCAACTGCTGCTGGTGCTGCTGGTGCATTTGCATTTGCATTTGCTGCTGGTGCTGCTGTTGCTGCTGTTGCTGCTGTTGCTGCTGTTGCTGCTGTTGCTGCTGTTGCTGCTGTTGCTGCTGTTGCTGCTGTTGCTGCTGTTGCTGCTGTTGCTGCTGTTGCTGCTGCTGTTGCTGCTGTTGCTGCTGTTGCTGCTGCTGTTGCTGCTGTTGCTGCTGCTGTTGCTGCCGTTGATATTGTACTTGTCGGTGCTGTTGGACTTGATCGCTCTGGCAGACGAGCTTCTTGTACTTCGATATCAATGCATGCTGGAATGCTCTCTGTTCCTGCTCTGACAATCTGGCTTGGTCGTTATAGGCGTCTTGGCGGAAAAGCGCCGACATCTGCTCCGCGATGGGACCGTCAGGGACGCCGATATGCCTTCTAGTGACTGTGAAGAGGATGCCTTCCAGCACCGGCGATCGAAGCTTGAGCTGATAGCGCAATTCGTCCGCAAGAATGGGATAGCCTCTACCAGAGCGAGGTCTCATGGCCGGAATGTGAATCCGGTTCCACTGCTCGTGGAGGTTGTTGAGGAAGACGGAAACGTCGCTGGCGTGTTTGCGGAAGGCTTCGGTCTCCCACAGACCAGAGGCACGTGTATTGGGGAAGTTTGCGAAGAAATGGACCAGCGTCGGATTCATGTTTTCATTCTTTCTGAGAGTGTTCTGTATGACGCCAAGCGCACTCTCCGCTATTTCGGGAGCAAGACCAAGAAGGCGGTATACGGCTTGCCTGTCAGCAGGCCACACACAAAGAATATGGTGTAGTACGACGTAGAAGTAATCGCCCTTGTCAATAGCGTCTTTGAGAAATCGGATCCTAGGCAAAGAGGTACCGTCGTCCTGAATCTTATTGGGGCCACCGCAAAGGCGGATGAACCTGTCGAAGGTGTCGGCCATGACTTTGAGGTCAAGACTACCGGCAGGGTGGATGTTGGCTTCTGGTATTCCAGCACTCGTATCATCATGATCGAGAAGTTGCGGCGTGCGGCAGGCAGGGGCAGTTGACTGTCGGTCCAGCGAAGGCGGCGTTGCAGCTTGACTAGACTGACTCTGCGAGCCAGCAAGGGTTGCGGAGGCCGGAGTGGTTTGAGGAGCGACAAACCGAGTCTCCGAATACGAGCTTGGGGCCGTTTTCTGAGGCGCATCTGAAGGCATGCAGATTGTATGGTTGTCAATGTTCTCAGGTGGAAGAGGTCCCGGTGCGGAGCGGTCATCATCCGGCAAAGGTGCGGTGTTGCTCAGGCCTGAGACGGTGGGCCCAGAGATATATTGATAGTCATTGGCAGGTTGGCACTGGGCAACTGTCTCACCACTCGGTATCGATGTGGTGTTGTTCAAGGTACTCGCTGAAGAATCGTGAGGCAAGTCCGGGTTCTGGAAGCAAGAGTCTGTGTAGGAGCCTTGGTTAGAGGCGGCTGTAGGTGGACTAGGCTGGTCAGTCGGGGCTGGAGACGGAAGAGCGGCTGTGCAGTCACTGCGAGAGGACGTTAGACACTGACGTGAAGGGAATAACAGAAGATAAAATGGGCAAGGGGCAACTTACAGTGTGTGTTGGGCAAGCTCAGGCACCGCCACAGGCTTGTCTTGCGGGCCGTCAAGCACTCTTGAAATAGCTGCAGTGACGTTTGCGGACGCCGGTCGGTTCACATCTGAGGTCTTGTCGGTCGAGGTACGGTTCGAGGGTTGAGAAGGTGGTCGCCTCGAGGGGGCGTGAGGGCCCTGACGACTGCTTGGTATCGATTCCATGTTACGCAGGGGAACGGTGGATGCCTGCGACTGCGGCCCAGTCATCCAAGTTGGCTGACGACGGTTGCCCAACATGAAGTTGAGTGTTTCGTTCGAGGCGGCGACCTGGGCACCGGACACGTTCCACCCGGCCCCGTTATACCGAGCCTCGTTCGGCGACATGTTGCGCTTGTGCGATGGTTTACGGTGTTTGCGTCGGCGGCGCGGGGAGGGCGAACCGGAACCTTGAGCGAGACTGGATTCGACCATGTTTGTTAACGAGGCTGTGGCATGCGCTGATGGGATTGAAGCCGATGACGCACCATGAGGACGAGGTCCCGACAAGCTGAAAAGGGCGAGGCCGCCCAGTAGGTAGATATTGAAACCGACACAATCAAAGCGGGAAGTCGGTAGGTATGCGGGAGGAAGGAGGGTAAGACGGAAGGAGAGGTTGTCGAGTGGGGATGGCCAAACGGTGATGTAACAGAGAAAGAAGCGATCGAGAATATCGGTTCGCCTTCCTACCTCTTTTGGCGCAGCGAGTTATTCCGGAGGGGTGTCTTTCGTGCAGAAAGTGAGACTGATCGAGCCGTTGTCTCTGGAAGGCGCTGGTCGGAGGGGTGCGGGAGGCCTAAGCCCAGTAGCCGTGGCGTTGGTCGGGTGTTGTGGCCGACAACCAACGAGCCCAGTGTATCTGTGCTATGTTTTTTTTGCGGACCTACTTTGCGGGATGAGAAGGGGAGGACGGGGATGGAAGGAACGTTGCTGCTGTTGCTGTTGTAGCCGTCGAACGACAAGTCAAACGACAAGTCGAATCAACGTGACGATCCGTTACTGGTCTGGAAAATCTTCGGCGATCTGTTTGCACCTGGATGCAAAGTAGAAACAGTCAAAGTGGAGGAGGGTTGGAGGAAGAGGAGCACGCTGGAATGAAGCAGTCGTTTGCTTGGGACGGGGGGAGGGGTCCCTTGGCAGCTGCTGAGTACTATCTAGTCTGTTTACAGTTTAGCCTTTCCAGCGGTATCCTGACGCCATGCTTTTCTCGACATTAGCTCAACCTTTTTGACTGGGATGGCCATTGCTTGGTTGGAAACGCGCTCAGGCGATCGATGCGAGACGGATGCGCATCCGTCTGTGATGGCCTCCTCTGGATCCTCTTCTGGATTTCGCGACTCACTTCACAGCATTTACACTCGTTGAAAAGTTTGAACAAAATCTAATCGGAGGGGAGTTTGTTAAAACAAAGGCCTGATTTTTTTATTATCTTATCATTAAAACCCCCTTCTCTATTTCTTCCACAAATGCCGCAGGGTAAACCAAGCCCAATACTTGAGGTCGACTGCATGCGGCTGTTTGATTTCGTTTGCTGGCGGCGTCCGGTTGACAAACACGGTCTCTGGAACACACGTCAGTGAGTAAATGGGTCGACACCCCGTTTGATTAAGTCCAAAAGGCACATGCAAAGGAGCAAACATTTCTATCATGGTTACATGACGCCCCTGACTATAAAGACAAAACTCCAATTGCATTCATCTATACAACCTCACTCAGCTTGCGTCTATTGGGGCCTCTCGATGGTTCTAGAAGCGCCATTCATTCAAGCTCTCTGCGACCATGGGCCTTGACCCGCTTTTACTTTTCGAACGACACTGCCATAGACAACTGGAGACAATGGTTTTCCTCCTTTTCCTGTATCACATACCGCTGTGGCAGTCTTCGTTGTGTAACCACTGTAATCCCCCATCGACGGGCCAAGACCACCCTTGCTTCAAAAGCGTGTTGAAAACTTGACTCACCGCCTGACAATGTGGTACAATGTTGGTCGGGATCCCGGATCAAACAAGAGAACGGCATTTATCTTGTCTCCTTGACCACTTGCTCTGAAGGGCATTCATCCTACATCCTCAGGGGCGATGATCACGGAAACTTACGCATTGCCAGAAAACCTCGCAACTCGACATGCGGTATTGTTGACTTTTCATGTTCGTGTTACTCAGAGACCATTGTTGAGACTCTTCAGTCCATTCACCTGATGCAAGTGTCAATTGAAGATCAAAACACCAGAGGCAATCGAGAACGACCAAGTCTCTGCGGAGATGCCATCTGGGTGCCGTTGTGGAAACACCTCCGGTGGGCCCTTTCGCTAGCCTCTCTTGTCGAATTGCCCATTCTTTTACGGAAGGTAGGTGGTTTTGGGGATTTCGATTTAGCGGTACCCTGTAGTGTATCCATAATGTGCGCACGCAGGTGAGCTGCAAGTAGAAGACTTATCCGAAGAATGAAAATGAGGTTAACGGGTGAGTTTGGCATGCCTCCATGCCAGCCCTGGCCTGTCAATCTCGCCAGTTGGCCGTGATTCGATCAGCACGCGCCCATTCGCGAGGGGGGAGGAGCAAAGCAGATTAGATGCATACGCGAGTCCAGCATCAACCTTGCCACCCTGTTTCGATAAGTGACCAACATGCATGGGGCTGGATTGATTGCCAATTGGTACCTAGGCTAGGGAGTGTGAGGGGCCGAAACACCCAATTGGTGGGCCGGGAAGCAAGCAACTAGCAACTTGCGCGAGACGTGGTGCATCCAACCTGACTTTTCACAAGCCCTCTGTTATTGTCGCCCACCAGACGAACGGGAATGTCTTGGTCGCTCCAGCGCTGGTGGAACGCGTGTTGTTCGCGATTGGGGTTTTGCCAATGGCCGCCACACGGGCGACGGCCACCGAACAAGGTCCCGTCCACTAAGTAGGACCGTCGGTCCGTTCGGTTGTTAGGTACGCAATGGACGATGAGCCTGGAACAAGACGTGTGTCGTGACGACGGAGTTGACCCTATTCATACTCACGGGCGAAAGTGAGCGAAGGGGACGGAAAGACGGAGCATCTGAGAGACGAAGTGGGAAAAGGAGAAGGAAATTGAGGCGACTGAATAAAAAGAAAAGCAAGAGGGAAAAGAAAAGAAAGCCAGTCATGAACTCCGGCCTCTGCCCGTCCCTATCTCTTACCGTTGGTGGTGGTGGTGGGGGGGTTCTTTCTTGTCTTGTTTTCGAGTTTCTGATGCTGCATCTCGGGACACTGATGCTATCGGACGGTTTCCCACTTTCCCATGCCAACATACTTGGGCCCTACCGGCGTCATGTCTTGTCGGGAGACCTGCCCAAACCGGGCGTTTCTTCACTCGCAGTCGAGGAGCCCGTTGATGTGTACAAGGCAGCTGCTCAAGCAGTACGCCCCCCCCCCCCCCCCAATGCTTACCTTTTAGTACCTACCGGCCAAGGTACCTTAGGTACCTAAAGGTAGGTAGGTAGTAGAACTGCTCTACTTTAGCTTGCCGTCCATCACCGACGCTACCAACCTGTCTACTTACCCGAATGTCCCAAGTTGATGGATGTTCCGCTTTTTCTAGATTAGATTCTCTGGCAAGTCTGGCTCGAGACCTTTCCTTCCGTCACCTTTGCGTGTAACTAGGCGTTTCTTGATCCTCACAGCCTCACCCTCATCTTTCTCCCTTTTCCCCCTCGTTCCCTACTATGCCTCTATAATTAATTGGTCAAGGACTTTCACTTACACCCGTACACTCCCTATCCCCTAGACGCGAAAGGATTGAAAACAACTACTGTATGCCAACTAACACTGCTTGCTTGACGGCATCGTTATACCCTATCCATCGCCGCCATCTCCCGTCATCATCTCTATCCACTCCCCTTGGCCACGTGGAAGGCTATCATTCCCCAACCAGAAATCCCACCCGGGCAGCGCCGTCGATACCTCAGAGTGCACACTAAGCATTGGTCCGATCGCTCCAGGAACGGGTTCACGGACGCTGCCGTCCCTTGCGTTACGCATCGCCGGCTTCACCTTCGTCACACGGCCCTCCTCCCAAGCCCCCTTCCTTCATTGGGCCTTCTTCCATTCCTTCCAGTTCCTCCACCGTGCGGGCAGTCGCCTCGCAACACCTCACGGGCGGCAGCTCTAAGTCCAAGCTCAGGCTCAGGCTCAGGCTCAAGCTCAGGCGCAAGCTCAAGGCCCCCATCCAACATTCATCCATCCATCCCCGGGTTTCCTAGGACACCAACACGATCGCATACCTAGGTAGGTGCATATACCTGCAAAGGTATGCAACGGCGGGCCGGCTGTTCAACCATCATCTGCTCTTTCTTCCATCCCAACTCAAGCGTCAAGAGTGCTTAGAGCTTGCAAATCCCCTCCCCTACCCTACCCTACCTTTTCCTTCCTCCGACGATTTTTTGTGTGTGTGTGCACGTGTGTGTGGCTCCGTGCGTTCCTTCCTCTTCGCGCCTATCCCTGCGTTACCTGAGGAAGGGGAAAAGAACACCAAGACATCTCTCGTATTGCAGATATCAACACCCATCAACGCACATCCACATACAGACATACTCTCGCTGTCCACCTCTCCCTCTTTCCATATCTCCATCTCGGCCGACTCTTCCGAGTTCAATTGCAACTTAAATTCTCTTCTTCAGTACGAGCCTCGGCGCAGTCCCTTAGCACTACCACACCAAACATTGGCGCAAACGCATGCCATCAACTTTGACCGACGATTGTCTGGGATCACAGCCATCAACTGCCAGCCTGCCCGGTCAACGAACCAACCCTGAGGCCTGCTACATCCCAGCGTCGTCTATGCGCCTCACCTTGCTGCCCTCTCTGCATTCGCAATGATCCAATAGCGGCCCTTCACGCCAAGTCCAGTGTTCCCCAATCACGTCCCACAGCACGGCCCTGAACAACTCCAACCTCCAGCTGCCACCGCACCACCCGCCACCAACGACCAGCAACGACCCTTTTTCGACCACTCGCCACATTGGCCGGCAGTCAACTCGACAGCTCAACAACACACCGAGCGCACAGCAAAGCGTAGAGACATAGACAAGGAAAGAAAGAACGTCAGCCGCGACTCCCCCCCCCTTTCCTTTCCTGCTTTTTTTTTCTCTCTCTCCAATACATCGAACAGAATAAGACACAAGGAGGGAAATTCCTTTGGAGGGGCCCATCGACGAAGAGCCGAATCTTGCTTCCCTCACCCCGGTCGCATTTCATCTCCCATTTCACCACCTCCACCACTCTCGCCTCTCGCCCTCTCCTCCTACACTGTACTTCTCCCTCACGGCCCTTACCACCTTGTCCGTCTCCGCCCACCACCTACGTATCGGCTACACCTACCTGCCTGATCCCAGCTACCGAACAACTGACAATCCCTGGCCACTTGCTGTGTTTTTTCGCTTCGACAACAGGTCTCCGCCCCCTGCCCGTCGTACCCATCAAGTCGAGCCCAGGCCAGGCTGCCCAGCCAGCGAACTCGTCTCCTATGTATTGATCCCGTCACATCTCTTCCTCTTCAGCAAACGCCAACCGCATCTGTCGCGGCGCCTGGCATCGTCGGCAATATGGCTGCTCAGAAGCCAGAAGTTGGCGAAATTCTCTTGGTTGTCCGTAAGTCCAATCTCTCGTTCCGCAACCCTGAGCAGTAAGCCCACTTGCTGAACTTGGCCCTCTCGTCGTGTTCGCGTCATGCAACCTCATCTCCATCCCCGCCCTCGACACGACCTGTTCCCCTCCTGACAGCGCACCTTGAGCTGACTTGCCCTTGCCGCAGACGACTTTATCGCTCGCAGCTCGGACGAATTGAGTTTGACAAAAGGCGACCGAGTTGAGCTGATCGAGCGAGATGATGAATTTGGCGATGGCTGGTTTTTGGGCAAACACATGGTGAATGGGAATAGCGGCCTGTTTCCCGAAGGTACGTCTACACGGCACCCGACATCTACAGCCGGCGAGACGCTGACTATCCGTCATCCAGTCTACACCAGGCCACCCCCCAAGACCGCTCCGACGAACAACTTCTCGAAGCCACTGGCAACGCTGCCCGAAGTGGCCAATGAATCTAAACAAACAAACACGACGGATACCGCCGGCCCCGGCGACGAGATTACTGCCCCCGCCGCTCCACCAGCTCCTACGCCGCCAGCCGTCTCGCCCGCTCCCGTTACCCTGCCGTTGAACAGCATCAAGCAGGAGACCGCCCCGGCCGAAAGTGCGCCGCCAGCCACGAACCCGCCGCCTTCGGCCGCCCTAGGACGTCTCAACACGAACCAGGACTATGTACTGAACGAGACCCTTAACGTAATCGACGAGCACATCACCGATCTGCGCTCTACGCCCAGCAATGGCGCAATACGAGCCCCCCCCACCGATTCCGGCAGCGAGTACAGCGCCCAGCTCGATCATCGAATGTCCTACATTCATGGTGAAGAGACGGACGAGGAGGAGGAAGGCATGCACAGCCGCTCCGAGGTGGAGGCCTGGTCGCCTGATCAAGTTGCCGAGTACCTCTTCACGGTCGGCGTTGAGAAGTCTCACTGCGAGGTCTTCCGAGACCAGGAGATCACCGGCGAGGTTCTCCTGGGTATGGACCAGAGTTCCCTTTTTATCAAAGCATTCGAACTAGGGTCTGTCGGCAGACGGCTCAAGACATGGCAGAAGATCAAGTCTCTTCAGGATGAGTGCAATAACCTGGGTATGGCGACCAGAAGGACCACCCAGACATACGGAAGCGACGTTGGATCAGAAGATGCGAGGCGGTCTCGTAGCCGGGCCGACACCCTGACCGGCTCCATGCCCAGAATGACGCCCGTGGACGACAGGGCCATGTCATTTTCCAGCAAGCGCCTATCCTTCTCCCAAACGCCCAAGTTGGACACTGCCTCCATCGCCTCGCCAGTCTCCCCGATTGTGGACAGTCCGACCCGACCAACCCATATGAAACGGCCTTCGGCTGCTTCTGTCAGGGATCTGCACCACTCCCGTAGGCACTCGTCCTCCACCGACTTCCGTTTGACGGGAGCGCCCGCACATAGCGCAGTGACACCGAAACTGGCCACGAATGGAACGTTTCCTCTGACAGATGGCGCTCATAAAAAGCAGCCCTCGTTCGACAGGAACTGGACCCTCGGCAGCGCCTCCACCAGACCCCTTTCGTCCACCGGACTCCAAGACGTCATGCAGCAGTCGGGCCTACACGCACCGGAGTCCGCCATTGACACTGACCGAGGCTACTTTAGTGGAACCGAGGTCGACGGTCGACGCCGCAACGTGCTTAGAAAGCGCGACAGCACCGCCAGCCACACTAAGAAGACCAGCTACGCCGACGAGCAGAGAGTGCGCAGTGCGACTGCTATCTCGAGGCACTCGAGGCTTGGAAGTGTCGATTCGAACCGTGACAGTGTTGCGTCGCCGGCGGCGCAAAAGTACTACGGTGTGCAATCCACCGCCCACAGAAGAACTGCATCCACAAGCACCACTCAGTCGACACGGCCAGTGCCCCCCGTCAAGGATGTCGGGGCACCCAGCGTCACGAAGTTGGAAGGCAGGGCCCGGGCCTCACCAGTGCCAGAGTCGCCAGCATCACGCCAAGGCGTTCATGCTGAGTGGCTTTCGGCTGTCGTGAAGCCGTCGGTAAAGGTCACCGGATTACGAGCCATTTCCGATTCGGTATCAGGAGACCGCAACAAGATGGCCTCACCAGTCGACCCTTCCCTCAGGGACTCGCCTCTGCCATCGCCCGCTAGAACCGGGTCGAGTACGCCTTCCGCCGGCCCGAGCTTCGAACTCGACTCGCCCGACACAGCAAAGAGCCCCAGTACCGCGACGACTGTGGCGAGCAAGGGCAGCAGAAAGAAGGGCAAGAAGGAGACGAGTGCCTACCAGCGCGGCCTGCTCAAGATCAAGCCGGCAGATGCCGTGAAGGATGCTGACTACAGCGGATGGATGAGAAAGAAGAGCTCCAACCTCATGACAACGTGGAAACCCCGCCTGTTTGTGCTCAAGGGCCGTCGGTTGGCATACTACTATTCGGAGAACGACCAGGAGGAGAAGGGACTCATCGATATTTCCTTTCATCGTGTTCTCCCAGCCGACAACGAACAGCTGACTGGTCTCCATGCCAAGCTTACTGGCGCTGGGATGGCTACGGGCCGCGACACGGACTCCTCGGGGGACAAGGGAGATGACACCATGTTCATCTTCAAGCTTGTTCCGCCACGCGCAGGCCTGTCCCGTGCCGTCAACTTTACCAAGCCAACCGTTCATTATTTTGCAGTCCCCAACCTCAAGTCAGGAAGACTGTGGATGGCAGCCCTGATGAAGGCGACCATTGACCGAGATGATACCCAGGCGATAACAACGACGTATCAGCAAAAGACCATTTCCCTTGCCAAGGCCAGACAGATGCGACACCGTCCTCCTGCGCTGATGAACCCAGAAGAGGCTCAAGAAGACCAGAAGCGGAGGGCGGAGGAGGCGAAGAAGAACGCGGACTCCCTTGGCATTACATTCGGCGAGACCGACAGTGGGGTTTCCGGCATGGAGAAGCCAAACTTCCCCAAGGTCGAGAGTGCAAACCCCCGGAAGTTGGCTTTTGAGTCGGAGAACGATGGCTCAACTGGGGCGCCGCCACAGAGCGCTTAGGGAAGCAGGCCCTGCAAGCGTGCTCACGGAGTCTGAGGCACTTCCCCTTTCCTTCCTTCCTTTCTTGTACCATGGACCTTTCTATATATACCTTTGTCATGTATGAGGGACACGAAATTCCGCATGGGGGGCGGCGTATTTGGGATTGCTTGAGGAGATCCAGACGATCCAGCAAGGAAGGGGCAATGGACCTGGACACAAGCGAATAATTTTCAACCAAAGAGATTCCCTTTGTTTTTCTTTCGCTTTGGCTTTTTTGTCTTCACTTACAGCTGTGGAGCAGCCTTGAAGAGGCCTTGGGCTGTGTTAGCAGCACGACGACGGTGCTAAAGCATGGCGTACGGCTGTACACGTGCAGAAGACGGAAGGAGGAAAGAGGTCGGATACTTTGAAGGAGTCCTTTACTTGCACTAGAGGCTACGTTGATGAATGGAGTTGGCACGGCGACCTTTATTTACCCCTGCAGGGGCTGGTTTGCCAAGGGTAGGTAGGGGATGATAATCAAACCACTTTTCCTGAGGTCAAAATGTTCGTCACTTTGGTCTGTTTGGTGAGTGCGGTGTACTATGACTTGTCAAAGCTGTGTGTAGTTGATGTTATGTTTTACGACTTAGAGATTATGTATGTTTCTCTTTTCTTCCTCAAACAATGTGTTAGGAGCCTAGCTACCTTCAACAGGATAATTGTTTGATTTTTTATGCCCACGTACAACAAGACGGAAGAACAGAGATGGCAATTCTCATAGCCTTTTGAGTCCTGTGATAACCTTGGGTATGACATAACTCAACAAAGCCTCTTCATCAACTGTGAGATGAGATGGGCATTGAAAAAGTTGTTGTCCTGAGCACTGATTTTGTACACCCTACCTACTCTTTCTATTTGAGCTCATCGGAAAAAGTTCCAAGCCTCGTGGTCTCTGTTTCGATCTACTTACCCTTGCTACCTTCAGAAGACATTTAGAGGGAGGGAGATACAATGGCAAGACTTCCCCGGCTATTCTGCCTGTTCATTCCTCGATCTAGTATTGAGGTGTTTGGCATCATCCAGTACCGGAAAGGGCGGGCGCGAACACCAGACGAAGATGCACAACGATAATCGCTACTTTGGATGACTTTGAATGACCTTGGTTGGAACGGGATGAAGTCATGCCAGACTACGGTACTCCACCTGTTTTGATATCGCCGCAAACCGAACGAAATTTACAACAGCTTGGACGATATCTTCCAGTCCAACCTATCTCAACTCATCAGTGTAGGAATGGAAGCATCCATATGTCGACAAAAATAGGATGAACAATGGATCCCAGCACGGATAATCGCTAACGTGGCGGGTACGTGGCGGGTATGGAGGTACGATGCTGTATTTACTTGTCGAGATGATCCACCGGTATCGTCGGCATTTGGGCATCGAAGGCGAAATTGCACGTGTTAGTTGCAGATCATCGAATTGCGTGCCGCTGGAACAGTCAGCTCGGACAATACAAAGGTGAGTCACACGGTTGACCACTAACATTGCCTTGAGATCTTGACCACTTCACAAATATGTAAGCAAGGCAACATACATCCAGCTCAACAACATTACACATCACACATCGTTGCAAAAGAGTCGCACATCATGGACTTCAATTACGAGACGCAAGTTGCATCCTCTCAGCGCATGTACACCGCGCGGGCCGACAAATACGAGGACTCGTTCCACCCGGACTACACCAAGCGCTTCATGGCCGTTGCCGACGTCCGGCCCGGCGAACACGTCCTGATTCTAGCCTGTGGCACTGGCTTGGAGGTCTTCGCCGCCGCCGAAAGAGTGGGCGAGGAGGGCGAGATCATCGGCGTCGACGTCACGGAGGCCATGCTCGCCAAGGCGAGGGAGAAGCAAGGGCGCCTCAACCCCAGCACGAGGATTCGGCTCTTCAACCACGACGCGACGAGGCTGGAGACGCTGCCGGAGCTCGATGGACAGGCGTTCGATGTAATTCTCTGCTCCAGCGCGTTCGTCCTCTTTGACGACCCGGGAGAGGTCGTCAGGTCGTGGCGCAGATACCTTAAGCCGGATGGCAGACTAGTCGTCGACGTCACGCACGAGGACAACCTCAAGGTCGGGTTGCTGCTGGAGCGCGCGGCGAGGCGTCTGGGCGCGCGGTTCCCGAGCAACAGGTCCTGGATCACGGACAGGAACTCGTTTTCGGGGGTCCTTGAGGGAGCAGGGTACGTCGTGGAAAGGGTACAGCTGATAGACAAGTTGTCCGGTCAGGGCGACACGACATACGGCATGGACCAGGTTGATGAGCAGTTTGACTGGATCACGGGAACCTCGCTGACTGTCAACCTCGCGACGGAGGAGTTCAAAAGGAAGACGAGGGATCTGTTCCGAGAGGAATGGGAGAAGGCTGCAGTCGATGGCAAGGTTGTGAACGTGGATGCCGTGTATGTCTATGTAGCTCGAAGAGCGTGAAAACGCCCTCCCTCTTTCTAGTGTAAAATTCCGTCCGTCCATGTCAATTGTACCTATAGCTTCGCCTTACCGCTGCCCTTCAAGTTAGGCTTCACGGGGATCTTAGGGTGGTCACCCTCTAGGGCCAGCCCCGTGATCTTCTCCAGTTCCTCGACGGCCTCGTAGGTCCGCCCTAGATGGACCTTGATCGTCCCGAAACCTTGCTTCCTCGCCTCCTTCAGGTTCTCGCCAATGTCGTCCAGGAACACAATATCGCCCGCTTTGATGCCATCGGCCCAGCCCAACGCCTGGCCCCTTTCGGAGCGTGCGTTCTTGGCGGCGTACTCGTTTAGCATCTTGAGAGCGAGCTGGTACATGCTCGGATCCGGCTTCCGCAGCCCGACGTGCGCCGACGAGATGAAGACGTCAAACAGGCTGCGCACGGGGTCGTCCGTGAAGTCCTTCCTCCACAGCCTGTGGCCCTCAGGGAAGATGACGGTGTTGCTCAGCGCCGCGAGGATGTACTTGCCGCTGTCCTTGAGTTTCCTCAGAGCGGGAAACATCCACGGGTCCGGGGGGATCGAGTTGGTCATCATGGTGTTAAAGAGGTACTCTCCATCGATGGCGGGGAGTGGAGGGATCTGCTCGGGCAGGGACGGGTTCTTGACGCGCTGGGCGGCGTAGAAGGCCTCCCACCGCCCCTGGTCGTGTAGATCCGCGTTGAAGCCCTCGAAGAAGGCCTTGTCCATGGGGATCGATCCCGTCTCAAGGCGGTGCCAGAAGCCAGTGGGACTAGTCTTGGATATGGAGTAGTTGATCCATCCTGGAGGGATGCCGAGGCTGAGCTCGTAGTCGAGGATGGATTGGAAGGGTGAGACGACCTTGGAAAGTCAGAGAACGATCGGTACCCCGGCATGGTATGTGTGTTTGCAGCTCATGACCGGGACCGAGAGCGGAAGGTGAAAAGCGAAAGTAGACAGCAAGCTGTGAAAGTTAAAAGGGAGAGAGTCACTTACACACACCCCGCCGATGTCGAACAGAAGCACCTTGGGCTGCTTGGAGTCGGTCATGTCGTCGACAGCTTCCAGAACATGATCAATTAGAAAATTATCCGATTCTTCCAACGACTGCATGGTCAGAACGAAAGACCTGCATTATCTACCTAGTCGGGTACTTGTAGGACACCACAACTCAACCACGTCGCCGTCGGATGCGGAGACACTGCGGTGGTCGGGGAGCCGAAACCTGGGGAAGGACGCCCGCCACCACCCACCCCACCGCGAATCAGACCATGGACCTCGGCCCAAACCTGAACGGGGCGTCAGTCCTTGATGAGTAAGCTGTTTTCTCAAGCTCGTCCCCAGCCAAACTACATTGACCCACGTGACTCGTCACCGACCTCTCTGGAGTGACAGATTGCGCGGGACGGAGGGCGTGTCTCCACTTTCTAGGGCTGCCTCCCCCCACAGGAATATTATCACGAGTGTCGCAGTTTGGTATTTTTTTCTCTTTGACAACCCCTTCGACATCCAACCGACAAATTTGCTGAGCCAACCGCCCGCCAGCTACAACCGTCAAGATGGTAAGTTGAAGAGATCACCGTCAACTGTCCCAACAGCCGTCAATGGCCGAACGCGACAAAACATTGCGCCACAAAAAACTTCCAATGCCAGCAATGGCACTTGGCCCCCAGTAGCAGGCAGAAATGTCTCTTGGGCGTAGGAGTCAAAGCAAGATGCTTCGGATCGTTGGGCCAAATCTGAAGCGCAAATTGCTGACTCGGGAATTTCAATCGTGACAGGCCTTCCACAAGTTGGTGAAGAACAGCGCGTACTACAGGTTAGTTTCCTTCCCCGAATATCAGTTCTCCCCCAACCTCCGATTACCTCACGAACATCGAGGGAACGGTCCTCGCTAACCCCTTCGCAGTCGCTTCCAGACCAAGTACAAGCGTAGACGCTCCGGCAAGACCGACTACTATGCTCGCAAGCGCCTGATCACCCAGGCCAAGAACAAGTACGGTGCCCCCAAGTACCGTCTTGTGGTCCGCTTCACCAACCGGGATATCATCATGCAAATTGTCACCTCCGAGATCACCGGTGACAAGGTCTTCGCCGCCGCCTACTCCCACGAGCTGCCCGCCTACGGCATCACCCACGGCCTGACCAACTGGGCTGCCGCCTACGCTACCGGTCTCCTGATCGCCCGCCGCACCCTCTCCAAGCTCGGCCTCGACAAGACCTTCACTGGTGTCGAGGAGGCCGATGGTGAGTACACCCTCACCGAGGCCGCCGAGACCGACGATGGCGAGCGCCGCCCCTTCAAGGCCAACCTCGACGTTGGTCTGCACCGCACCTCCACCGGTGCCCGTGTCTTCGGCGCCATGAAGGGTGCCTCCGACGGTGGCATTCTCGTCCCCCACTCCGAGAAGCGCTTCCCCGGTTACGACATCGAGACCAAGGAGCTCGACGCCGAGACCCTCAAGAACTACATCTTCGGCCAGCACGTCGCTGAGTACATGGAGACCCTCGCCGACGACGACGAGGAGCGCTACAAGTCCCAGTTCCAGCAGTACATCGACGACGACGTCGAGGCTGACGGCCTTGAGGAGCTCTACTCCGAGGCCCACGCCGCCATCCGTGAGGACCCCTGGAAGAAGCCTGAGCGCTCCAACACCAAGTCCAAGGAGGAGTGGAAGGCCGAGTCCAAGAAGTACAAGACCCAGCGCCTCACCAAGGAGCAGAAGGAGCAGCGCGTCAAGGAGCGCATTGCCGAGCTCCGCGCTGAGTAAACTTGTTTCCTGTATGTAGTGAAGCGGTTTAATGGGGCGGTTTTTGGCACTTGGGCTGGCATTTGACGTTTTGGCATGACTTTTTCGCAGTCTTCTCGGGAGTTATCAGGCAAACAAAAATCCGGACGGGGATTATGATGGTCAACGGGAAAAGGAACCTCTTTAACAATTCAATGAGATATCCCAAATGCCAGACGTCAAACGTTGTTGAACACATAAAGTAAAGACAAGCTGATGAGGATGACAATGCGGATATGAGAAGTGACTTGGGCAGCAGCCACGACCAACATCAGCAAGCGCCACCCGTGGCCGCGTCGATTGGGCGTGACGGCGCTACCGTTCGCTGTGCCACCAAGTCGGAACCAAAAGCTAGCGGGGGTTACCCTCAACCAAACAAAAAGAAAAATGGCTTGATTGCGTGCTAATCGCAGCAGTTATTACGCCGTGGCAGTGAGTGATGCAGCCATGCAGAATGTGTGGTGATGCGAAAAAGGAGGGCACGAGACCCCCACAGGGAAGCACCAATGAGGGGAGGTGACGCCAGGCCCCCTTCGATTTTGGGAAGCCCGCCGATCCCTCACGAGAAAACCAAGAGACGGTGTCCGTTGTGGCTCCGTCAGGCGTGGAGGGTATCGGGATGGCGCAAGGGGGAAACGCAACAATAGCCTCATGCATCTGACGATGGTGTCCCCCGCGAGAGAGATGTGGTTGAATCCGAGATATTTTTTTCATCACATCGCTGTCTTCCTTTCGCCCTTGGCCGGAACCGCTGCTACTGCACAACAGAGGAGTTCTGGAGGGCTGGTCCCACAAAGCGTCCGAAAGCCTTCGATGGCGACATAGGTAAAACGGAGGGTACTCTACTCCTCTACCTCGAGTTGCAGGAATCTCAGTGCGGTCCAAAGGCCTTTTTTCGACGAAGCCCCCGAGTCTAGCGTCGCAATTCGTCAAGTCGTCGCGCGCGGGAATTTCGGGATGGGCAGAAGAGGGCATACACAGTTGGCAAGGGGTGGAGGGTCCCCGATGGCGATTTTCTCACCACGCTCCGAAGCATAGCATGGGCACACTATTACAGAACAAGAAAAGAGAGTCCCGCCCCCTCGTTCTGCCGGTTATGCTGCAGGGTTCGGGAGTAAGTGAGCGGATGACTCGCCTCGAGGCGGTCTCTGTCACCGCTGAATACTGAGCAGGGGAGGGAGAGGGAGGGGAACTCCCAACGACAGTTCCAGCCTGAATGGAACGAAGACCCCGTGATCTCACGATGGCCAGGGAGGGCGGTCAGTTGGTCAGTTGGTCAAGCCTGAGTCCATGTTGGGCGTCGAGTGTATGCGTTTGTGCTACTGGGACCAGACGTCGCTTCTGGTTCTCTGGTTGATGCAAACGTAGAAAGGAGCTGGACCCTGAGTTGCCAGGGGCGCGGGCGCCGTCAGCAGAGACGGGTAGCTTCTACAACTGCGGCTGCAACAGGTAAGCGTGGACTTTGTGTGATCTCCAGTCCTGTTGTTACTTGGATGTGAAAGGCCTGCACGGTCGATTTATTGTTGGAAAGCCGCGCGATTATTCACGAGGGCCCCATTCCGGCTCCAGCCCAAGGCTTCCTGTGGCCGTGCAGTAGTGTGCGGTCCTAGTGGAATGTTGCAGAATGCAGGACCGGAGAAGGGGAACTGATGAGGGCGAGTCTAGTGGTAGCATAGGGGAGACTGATGACAGAGAGAGAATGCCTCGTCTCCGCTCCCTTCTTTTCCTGACGTTGTTGATCCCCGCCAGAGAGTGGGGGCTAATAGCAGTGTCATCCAATCAGAGAAGAGCCGAAGCAATCCACCGGCCACCTGTTGACGGCCACTTGTACATCGGTACTTGTAACAGTCTCGACTACCACCGCAATGCCGGTGCTTCGATCATTGCGCCGGGCGAGTGTCAGGTTCTGCTGCGTGTGGTGATGTGGTGAGGCGGCACGGACATGTGTGAGAGCGTTGGCGAGAGGTTGCTTTCTCAGCGCACCGGCCCTCGTCTCAATGTGCGGGCCGAGGCCAGGGGGCTTCGGATACCGCGACTCTGAGATGGAAGCCTGTTGCTCGTTCGCGTCCTCCGTAGTTGGTGTGGAAGTTTGGAATAAATATGGAAGACGTGAGTGAGGACGACGGAAAAAAAGTGGCCAATGTTGTTGCATCCGGCAATAGGTACTGTGTAGGATACCGGGGAGTAAAGCGACACGAAATGTCCGTCCGTCTGATGGCAGTCGACACTCACACGGGACTTCCCTTCGGCCCAGGATAGCTGGACTAGTGCGTAAAGTCAAGGTCCCAGTGAATCGGATGTTGTTGGGCGTCCATTCTCTCTTATTCTCTGGGTTATGCTCTGTCCATCGTGTAATTGACCGACAGTGGAGAGGAGAAAGGCCCCAATCCATACCCTTGGCAATTCAAATATACCGACCTATAGTACGTAACTCTAGCAGAATTGATGACAGAGCATGGGCATCGGCGACCCTCTCGCTGATTTTACTGTTCCCAAAGGTTCAACCTTCAGCCAAGACCGGCTCCTTCTCTGTGTCCAATTCGGGCCATGGCGTCGCTCATCTCCTGCCAATGATGAGATGTCTCCCCTCTAAAAAGGTTAATGAACCCCGCCAGAGCTGCCACGTCCGGCCTCTCCTTACAGCAAGGTACGGACGCCGCGGTCTCTGTCGCCATCTCTACGAATACCTCCTGCCCTTCCTTCCCCTCGCCCATCCGGGCCAGACCTGAGGTACAGAGTATTTCCATCCTCATCTCTACTCGGTCCCTACAACCTACCACCTGCCACCTGCCACCACCCCCAACTGCTCCTCCTCCTCCTCCTCCTCCTCCCTTCTCCCCTCCCACACCTGATATCTGACCAACGGATCGAATAAGCAAGCTGCCCGCTACTTGTCCGCAGTCCGGTCGACGCCCCGAACGGAATCAAGGTGGTGTCCCAAGGCAAAGAGGCAGAGAAGACCGGGGCGATGCAATAACAAAGTACACCTCCACCTCCCGCGCGCCGTCCTTTTTAGAAATCAAAGCAAACCAAAAAGGCGCCCTTCTTCTGTCGGGCCTAGGCGCGCAACATTTCCATTCCCTTCTTTTGCGCCAAAAAAGGCCAACCACCAACCACCACCTCCTCCACCACCTCTTCCTCCTCCGCCAAGCAGCTTCTTTATCGCTCGCCTTTACTCCTCCTCACTTGTCAAGGTCACTTTTTTGACGACCGGTCTCTCTTGGCCCGTCGCGGCCCGTTGCTTTTGGTCTCTGTGTGTTTCTACTCCTTTTCGGTAGCTTTGCGACATTCATTATGGAGCAAGTTCATGGAGTAGATGTTAGCTGGATGACCCACGGCGGCTCACCCAAAGGTACGCAAAAACGTCCCATCTGACCTCATTTTCCAGGGCAGTTAGTTGGCTGTACCCATCCCGCGCCCCCAGTCGCCCAGTCGCCAGTCACGTCTGCTCTAGCCTACCGCCGACCTGCACCCGCATCCCAAGCCAAGTCGGCCCAGATAAGCAAGCAACTGGCAAATCGCCCTACGAGCGCTTGCCACTGCCGACCGGATCCCTGGGCCTTTTTGCTTGTGGATATATCCAAGAACCCGTCATTTCCCTCCCTCTTGCTTCCTCCTTCCCTCCTTTTCGCCTATGTTGTCTCTATCTCATCATCTAGGCCTTTCCCCACTTACTAATTCAAAATGCGCAACACAGACAGGCCGCCGAAAGCAATTCCCACACGACGATCCTCGACCTCTGCCCCGAGGGAGTCATCGGCGCCTCCTGCCTCTCCGACCACTGGTCTGCCTGTTGGCAATGGCAATGGCAATGGCAACGCAAACGGCAACGCAAACGGCAGCGCTAATGGCGCAACAGTCCCCGGGAAGGCCACCACAGAAGGAACGAAACCAATACCCGTGTCACGACCTCCACTAGGAAGAAGTGCTTCCAACGAGAAGCCCGGCCCAAACGGCACTCCGCCATCGCGTCGCAACTCGTGGTTTTCCAACATCTCATCAAAGTTCTCTTCTTCGCCCAACGGCAACAACGCCCAGGCAAACCAGCAACCCCAGGGCACGCCCCCAAAAGATCCAGGTCCGGTCCCTCCGAAGGTGACTCCTGCCAAAAACGCTGTACTCCCTCACGCTGCCAAAAACGACGGTGATCAGCCATACACACCGGCGCCTCCCGGGCGCGGCCAGGCCGGCTTTCTCGGGGTCTTTCGCCGGTTGTCTACGTCGGGCGGAGTCTTAGGCCAAGGCACGAGAGGAACCCATGGTCTGGTAGAAAGAAAGATTCTGAACGTCGACCGCAACCGCGAACGGTGTCAGATCTCGGACTTGCACCAAGCGAAGCTGCGGAGGGTCGCATTTAGCGTCGACGTCGAGATTGCGCCGATGCCCAAATATGTTGACACAGACATGGCTGTCAAGAAGCCGCTCGAGAAGTCGAAAACAAGGAGAATGACGGAGAAAGGGGAGGGCGAGGCCCTTAAGAACCCCAAGTGTCTCGAAGAACAAAAGGAGCGCGATGGTGTCATCCATACAACCGGAGAGCCCGTGCCAAGAGAGCCCGAAGGGGAAGGGGAAGGGGAAGGGGTGGACTCGGGCAAGTCAAAGAAGGACGATGACGTGAAAGACGCAAATGCTTCCACCGACAAGGACAAGGACACCAAGAAGAAGGAGAAGAAGAAGAAGAGCGAAGAGGAGAGGAAAGCTAGGAAGGAGAAGAAGAGGAAACAGGCCGAGGCCAACGGTACGATCCCCATGGAAATCCACATGGACGACAGCGACTCTTCCAGCGAAGGCACTCCGGCCGCGACACCAAAGACAACAGCATCTCCTACCACAAACCCAGTGAGGATATACCGTCGTTGTTGCCAGCTGAGAGAAACGCCCATCCTAAAAAAGATCACCGAGCAGCTGAGCAGCCCGACCAACTGCTCCTCCGACATCGGCATGGTGCAGAAACTGGATTTGACGGGGTACTGGATGCAGTTGGCGGACCTGGTGACGCTAGGCGATTATCTGGCCGTCGTCCCCGTTAAAGAGGTTATCCTGGAGAACTGCGGTCTCACAGATGAGGGTTTGAGGGTGATACTCGCCGGTCTTCTGGCTGCCAAGAAACCCGAGTCCAAAAGGAGGAAAAGCACTCAACCTGACGGTCTTACTATTCAAGGAGGGTTTGTCGAACGCCTCGTTCTCAAAAACAACAAGCTCGGACCTGAAGGCTGGAGGCACATTTGTCTCTTCACCTACCTCTGCCGCACGCTCAAATTTCTCGACGTTTCCACCGTTCCATTCCCTCGCCCATCCCAGCCGGCACAAAGCGGACACACTCATCACTTGTTGCGACATTCTTCTAACGAAGAGCGACCTCAAAACCCCAGCGCGACGTTGTTCTCCAAGGCCATAGGCGAACGACTGGGTGGCCCAGCGCTGGAATTACTCAATCTTGGCGAAACCAACCTGACCTCGGATGACCTCGGCGTAATCATCGACGGCATTGTTCAGTGTGGCATCAAACGACTGGGTCTCGCCCATAACAACATTGACGAACAGGGTCTCCAGCATGTTGCAAGATATCTTTCACAGAGTGGATGCGAAGGCCTCGACCTGGGTGGCAATGATATTCGGGATCATACCGATATCATTGCCAATGCAATCTCAGCAAAGGATTCTCTGTGGGCACTCAGTCTGGCTGAGTGCAACTTGAAGCCAGGCTCCCTCTGCAAGATCTTCCCTGCACTTGCGCAACTTAAAGACTTCCGCTTCATTGACCTTTCTCATAACCAGGATCTGTGCAAGTCGGATCC